>NC_044308.2:103738116-104050508 GCF_007474595.2 Lynx canadensis
AGCAGTTGCAGCAGTTTCAAAGGCAAGGGTTAATATTTTGTTCCTAGCAGTGTTCATTTGCTTTGTGACGCTAGCCCAGTGATTCAACTTTAGGCTGTGTGTCTCCAAACCATTAAATGTAACAGACCTGATAATAACAGGCAGGACATTGCTTGTTCCGTGTTTTGATACGTTTACTCTCTTGTAGTCTATTTCTTTTTTCATGGGAAGCTCTCAGAATTCATGCCAGTTTTCTTTGAAGTTAGAAAGTCCACTCCGTCACTGAAAAGAGTTGTACCGCTGTTGTTGGCAATAGCAAGAAATGCCTGGAGAGAAGTAAACAACTCAACCAGCTGTTCCTTCCCTTCCTTCTTGTTGGTGTCATTCCCTAATGAGTTAGTTCTCAGTCTAGAAAGGAGAGAAGAGACTATGGTGCGGGGGAAGTGGTGAAAAGGATCAACCTTGCATGCAAGAGAGTCAGACCAATGTCATACGAAGTTATGCCAGAAATTGGTAGATTTCCTTTTAATTTCTGAAAAGTCCTTTGGTCTAAATGAAGTTGACATGACATTACCTTGAATTCCAAGTGAAATCAGAAGACTTACTTCTTTTTAGTGAAATTGGGTGTGTTTTTAGGGGGGAAAAAGGACTTATTTCTAAGCACTAACTGATTCCCTTTTTATAGAAATGATAAATTCCAGAAGTAAAGCAGTCCACTGATTTTTGTTTAATTGCACAATCAGTTTTCTTTCAGATGATAGTGTTCTTTTTTCAAATATATTTATCTTCTTAAAAGATACAAATTAGGGGCACCTGGGTGGCTCAGTCGGTTGAGCGTCCGACTTCGCTCAGGTCACGATCTCACGGTCCGTGAGTTCGAGCCCCGCATCAGGCTCTGTGCTGACAGCTCAGAGCCTGGAGCCTGCTTCAGATTCTGTGTCTCCCTCTCTCTCTGGCCCTCCCCCCGTTCATGCTCTGTCTCTCTCTGTCTCAAAAATAAATAAATGTTAAAAAAAAATTTTTTAAAGATATAAATTAGAATACTTTGAAACACTACATGTAGAGTGCGTGATGGGAAAAGAATGGTGCAGAAAATAAATTCAGTCTTGTTCAAACTGTAGCAGTATGTTGCTATTTTAATGTTTCTTTATTCTTTTGTTTAGCATTTGTGACCAAAGGACCAACTATGTTATTGATAAATTTGCAAAGAACCTTCTAGCCTCTATGCCTCATGATGCAATTATCTTACTCAGAGGAGATTTGCCAGGGAATTCTCTCCGTTACATGCATTATTGCGAGGGACTGAGGCCAGATATTTCACTAGTGGATCAGGAAGTAAGTATGTGAAAAATATACTTAGAATATAGTAACAGTAATCGCTTTAAAGCAAATATTTTTTAAACTTTAACAGTGGATGGGTACAGTTTTCATGAAAACTCTTAGAATATACATCATGTTCTTTTGTTTATTTTAACTAATGTATAAGCCATATGAATTGGTTCCTTCTCATCTAAACAGAATGTTTGGGGGCGCCTGGGTGGCTCAGTAGGTTAAGTGTCCAACTCTGGCTCAGGTCATGATCTCACCGCTTGTGAGTTTGAGCCCCACATCAGGCTCTGTGCTGACAGCTCAGAGCCTGGAGCCTGCTTTGGATTCTGTCTCCCTCTCTCTCTGCCCATCTTCTGCTCACACTCTGTCTCTGTCTCTCTCTCTCAAAAGTAAATAAATATTTAAAAAAACTTTTCTAAACTGAATGTTTTAAGAATTAATGTTTTTCATGGTAGAATCAAATAATATATTTGGCCAACACAGCCATTCAAATTAACACTGCCCACTGGTCCAGAGATTAAAATATTTTAGGTTGAATATAAAATAAGTTATACTGCAGGTAAGTAAACATTTCATTCTAAGTAGAAATTATTAACCCCAATTCTGGTATAGAATTTTGAGTAAACTTTGTTGGTCTTGTGACAAAAATACGTTTGGAGAGGACTTGTGAAAATTTCCAGGTCTATTAAAACAATCTTCCAGAACTGAAGAAATATATTTAAACTATAAGATTTCTAATTTAAACCTTAAATACCTAAAAGGGAGCAAATCTATCTCTGGTGTTTTTAGAGCAGTCATCAGGGAAAGAGAATTCCTAATCTTTATACTAATCTTAATACTATGATTAGTTTGATTGAGCAAATGAGTAGGCACAATACTTAATAAATTTTGTTGAATTAATGAATAATTGGAATTTTTTGGAGAAAACTGGATAAACAGATTTGCAAATATGGGGAAACTTGCAAATTACACATTTTTTGTAAGCAGTTTGCTTTTATATCAGGTACACAAATTGATTAATTTGATCTTCAACCTAGCTTCTGACAAAAGCAAGGTTATTAGTTGATAATGTGGTATCCCACCATGATTTTAAAATACTGTTTAGGACGGCAGTCACTATCGTTGAAAAGCATGGATTTCAAAGTTAATTAGACCTAAATTCAAGTCCTCATTCTGTCACTTCCAGGATGTGTGACATGGGGCTAATGATTTTTCCTCTCAGAGCTTCTGTCTCCTGATCTATAAAATGGAAATGATCATCATTTAAGTTAGGATGCTTTTGAATGCAAGAAACAAAATACCTAAGAGTAGCTTAAACTATAGAGTATTTAATCTCCCGTAAGAAGTAGTCTGAAGATAGGAGGTTTTAGGATGGATAATACAAGCAGTTCAAGTGATGTCAGTGTTCCAGGCCCACTTTTCTACATCCATCTTGAACTGATGAATGTCCAGTTCCAAGCATCACATCCTAAAAGGAAGGAAAGTGCCTCTCCTCCTCTCTCCTCCCCTCCTCTCTCTTTCTCTCTCTCTCTCTCTCTCTCCCCCGTCCCCTGCCCCCCACCAACCTCCTATCTCTCTTTGTTGGGAGTAACATGTGCCCAGAAGCCCCTAGCAGACCACCCCGAGGGCCCCCTCTAATCAGTATTGGGTCATATGCTAATTCCTAAACTCCTTGCTGGCAAAAGGGAAAGACTAGACCCAAGCATGGAGCTGCCCTGGACTACCAGGTCAAAGTCAGGATTGTGTCAGTGAGGAAGAAGAGGGTATTAGCTGTTGAGTAGGCACCCAGCAGTGTCTAATGTGATTACTATGCAATAAGGTTACTATGAGAATTAAATGAGAAATATTAAGGTTGTAGCATATAGAAGGTGTTGAATTAATGTTAATATCCCTAAGAACTGAAACTATTGGGTCATAGATCTAATTCAATAAGTATGTTTGAGTATTTACAATGTACACCTAGATTAAAATTAATTTGTCATCTCTAGTTAAATTACTTATATAAAGCAAGTAACACATAAGCATAATTGCTCAAAAGGTGATATCTAAACGATAACAAAGCTTTGAAGGTGTAAATGGGAGTCTTTTCTTTAAAAAAAAAAAAAGTAAATCTGTACATATGAAAGTATAG
Source organism: Lynx canadensis (assembly GCF_007474595.2). Lineage (NCBI taxonomy): Eukaryota > Metazoa > Chordata > Mammalia > Carnivora > Felidae > Lynx > Lynx canadensis. The sequence goes on from NC_044308.2 coordinate 103,741,556, forward strand.
ATAAGGATATACTAAGTATAGAATTAAGAAATAATGATTTTTCCTGATATTGATGATTTTTTTTAATCAAAAGACCATGTGAGAATATACAATTTGGACATACTGATGCATTCAGATAATTTTTCTCTTTGAGGTCTAGATTGTCATACGTTGAGCTTCTCAAGGGCAGGGATTTTATCTTCTTCATTGTAGGTGGGCAGTACTTGTTTCTGGAGTAAATGGATGAACAAAAGAGTCGAGTAATGACACATCTCTGTATCTTGCCCAGGTTGTCTAGCCTGGCCACCAAAGACCTTCCAACTTCAGCAAACATAATCTGAGAACCATTCAATGCCAGGCACTGTGCTAGGTGCAGAGGCACAAAGATGAAAACATACAGTCCCTTCCCTCGAGAAGCTCAGTCTAGTGAGTAGTGTAAGAGCTGTGACAGAGGTAGGTACAAGGTGCTATAGGAGCCTATCATTCTGCGGTGGAACCTGGGGAGGGCATCATGGATGAAGTGATACTTAAGCTTGGTCTGAAAGTTGGGCACACATTCTCTAGGTGTGAGACGGGGGAAGGTCATTCTGGCCAGTGCGTCCGTCAAGTGCCTGCAGGTAAGATCAAACTAAGTGCTTAGGTTACCAATAGTAGGAGCAGCTTAAGAAATGAAATCCAAGGTTAAAGTCATTTAGAGGAGTAGTCAGTGGCGAATACCTCGGATGTGCTTGTTCATATTTTTCAATCATGTTAATATTTAATGAGTATAATACCCACATTTTAGAACTTTTTCATTGTACTTGGTCAACTTGATTCTTTTTTAAGATGTATATCAAAATATGACATCACTTATTATTTTTCTGATAGATGATGACTTATGAGTGGTATTTACCCAAGATGGCAAAGCACTTACCAGGTGTCAGCTTTCCTGGAAACCGGTGGAATCCTGTGGAAGGAATGTTACCTAGTGGAATGGTCACATTTAATCTTTATCATTTTCTTGAAATAAATAAACAGTAAGCATTCTTTTCATATAATAGCTTTTCTAAAATCTTAAGCTTTTCTAAAATTGTTTATGTAGCAGCTGTGCCTCATCCAAAAGACCAATTTTCTACACCTATTTCCCTGTCACCGGTGAGATTATCTTTGTAATTAAATTGAATATCTGTGCATAAATGAGGCCAGGCAGAAATAAATGTTATTGTTCTGGGTAAAGGAAAAATAAGGACAGATTAACAAGAATAGCAAATAAGATCTTAGTATAATTCAGAGAAATTGGAGATGTGCCTGTCTACTTGAAATCGTTTCAGGTGGATCTCAAGCAATTATAGTTCCCCCCGATCAACACCATGGCCCCCTTTTAAGTGTAAAGCAAATTTTTTCCAGGAATAATCACTATATAAAAATAGCTTAAGGATTTTTCTAATAAAGGATAAGGCATTTTTGTAAATAAGAAAAACACCTACAGTTATGCTGGCTGAGATAACATATGAGAACTGTGAATTCTAGACTTAAGAACGTAAAATTATTCATAGTTAAGGTCAAGAATAAATAACTCCTTCAGTGGTAGAGTGTTGAACATTTTTCCTATCCATGAAATGCTTGAGATTGTCCAGAGTGTGAAGAAGAAAATGCATTTCATAATTTCTATTCTCTCACAAAGGGGATTTAAGAAATTCTTTCTAAATTCCCAAGTTAAATTATCCCTTACTAAGAATTTGATAACATGGTACTTTTGGTGTTCAGAACCTGAAGTTTACTGTGGCTAATGAAGTGATAAGTAATGAGTATAAATGTTCTGTGAGAGTAATTTTAATTGTTCTATTTTTGAATAAGATATTAAGAGCCATTAACATCCCTAAATGGACATTTTTTTGGTTAATTTTATTTAATTCAACCCCACAAACATTATTGAATCTACTATGCTCCAGCCTATGTTAGGCCTTGGCAATAAAGTGAGACTCAGTTCCAAGTTTAAGTAGACCACAATCTTGTTGTATATACACATAGATATGAGTATAACTGGCTATAATATAATGGGGTAAGCTCTCTACTATGCTAGCCGAGCTTTGTGAAGTGTGAGACCCAGTCAATGTTCAATATGTGTTTACTGAGGATGATTTAACTGGGAGCATGGGTGAAGAAGCAATTAATTCTGCCTGGAGGCATTCATTCAGCATTTATTTAATAAATAATTGACTGTCCAAAATGACCCAACAACTATATAAGCTACAGATGCATGGGCATGACCCCTGCTGTTGCAGTCTTTTGGAGAGGGTTTCAGGTGGTGCTGTAAATATGAAGCAGATAAATTACATTGTCATCTGGTAAGCATGGAAGTGTCAGTATGGACAAAATGTTGGAGATTTAAAGACTAAGTAGGAATTTGCCAAGTGGGTAGGAGAAGGCCGATTCAAGGGAAGTACATGTGCAAAGTCGTGGGAAGGGCCTGCTGAGCCCTGGGGAAACTGGGAGTGGTCCAGTAAGCTTGGAGCACGGGCTTAAAGGGCTAGGTGAAGAGATGAGTGGGGAGGCATGGGGAGGCCCAGATTGTGAAAGGCATTACCCCATTGGCCATTGGCATGAATGAGGCATGTCCCTGTTACAGAAATACTCTATGCTCCATGTGGAAATTCTAAAAAATACAGGCAAATAAATATGAAGAAGATCAATACTATCTGTCTTTAAGATATCCACTGATAACATCTTGGTAAGCTTTTCGGAATTTCATTCATTTTTAACATCAATTATTTACTTCTACAAACACATATACACTCTCACAGACTCCTACAATACTAGCTGAGATAATACTTAGTTTTCTGTTCAGTTTTTTCACCTAATACCATATCATAAGCATTTCCCCATGTACTCAGAAAAATGCTTTTATTACCATCATTTCTTGACTGTTTAATATTCTCATGTAGATGCATGATAACAAATATTCTATTTTTGGACATTTTTGTGAAGTCTAGAAGACTTTATTATAATATAGCATGGTGATAAACTTTCTGGCCCATAAATTTTTGTTAATATTTTTGATTAACCAAGGCCTCAAGATAAATATTGCTTATTGGTATCAGTTTTTAAAATAAAATTTTGGGGGCGTCTGGGTGGCTCAGTCAGTTGAGCATCCGACTTCGGCTCAGGTCATGATCTCGCAGTCTGTGACTTCGACCCTGCGTTGGGCTCTGTGCTGACAGCTCAGAGCCTGGAGCCTGCTTCGGATTCTGTGTCTCCCTGTCTCTCTCTGCCCCTCCCCTGCTCATGCTCTGTCTCTCTCTCTCTCTCTGTCAAAAATAAATAAACATTAAAAAAGTTTTTTTAAATAAAATTTTTAGTTTATTGTTAGCCTTGTTCATTATAGAATAGAATAGAATCAGACGTGGGGCTTGAACTAGCAAACTGTGAGGTCATGACCTGAGCCGAAGTCGGACGCCCAACTGACTGAGTCACCCAAGCAACCCAAGAAAAAAATTTTTTAACTAGAAAAAATATGGTTCTATTACACATATACAAATAAATCAAAAATTTTACAAAGTTGAAAGCATAATGTGGAAGAATCCTGTCTTTCCATTGAATATCATGAAACCACTTTTTAATGTTTTTACAAACTATTCTTAGTAGGTACATGTACTATATTTTAATAATAAGAGGGGAAAGGAACTATGAGTAGATAGTTAATAGAATATCTTAATGTTTAACTATCATAAAATTATATACTACAACAAATGACTTTGTGTATATAGTTTTCTTTGGAGGGGATAGAAGTTTGAATTCTTAGAATAGATTCTCAGAAGTGAAATTACTAAGTCAAAGTACATGAACAATTGTAAGGCACTTGATAGAGATTTTTCCCCCAAAGCATTGAGCCATCAGCATCACACGAAAGCTTTCTAAATGGGCACTTTTTAAAAGGAACAAAGCTAATATTATTGAACACTTACTATTTTATTTTTAAGATGCAGTGATATTTTTTTATGTATAGTTCTATGAATTTTAACACATGTATACATTTATATAACTCCCACAACAGTTAGGATACAGAACAGATCCATGTGGGATACATGGATAACCCCCACAACAATCAGGATAGAGAACAGTTCCTTTTCGTTGCTGAGTAGTATTCCATTCTATAGATGTTCCTGTTTGTTTATCAGTTCACCTGTTGAAGGACATTTGGGTTGTCAGGTTGGGGACTGAGCTGCTGTAAACATTCATGTACAGGTTTGTGTGTGAACATGAGTGGGATGATTGGATTGTTTGTTTTCTTAACTATTGAGTTTTAAGAATTCTTTCTGTATGGTAGGTACAAATCTTCAGCAAATATGTGATTCATAAATTTTGTAGCTTGACTTTTATTCTTTTTTGAAGTGGCTTTTGCAGATAAATTTTTTATTTTGATGACATCCAATTATCATTTTTTTTCTTTTATGGATCATACTCTTTGGTGTCGTATCCAAGAACTCTTTGCCCAGTGTCAGGTCACAAAGATTTTCACGTGTTTTCTTCTAGGAGTTTAATAGTTTTATCTTTTACATTTCATATCAGTGATCCACTTTGAGTTACTTTTTGTAAGGGGGCAAGGGATTAAGACAAGGTTCTTGGGGATTCTTTGTTGTTGTTTTGTTTTTGTGTATAAATGTCAAGTTGTCCTAATATTTGTTGAAAACATCCTTTCTTCATTAAATGGCATTTTCATCTTTGTATCTACAAAAGAAAAAACTCTTCTGGGTTTTTGATTGGGTTTTAATTTGAGTAGTGTTTTCATGTTATATCTTTTTTATTCTTTTGTTCTTAACCACCCATATCATAGTTAAAGTGGGTTTCTTGTAGACAGCATATATCTGGGTCTTGTTTTATTTTCCATTCTGACAATGTCTATCTTTTCATTGGTGTATTTAGACCATTTGCATTTCATGAAAATATTGACATATTTAGATGTATGTCTACCATTTCATTATTTGCTCTCAGTTTGTTCCCTCTGTTTCTCAGTCCACTGCTTCCCTTTTCCTGTCATATTTTGGAAATTTTGATTTTTTTAGTATTCCATTTTAAATTATTCAGTTGTTTGCTATGTCTCTTGGTAAATTTTTTTTTTAACAGTTGATCTTGAGAATCACAGTATACATACTTAACTTTTCACAGTCTACTTAGGATTAATATTTTGCTACTTCGAGTGGCATATAGAAAACTTACTGCTATATAAGTCCCTTTAACCTCCTCACTTTTGTGTTATCATATATATTAATTATACCAGATACTTGATAATTTTTGTTTTCATCTGTCATACATATATTTTTTAATTTAAGAGAAAAAATAATTTAAGGTATTTATCTAGATATTTATCATATCCGTTGCCCTTCTTTTGATCCCAGGATATCATCATCATTGTTCTCTGTGTGAAATGTGTTGTTTTTCTGTGGCTGCCTTCAAGATTGTGTCTTTGGTTTTTAGCAGTTTGGTTATGGTGTATCTGAGCATGGATTTCTTTAAGTCTAACCTGTTTGGTGTTCGCTGAGCTGCTTAAATCTGTAAGATTGTGTCTTTCACAAAATTTGGGAGCTTTTTTGACATTATTTCTTTAAATACTTCTTCTGCTTCACATTTTTTCTCTTCTCCACCTGGGATTCTGATGACATGAACATTAGACCTTTTGGCACTGTCCCACAGGTGCATGAGACTGTACTTTTTCTTTTTTTTTTCAGTCTTTTTGCTTGTGGTTTAAATCGTCTCATTTCTCTTGATCTGTCACCATTCAGTTTACTGTCTGCTTCTCTCTCTCTCTTCCTCCCTCTCTCTCTCTCTCTCCAGACTTACATTAAGCCCATCTAATGAATTTTTAATTTCCATCATATTTTTCAGCTCTGTAATTTCTACTTGGTTCCTTTTTATATCTTCTGTTTCTTTGTTGAGATTTTTCTATTTTTCTATTCATTTCAAGAGTATTTGCCTTTACTTCTTGGAGCATTGTTATAATAGATATTTTAAAGTCTTTGGCAATTCTAACATCTGTACCATTTTGGAATTCACATCTATTGATTATATTTTCCCTTGTGAATTGAGATTTTCCTGCTTCTTTATAAGCCAAATCATTTTTGGATTATATCCTGGACATTTTGGATATTTGGGCCTTATTTAAATCCTAACGAGAATGTTGATTTGTTTGTTTGTTGGTGTAGCAGGCTGTCAGCCAGGTAAATCTCAGGCTGCGAATTCTGACCTGCCTTCTGTGTCCTGTAGTTCCAATATTGGTTCTGTTTTCAAAGCATTTGCAGTGCGATCTGAATCAATCCCTGTGTGCTGCCCATTACTCAGTCTGGGCCTTGGGTGGCCATCTGTCCAGTGACTCATTTCTCAGAGTCTATTTAGGGTCAGATCCATGCATGCTGAGCTCAGAGATATGCCAGGAGTTCCTACACAACTTCATGGGATTGCTCTCTTGACCTCCCTCCTTTCTGTCTTCACTCTTGCCCTTTTCCTTCTTTGGAGCCTTCTTTCCTGGTTGTCTGGCCGGAAAGCTGGAGCTTTAATTTCCCTCACCTGCCACGCAAGTCCTGTGACTGTGTCTGTGTCTGGGGCCAGGCTGCCAGAGGCCGCACAGAGGTAAAGAGCAGTGAGGATTTGCTCCTGGCTCTTGCAGCCACAGCTCCTCTGATTAGAGAGGTGTTCCTTTCCTTCAGAACTGTAGGAACCTGCTGGTTGCCCCTGCCGTCACTGTGCTGTTGCCTCTGTTACTGGCACAGTACTTCCTGGTGCCTGGGGAAGGAGAGGAGGGGAGATCCAGGGGATTTCCTCTACTCTCCCCAACCTTCCCTTTCCTCCTTCTTGGGCTTGAAAACAGGGGCTTTTCTTGGAGCTCTTTTTGTCCTCACTTGGCATTAGGCTTCCCTTGAGTCCAGGCTAGGCAATATCAGCAGCGGGGAAATGGTAAACTCCCCACAGGTTTGGTAGAACTCAGAATTCCGGTGTCTTTCCCTGTGCTCGTTTCTGCCATTTACTCTTCAGAGTCCTCAGATTCCAGGCGTTCTGTGCAAGAAGTCTAGTATGCAGTGGGGGAGACAGAGTAGAGCGTGCTTCCTCCATCTTCCCCAAAACCAGAACTCTTACTCTGTTTTAAAACCGCACTTTGGTATCAGATCCCCACTTAATCTTAAACAGCTCTGAGAGGGTTTGCCCATTTCACAGCTGAGGAGACTAGACACAGGTAGTTAAGTAATTTCCTCCAAATCACAGAGGTCAGAGATGGTGGGAAAAAACCTAAAATCTAAGCCGGAAGTATCTTGTTTCAAAGTTGATGGCGTCTTTTATTACTTTCAAGTAATTTCTTCTAATATACATCTTTTTTCCTATTTCGTAATAGCTACCCAGTCACACACCACAAATTGGAACAGAACTATTCGATTATAGTGAGTTTAAACCAACCTTTTTAAACCATTTCTATTCCTAATTTTTGCAGGATTTGAAGCTTTTTATAGTTTATTCAATCTAACTGATTTTAGTCAGCAAATATTGTGGATTAGCTAAGCATCCTGCTATGTGTGGTTTAGAGTTAATTCAGAGATAGAGAGCCTATCCTCAGGATGCTTCTGGGCTACTTGGGGAGATTTATGAATGCAAACAATAAGTACAATACAGTAACAATAAAAGAGAAGAAGAAAGTGCAATGGGAATTTGAGGAAGGAGAAACTACTTCTAAGCAGGGAAACAAATGAAGACTTATATTTCCACCTGTAAAATGAAAAAAGAAAGGTGTCAAATAATATTTAAGTTTACATGTGAAACAGGACCACAGAAGCTTTCTTTCATTATAATAATGCTTGTCCCCAAATGATTTCTTATGTTTTGAGCAGGTAGGTTTTATTATTTATGTCTGTTAACTTCTCCCCAGCTCTCCCCAAACAGCTTTTTTTGCACTAATATAAATTCTAAACGGTCTATTTGGGAAAGATTTAAATAAACCGAAAGGTTTACCAATTGTTTATTGCTAACCAAGGTTCAAGGAGTCAAAAATGACCCTTTATGAGTTGTATTTATTAACATTTAGAACTTTGAGTTAAAAATATTTTCTTTTCTGTTTTCAATAGGAAGAAAACATTTGTTTGCATAGGAATTCATGAAGGTGACCCAACCTGGAAAAAGAACTATTCACTTTGGCCTTGGGGTTCTTGTGACAAATTAGTTCCTTCAGAGATTGTATTCAACCCTGAGGAATGGATTAAACTCACAAGAAATATCTATAACTGGACCGAAGAATATGGAAGGTAGGAACAGCAGTTCTGTTTTTCATCAGAGTATGGCAGTTTTGTGTGCTTAAAAAACTAAATTTTGAGATGCCATGAATAGTTTTGATTTTTTTTAATTAGTTATTAGTATTATTTGCTGCCCACATGAATTGTAACAGAGAACATGTATTTCTTGTTCTCATGTTTGAAGAACAGTAGGGAGATGGGAGGGGAAGGGGGGGCTGCGGTTGAGTGGGCATCACAACAGGTTGGTGCCCTGCACCTTCCGCTTCCAGCTCTTGTGACGCCATATTGTCCACCATCCTCTGTCTCGCACCCTAAAGGTGGAAGAGATCCATCAACTGCAGTAGAGCTTTACAAGGTACTCTGTTTCCCATGAGAGTTTTTATGCGCACGAACTTGCCATATTTTCCTCTCTTCAGGAGTAGCACATAACTTGTCTATAGGGGAGACTGGCCCTTGAGTAACTTTTTCCTACTCATTAGGAAAAAGTCATTATCCTGGTTATGTTGTTTGTCATTATCCTGGTTATGTTGTTTGGGGGTGTGATCAGTCTTCCTTGAAGCATCTCTATAGAGCTGACTCTCACCCATATGGAAATTGAGTCACCATCTCCAGAAATGTGCTTCTCTTGCCTATTTCTTAAGTTTTGAATTACTTAAAGATTAGATAATTATTGTTTATAGGGGTGCCTGGGTGGCTCAGTCGGTTAAGCGTCCGACTTCGACTCAGGTCATGATCTCACGGTCTGTGAGTTCGAGCCCCACGTCGGGCTCTGTACTGACAGCTCAGAGCCTGGAGCCTGCTTCAGATTCTGTGTCTCCCTCTCTCTCTGACCCTCCCCCGTTCATGCTGTCTCTCTCTGTCTCAAAAATAAATAAACATTAAAAAAAAATTATTGCTTATAATTCAAGGACAGGCGAGATTATATGAAAGATGCTACAAAGGTTTTTTGAATCAATATGTGCAAACAGTCCGCAGTGCACCAACCAGAGATAGATAAGTAGGTTTATATCAAAGCACTCCGTAGGGGCACCTGGGTGGCTCAGTCGGTTAAGTGTCCAACTCTTGATTTCAGCTCAGGTCATGATTTCATGGTTCGTGAGTTCGAGCCCCATGGTGGGCTTCACGCTGACAATGGGGAGCCTGCATGGGAGTCTCTCCCTCTCCCCCTCTCTGACCTTCCCCCCGCTCTTACTTGCTCACTCTCTCTCAAAATAAATAAATAAACTTACATATGTATATTTTAAAAAAAGCACTCCATGACCATTGTGAGAAGTTAGAAAATCATCTATTCTGGGCACCTGGCTGGCTCGATCAGTAGAGTGTGCCGTTCTTGATCTTGGGGTTGTGCATTCGGGCCCCACCTTAGGCATAGAGCTTGCTTTAAAAAAAAGAAAGAAAATAACCTTTTCTGCCAACAGTGACCATAGTACAAATACAGGACACCACTCGTTATTTCCATTCCATCAAAATAGACACATAATAAGAAATTTAATTAAGAGAAGTCAAAATCCAGCAGATGGTTTAGCCATTGTTCTTTGAGCAGCGTCCTGGCTCCAGCAGTGATTTTTATCAAAGCCAGGAGTCCCCTCTCTCAAGCTTATCCCCTGGCTTCACAGCTGTTGGGCTCTTAGCTGTGTCCATAGAGTGACCGAGGCCTCGCCCCTGCCCTGTTGCCCATCTTGCAGTTCTTGGGAACAGCTGGTTCCTCAGATGCCTCCAGCCTCTTCCCACTAATCCTTCGTTTGCTCCCATGAGGCACCGGGGCTCATTATGCAGATGAAGAATACATTTACCAAAATTTCAAATTCCTAAGGATCAGACTTTTCTAGGATAAGTTTATTATTTCCGTCCCTATCAGTACTTCAAGATCCAACCTATTTTATTGCCTTGTAAGATTATAAAACAAGGATTCCATACCTGCCTGTAGCAATAAATGTAGCTTGCAGAAAACTCTCACTGCTTTCTTGTAACTGCAGGTTTGACCCATCTTCTTGGGAATCTGTGGCCAACGAAGAGATGTGGCAAGCAAGGTGACTATCCTACACTTACGTGTTTGTGGTCTGTTTTTCATATGGCGGGGAAGCAGCCAGTAGGGTAGGGGGTCAGTGGTATGATAAAAATAACATTTATGAGCAGTCATTTTGTTTGAGGCGTTGTGCTAATCATTGTACATTAATAATCCCATTTCATCCTCACGACAACCTATGAAGAAGTTACTATTATCCCCATCTTACAAAAGAAACACACTGAAGGTAGAGAGGTTACTGGCCAATGCCAGATTGCTGCAAGTGATGGGAGTCTGAAACTCACATCTCCCTGACTCAGTCACAGCGCTGTGCTCTGGTGCTCTCCGCCTCGAGTAAACCAAAGGGAGTGTAATTGTTGAGGGGCGGTTAATACTGCCCTGGATCCATGTGGAATGTGCTAATTTAATTAAGCACCTGCTGAATACTTCCCAGAGGCCAGACACCATGCCAGGCTTGGAAGCTACACATATGAATACAACACATCTCCTGCCCTCGAGGGGCTCACAGTCTAAGGGAGCAGATCTGAATATCAACGTCCTAGATGCTATACTTTCCTGTTGTGCCTGGATGGAACACGTTGTGGTGATGCTGTTGACTGCCATTATTTTGAAACATTCAAAATCTCTAACGCTAACAGACTTTGGCCTGGATATTAATATGAAAGTCCTAAGTGGTATACAGAGGGTGATACCAAGTACATAGGAAGTACTTCCTTCAGCAAAGGAAGGGTGCCCAATCTGAGCCCGGGACTGTGCTCCACACCGAGGATTGAGTTATGATATAAAGGATTTACATAAGTTTAAAGAGCTTTTAAAAAAAGTGTCCAGAAATACAGCTCCAAAATAGCAATTACAAAAATAGATGTACTGTGGTTTATGCAATAGTGTTTTTTGAAAAGCCAGAAAACAGCATAATTCAAGTTATCAGCCTAGCTATAGGGACAAATACTTGCTTTGAAGAACTGATCAAAGATGCACCGCACCGTATGTTTGTACAATGCTTTACTGTGACTGAATGTAGGAAAGCTGGGGGAGAAATCACCTAAAAGAAGGAAGCCAGTCATTATTCAGGCAGGTATTGATTTAACTGGTGTGCTGAATACAGTTTGGATGAGTGCATGTGGTCAAAGAGTCCAGCTACCTTTGAAGAACTAGTCACACGTGGCATGAGCCGTGGCGATGGGTCCCTTCAGGGCTGTGCTGACAAACTCAGCAAGTCTCCCCCTTCCTGGCTGCTCCTGCATGACAGTAATGTGCATCTGGAGGAAGAATGAAATGATGTATAATAGCGATGATGAATTTAAGCTTTTTTTCTAAAAGCTTTGGCAAGCAGTGCGGATGCAGCGTGTTGGCAGTGGGGAAAGAAGGAGTTGCTGTTGGTTCAGAATAAACTTCTGTGAATATGGGAGAGGTACAAACAATGCAGTAAAGGGTTTGGTGTGTTCCTTATCAGTGGAAAAATCTGGTCGATGTAGCTGTACTTGTGAAATTTGACATCATGGTTTTAATGAAGATTCCCACCCCCCGCACTCCCAGGATGAAAACCCCGTTCTTCATCTTTAACCTGGCAGAAACAGCAAACGTACCTCCAAATGTGAAGGCTCAACTCTACACTCACGCATATAACGTATGTTCCATTTTTATATATATAAATATATTTGGGAGGAAGGTGGTGGGGATTAGAACGGAGGGAGTGTGTATCCCAGTAGAGTTTTTACTTTTTTGTTTCTAGTTTTATTTGGCTTTTATAAAGCAGTATAAATGGAAAACTACTCGTACATCACAAATAATGTCTAAAGTAAACGGTGTGGTTGGCAAATGATGTCCATGTCTTAATCTCTGAAACCTGTGAATATACGGCCTTACGTGACAAAGGGGACTTTGCTCATGTGATTAAGTTAAGGATCTTGAGGTGGGGAGATTATCCTGGATTATCCAGGTGGACCCAGCATAATCACATGGCCCTTTTAAGAAGGAAGCAGGAGGGTCAGAGAGAAGGAGACGTGATGATGCAAGCAGAGGTCAGAGGAAAAGATTCGAAGACGCTACGTGGCTGGCCTGGAAGATGGGAGGAAGGGGCCACAAGGTAGGGAGTGCAGGCAGCCTCTGCAAGCCAACAAGGGCAAAGAAACAGATTCTAGAGCCTCCTCGAAGAACACAGCGCTGCTGCTTTTACAAAATCCTCGATTTTATGCATTTTGACCTCCAGAAGGGTAAGATAATAAATGTATACCGTCTTAAGCCATTATGTTTGTGCTGATTTGTTACAACAGCAGAGGAAACTAATAGGAAGCCATTGGAACAGGAAACAGTCACCACCAGACAAGTTCTGACGGGTTTGCCCTCTAGACAAAAGTCATGACCCTGGCTGCCTCAAAAGGATAGGTTCCTGGCTGGGTGGGATTTCATGAGAAAGATAAAGGGTCTCGGCAAGAGGCTCTGTCTTCTGACTGTGGCCTTGTCTTCTGACTGAAGCCAACCCAACCTTCAGATGGCCCGGCCACACACAGACTCTTGTGCAGGCGGTCCTCACTGACGGGAAAAGAGAGGGTGGAGCACAGGCTTGCTGTTGCTCCGTTTTAACGAGCCCCTTCTTTTCTGTGACTTCTAGCCCTGGGTTCCTCAGACGCCTTCAGAGATCATCTTGGAGCCTACTATGTAGGAAACAGATGTCCTGGCATGGGCCAGTGAGACCAGAGCCCGGGAGCCATATATGTGAGCACCTGAGGTGTTTCTGCAGCCTCTAGGTGCTGTGGGTCTACTCACCAGGGCAGTGGTTTAGAGCTAAGTCAGAATCACAGAGCGTCCAATCCGTAGGACTCATTTTACTCCTAAATTTTGTGATCGTGGGTTCATTGTTCATTTATTCATTTACTCACAGAGTGCTTATTGATCGCCCAGTCTGTGCCAAATATTGTGTTGGCGATGACCAAGTATTGTCCCTGCTACCAAAGAGGTAGGAGGCTAGAGAGGGAGACAGAAGATAGAGTCCTCGGTTACATTCAGTCTTGCAGAGGTGCTGTGGGAACAGCACACTGTACGTGAGTACACCCCCCTGGCGAGGGGTGGTGAGGAAGGAGGGGGAAGTCTTCGGAGATGTCACTGGAGTGTCATCTTGAAAGCTCAGACGAGCTAGCCAGACAGACTGTGGGCAGGGTAGTGGGAGAGTGGGCGAGGAAGGACAGTCGATAGGGACAAAGGCAGAACCCTCCGAGGTGCCCACTTGAGGACAGCAAGGGATCGATTGCAGGAGGCAGCAAGCTGGAGTTCTGTCTGGCATTTGGAAGATCCAGGTTCAAGGCCTACTCCACCACTAATTGTCAACTGTAAGTCAGTTAAACATTCCAGGCCTCGATTTTTTCTAAAAATAGAAGTGGGCTTTAAGCTTTATTAATTATCTCTCACGCCCTGGTCATGTCATATCCTGTTCATCTCTCATACCCTGTGAGTCCATGAAAAACAAATAGTATTTAGTTGGGAGAAATCCCTGAGACTTACTGATACTTCATATTCTCATCAGTGACCTGTTCCATGGCCACCGTTGCTAGGGCGCCACTGAAGCTAATTCACGGATTCATTGTCCCTTTGGACCTGGAAGCTTTACTCTTTCCAGTGGACACAAGTCCATGGGTGTCTTCTTTGCATATGCCTCCAGATATGTGACTTTGTTTGCAAGACAAATGAGGTCAAATACTTGATGGGTCAACACAAACCCACCCCCCCCCCCCAGTACTGGTATTTCAAGAACGTTTTTGTTAGGTGTAAGACATTTTTGTCATTATTTATAGTATTCCACTCAATAGCTGATGCAGAACTTTCAGTTCAGGAGACATTAAGTTCAGGTGTAGTGCGGGAGCAGGGACTATCCCCATTAGCTTTAGGAATGCATTCGATAAGTTGGTGTCCCCACTAAATAGAATACAGTCTGCTAAGACTAATGTCACGGTAACATTCACATAGAGGAGGAAACGTAATTCCATGTGATGAGAAATGACCGGCTTCTTAAGATACAGCACATGTGGCCTAATGGGCCACCTGGTAGAAGTTGACGATGCGTCGGTAACCAAGTGTTCGAGAGACGGGTGGTATGTTCATTCTGTTATCTAATGACTGTGACAGGGAGGTCGTGAGCGAGCCTCTCATCCTCTTGAGCCGTTGGGGAAATGCTCACTGAAGGGCTGGCCTCTGTGTTGAACTCCAGAACCCAGGTGGGATTCTGAAAGCCGAACCGTTTTCTGAACAGTTCCTGGGTGCCTGCTTTGTGCCTGTCAGCAAGGCTTGGAAAAAGAAGCAGCAGACAGAGGAAAAAAAAAAACAAACCTGAGGAAAGACAGGGAAACATTGGATAACTGACCAAGAGAATGGAAGAGTGGAAGATAGCGTCACACTTTCCACGTACAAGCAAGTGCGAGGTGACTGTTTCCTTTGTTACGGAGTGAAAGAAGCGCATGAGCCAACTGCTTTAAAAGCCAGCTTGGGGGCACCTGGGTGGCTCAGTCCGTTAAGCGTCCGACTTGATACCAGCTCAGGTCATGACCTCACGGTTGGTGAGTTTGAGCTATGAGCCAGGCTTTGCACTGACGGCACGGAGACTTTAGGCTTCTCTGTCTCCCTCTCTCTGCCCCTCCCTCGCTCTCACTCTCTCTCCCTCTTAAAATAATAAACTTAAAAAAAAAAAAAAAAAAGGCCAGCTTGGAGACTAAAGGTTAGTAAATACCAAGATGACATATGCATTTATCTGCCGTGGAGTAGAAGTCGGGCCAATAGATGATCTGTTGGGTTCCTTTCAGCTGAATGATGTGATGAATACAGTTCTAACTGCAAAACCCCTTGTCCCTGTAGAAAAGCATCATTGCTTGTTCTGCGCGTTGAGTCTGCTGCTGACCTCAAGTTCCTGTACATCCAAGTCCAATCTGACAGCCCTCAGAAAGGCTGTGAAATTTCCAAATAAGCAAGTCTAATATTCCGTTGTGCAGATTTGTTTCTTTCATTTGTTGAATTTTGATGTTTCTCCCTGGAAAACTCAATACCAAAGATTCCAGCTCTGTCCGATTAATGCTATCTCTGATGTTGGAAAAACAAAATTCCTGATTCCTGTGGGCAAAGTGTTAACTATTAAAATTATAATTATAGGGTGCTCCAAAGAGCATCTCGCCGTGAGGACATCTCTTAAATTCTGTTACGCCCAGCCTATTCGATGACGGATTTGTGTGAGCTGTTTTATTGTTGCTATTGTTATTACTGTTGTTTTTAATGTAGAGAGAAATCTATGTGAAAATGAGGGTCAAAATTTAAATTCCTTCAAGTTCTTTTTCCATGCAGTTTTCTAAAGAAAGCTATTTTTTTTTTCCTCTAACAGCTAAATTTAGAGTTTCAACCTTTCTGCCTGTTGAGTAAATAGCTTTCCGTGAATTAGAACTAAATCCCTTTCCCAGAACATCTTTCTGGAGGAAGAGCATTATGTCCTGACACCGTGTGTCTTAGGTTCCCTCTGCACATCTGAAAACCCCAGAAGCAGTTTTAGATGAAGTACATTTGCCTCCTGCCACTGTCATAATTACAGTAACATTCTTGCATTTTCTGCATGGCCTAGCAATGATTAGATTTTGACTATCGGCCGCTTGGATTTTTTTTCCTTGTGTTATTAATTCCTCTGTGTTTTCTGGTTTTTGAAAAAAAAGTCAAGGGATAACAATGGAATACCAACATTTTTGCCGTTTTTCAGCTCTATAAGGAGATTGTCTATTTACGAAAGGAGCACCCGGTGAACTGGCACAAGAACTATGCCATCGCCTGTGAGCGGATGTTACGCCTTCGGGCAGGAGACTCAGACCCTGAAGTCTTGTTATCGGAAACCATCAGACATTTCCGTCTCTACACTCAGAAAGCACGGAATGATCCACAGCTGCCTGATATTTTAGTTGCTCTAAAGCACCTGAGAAAAGAACTGCAGAGTCTGAGGAATAAGAAAAATGTCTGAGGCAGCAGAATGTGAAAAACCTGCTCATCCTCCCGCTTCCAAAATTCCAAAGTCCAAAAGTTTTTCCTCCAAGAAAAGAAGTTGTACACAAAACTCGAAGACCGAGTCAGTTCCCAGATATCAGCAACGTGGTAGGGCAGTATACTGTTCAGTATACTGTGCTCCTTACTGCCATGTGCTCCCTATGCAAATTCTGTTTATCCAGTGTTACCAAATTAGCATTTCAGTGAGAATCTTTCAGAAAAACCTTCCTACTTCCTCCGTCTTTCACCTAATGACTTTGCTTGATTGGATGCTAGCAGAGAATGGGTTATTTTCATATACTTTAAATATCGATTGCGGATCTTTTTAAGGGCCCTTTTACTGGGATCCGTTCTGAGGTTAAATTCTTGAAACATTCATACCAGACCAAAGACACATTTTCTGTTTCCCAAAAAGCGATTTTTTTTTTGAGAGTGAATCTTGCTCTTCTTCAAGTTAAAATACTTTTTTTTTTTTTGAGTAGCTCTGGTTATTACATAATCTCACACTTCAAGCTAAACACCAACCCAGTGATATTTTGAAAAAAGTTGGGGTTTTATTGTCTTTGATGATTCTCTGAAATCATCAAAAAATAAAGCTAATCTGTTGTTTGCTTTCTCTCAGTTGCATAAAGTGGCAAATAAAAAGAATTTTGTAGTTCCTTGCTTAATTTTATATTTATGTTTTACTTCTATTTGGATTCATAAATCCGGGCCCAATAATTAGTAAGCTCCTGTGGCCAAAATGCAAAAAAAAAAAAAAAAAAAAAAAAAAGGGGGGGATTGGGGGGCAGTGGGGGGGGGATGAGGGAAGTTGTTCAATAAATTCATTTCTGTTACAAGCATCTTTTATACATATTACTAAAGAGAACATAGTAAGAAATGCAAATAATAGTTCTTTATTTTATTATGACAGTTAATTAATAGCAACCTGTTTTAATGAATAAAGTCACTCCGAGTCCTTCAGCACTTCCTAAGTAGAGGCCAGAATCTGTAGGGATTCTTTTCCCCCCAATTGTATAGCTCCTAGACTCCAAGCGCTATATAGGCCCCTGTATAGAAATGCTCACTAATGAAGAGGGAGGGCTAGAAGCTTGTCTGCATTCAAAGATCACTGGTGAGTCATTCAGCAAGAAAAGGCCCCTTACCAGGAATAGTCACAGTTCCGTGGCATTGTACTAGCAAAAGGGTCTGATCAAAGGTCTCCTGTGGAGCTTGCATGGTTCCCTTTCATACTACGACCATAATTAAAACCACTAATTCTCTTTTAAAATGCTGCAGGATGCCATGTAGGCATCTGTCTGGAGTGTCCTTTGTGATGTCATAAGCTGTTAAGGACCAGCGCCGAGGGCTTTTGAGTGAAATGCCAGTCATGAAGGTGCTTCAAGACAAGGGTGCCTCTCAAAGCTTGACAGGGCCTTGACTGCACAATTCGAGCTGAATTTGCCCCTTGTCAGCTGCCAGTAAATAAATCTCAAAGGGGGAAAAGCTGAAGTTTCATTACCTGATCCATGGGGCTTTGTTGGTTTTGGCATCACACAGGGGAAGCTCTTGCCCCTCCATTCTCTGGATTTGAAGATGTCCATTGGAGCCTGCAGTGCCTGGACAGGGTTCAGAGCGGAACCTTTTGAAGAGTGTCAATAGTTGTAACAGTTCAGCTGTTAGGAAGACAAATAAACGGAGGAGCTCATTAATCCGCTTTTGGCTCTCAGTGCCTTTTGCCCTTTTATCACAGCCTTATTAGGCTCCTACTCATCTTGAACCAGAAAAAAATGAATTGGAGTTGTTGAGTGCTAATTGGCAAAGACTTTTAATCATGGGCCAAGAACTTTCACTGACTTGAAAGTAACTTCTCCACGGGGAAGAACCGAAAACCTGGTTTACCTTAAAACAAAAACCTGTTGGAGTTCAGTGTGGTGTAAAAATTTAAGGAGGCATTGATAAATTGTCTAAGTTTATCCATTTGAAAGAAATCATGTGAGATTATGATTTCCACTTTGCTTACGAAAGGTACAATAAAATTCGAATAAACATTTCCTGGACGTGCATTGTTTTTATTGGTTCAGCAAAGAGATCGCGTGCATGTGTGAGATGATCGTGTTTGTTTCTGAACATCTCTATACAGGTGGATGTGAAAATGCATTTGGGCATCTATATACACATGGTGTCAGAAGAACCTCATTCAAAGTAGTATTTCCTGTTCGTGGCCTTAAGAATGGCAAATAAGTCTCTTCAAGAAGATGTCCTTATTTGTGTCTGTACTGTGGTGCTACATATATACGTCTGAATATGCTTTGTGTGCTGACTGTTGTCAAATGGTGCATAGATTTATTCTGGACGGTACTTGGGCAACAATGGCTTTGGACCACTCTCTCTTTGAGAAAGCAATGATATGATGGCCCCAAGTAGATAGGGTGATAATTATTTAAATTGTTAAAAACCAACAGTAAATGAAAAAATAGCAAACTGAACCGAGATTTGGGGAGGTTGGGCTTCATTCCCAGATCAACTATTTTGAAGAATTCTCTCCTTTCTCTTGTGCGAGGTTAAACAAGTTGCTTTCTTTTTCTCTCTCATACTTTTCCCCGGCTGGTGCACAAACACCATAAAACCTGACAGAAGGGGTCTCTTTTAGTCTAACCCCCCGACATGGAAGACAATGTGAAGGAGGTGACTTCTCATGCAGGATTTGGCCAGGATTCTCCTAGCAATGTCCCTGGAGTGCCACGGGTTGGCAGGGCGACAGGAACCCCACAAGGCCAACTTCTGCCCGGACTTTGGCCTGAAGAGCAAGTGGGAGCCGGCAAAACTGTCTGCCTCTCCTCGCGCTGCCGTGCCCTCCTGCCTGGCGCGGAGGCTGGCGCACACGGGAGGCAAGCAGGGAAGGGGACTGTGGCTCCGAGCCCTCTGACAAAGCCCCCCAGCCGCATTCCCACTGATGGGAGCTGTGCTTGGTTCTTACTTTTGACTTTCCTCTTTCCTTTGCTTTCTTCAGAGGTCTCATTTTTTTTTTTTTTAAGTGCTTTTGTCCTATTACTCAAAATAAAGCCAAACTGGAAGGGCATCAATTACTAGTATGCTTTCTTGAGATCTTCTAGTAGAAATTGTGAAATGTTATCTCTGGCCATCTTCCTAGGGTAGAACCACTATGTTGACTTAGCCTTTATGATACCTAAACAAAGCCCATTTTGAGTGTTAGGGTTATTTTTTGATACTCTGCTGATTTCTTTAAGTCATCAGGCTAGGATATGAAGACCAGCTTTTTAAATTTGTATTTTAAAAGTTAAACAATGTGAGGCCTTCCTTACAGTTCCCACCAATAGCCATTGGAATTTAGAAATGTTAATACTTTTAATATTCAGAAGAAATGAAAATTCGCAGTTAGAGCAAATTCTTTTGCTCTGTTTTAATGCTGCTATGTTTTACAGTTGCACCAATGTAGAGTAGTCCTCTTCTTCTAAGTGGCTCCAAGCCCAGTGGTTGGGTAAAGACAAAATTTCCAGCCCAGTGAAAGATTCATCCTCATATTTTGTTGTGGCTACAAAAATCACTCTAAAGCTTGTGCTCACAAACAAATAAGTCACGTTTCCAGGGATTCTGGGAACATCTAAAGGCCATATCTTGGCACAGCATTACAGAGCAAACACGGAGCTAAAGCTTTAGCAGCGATCATATTTAATGAAGACGTCATTGTCAGTACCCTCTAAAGGTCTGTTTGATTTGGATCAGCATAGGATGGTATAAAAAAAAAAAGCCTCAGGAATAACACAACGTGCTTACCTGGATATAGGAAAGCAAACTAATAGGAATATATCTTGAGAAAGGGATTCTTCTGAAAAAAATTCTGATTGCTCTTCAACAATGTAATGTATATCTGGTAGAAATTATATGTACTGGGAAGGTTAGCTTATGTCATATTGCAAAAAGAAAAACGGCAGGGGGAGAGGTGGGTAGAGGTGCTAAAACTATAGACAGGAAGCCTACAATTACTGACCTATACGTGGAGTTATCTGGATCTTTTGTGCAGATCCAAAGCATGAATGGTTGGGGTTAATTTTCAATAACATAGGTACTGTGATGATGTTAGAAAAGTTGAGTTGATAAGGTTGAGAAAGTTTCACAAGACGGATGGAACACAGAGGATGGTGTCCATCCCAGTGATCCAGCTTCTGGAGCGGCCCAGTATTCTCCAGTCCTGTACTTACTTGCCATTAGGGGAGGATAGTGTTAAATAACATTGTAACAATCAATAGAAATCGAAATCTGAGATTTAACCCTTTCATAATTTCCGTTGTTTATAATTTGTTGTAAATCTGTGTAAGTAGTATCAGGCGAAAGAAGTCCAAGAGATGGAGTATAATCTTTATATCGATCAGTTATTTTTGTATTATGTACAGATTATAAGCTAATAAATGGACATTATATCCTGTTTTTAAAAATATGCACACCGTAATCATCTTGTGTTTAGAAGTGTTACCTTAAAAGGGGTTGTTTTGCATGTAACCTTCTAAAAAAGAAGACATTTTGAGATTTTTCTCACCTAAATGAAATATTCCCTAGGTGGTTGAACCACTGAAAATACCCTTAATACCTGTGGGGGTTGCTTGTATGGGAAAGTGTGAGCGATGAAAGCCAAAAGGGGAACACTGCTTGGGAAATGAGACCCAGTTTTCTCATCATTGGCTTATGGTGTGATGGGACCTACAGGTGTCACCTGGTACCCTAGATTCATGAGCATCGTGACAGAAATCCCAATGATACCCTGGCATGCCAAGACGTGAACTCAAAAACTCCAACAGAGGGTGATCTAGGATGTGAAGACAGGGTAAAAGACACAAGGACTAGAATCTTCTTATGGTATCTTCCCTCAAAATAGATTCCGAAAATAGAAGGGAAGCATTATATTATTGTATTATTATTAACAGTGCTTTTAAAAGTTAATATATAAGAAACAAGGGCTCTTTTAAAATACTCTAGCAAAAGCTATGGAAACGCTAAAAGGAATTGTTTATAAATGGAAGATGATTCATTGATCAAAGCACTAGGTTTCCTTTGATTTAAGAGTTAACCAGTCTAACAGGTGAGAGAAAGTTTCAAGAAGTTTTGTCTATAAAAGAATGAAGGGGCGTTTGGGTGGCTCAGTCAGTTAAGCTGCCGACTCTTGATTCAGCTCAGGTCATGATCTCACTGTTGTTGACATTGAGCCCCGTGCTGGGCTCCTTGCTGACAGTGCGGAGCCTGCTTGGGATTCTCTCTCACTCTTCCCTCTGCCCCTCTCCCCTGCTTGAGCTCGCTCTCTTTTTCTCTCTCTCTCAAATAAAAAAATAAATAATTGGGGAAAAAAAGATTGAAAACTGAAAGTTCAATTATGCATCACTTAAAAACAAGAAAGTTCAGGGCGCTCTGGGTGGCTCAGTCGGTTAAGCGTCACACTCTTGTTTTCGACTCAGGTCATGATCTCACGGTTCGTGAGTTTGAGCTCCACATCGGGCTCTGCGCTGTTAGTGTTGAGCCTGCTTGGGGTCCTCTCTCAATCTCTGTCTCTCTCTGTCTCTCTCTCTCAGCCCTCCCCCGCATGTACTTGCTCTCTCTCAAAAGAAATAAATAAGTAAACTTAAAAAAAAATACCTAAGGGGTGCCTGGGGTGGCTCAGTCGGTTAAGCGTCCAACTTCGGCTCAGGTCATGCATGATCTCACAGTCTGTGAGTTCGAGCCCCACGTCGGGCTCTGTGCTGACAGCTCAGAGCCTGGACCCTGCTTCAGATTCTGTGTCTCCCTCTCTCTGCCCCTCCCCCACCCTCTCAAAAATAAACATTAAAAAAAATGTTTTTTAATTACTTAAAAAACAGGAAAGTTCACTGATGGAGAGTACTTGTACTTAGTGGTTGTTTTTATTTAGTGTGTCACAACTTTTTTTTTTTTTTTAAACGTTTTTTATTTATTTTTGGGACAGAGAGAGACAGAGCATGAACGGGGGAGGGGCAGAGAGAGAGGGAGACACAGAATCGGAAACAGGCTCCAGGCTCTGGGCCATCAGCCCAGAGCCTGACGCGGGGCTCGAACTCCCAGGACCGCGAGATCGTGACCTGGCTGAAGTCGGACGCTTAACCGACTGCGCCACCCAGGCGCCCCAACTTTTTTTTACTAAAATTAGAATACATTCCTTCAATATGTGGACTGGTATCTACACTGTTTTTATATTTCCTTTCAGTGGTCAGCATTCTCACCACTAGCCTACGCGGTCACCTTGCATTCGCCTTGAGGCTGTTCCTCACAGTGCAGGACTGTGCCTAGTCATGGTGATTGTCATCCTGGGTCATGAAGTCAAGTTAGTGGAAATTGACCATCTCTTTCTTCATGAAATAGAATAAAAATATCAAGATGCATCTGAGGGGACAAGGGTATTCTTTGATGAAACTTTCAGTTTCATTTCCTATACATGTGTATGTGGTTACATGTATAACACATATATCATACTATATATCCGTGTGCGTGTGTGTGTAAGACCTTTATATATAAATCTATACATGTATGTGAACTGGGTCATAATAGAAAAGGTACTTCTCGTTTTGGATCACAGTAAAGAATAAATTGGAGAGCCACTGGCCGTGGAGAATTTACCCAACTTCATTGACCGTTAATGCCAAAAAGCTAATAAGGGATCATCTAGTATAACTAGCACAAGTAATCTAGTTTAATGAATGAGAAAAGTGACGCCTGCACTAAGAGACTTGCTTTATGTCACACAGCTAGGTCATGGCAGGGCTGGGACGAGAACATGAGCTTTTGCGCTCAATCTGGTGTACTTTCCCCTTTTTCCATCACAGTCCACTAAAACCGCTGCATTACACTGTCAACTGTGTGTCACATTAAAGTCCCCAAATGATGTGGCCCTATTAAAATTACGATAAACTTTTCTAGAGGCAAATGGTGTGTAAAACCGAGAACTGTGTTGTAGGACACGGTTTAAAAGCCATCCGCTGAGTTCCTTTCTTCCCCTTCTCCAGGCCTCTGGGATGTAATTTCTTTTCTTCCCCTTCCCTTTTAAACAGAGTCAGTTGTATGTATCCCTGGTCTCTGACAGAGGATTTCCTTACCCATTCTGGACTTAGGAACATACACCGAAATGAAAAGGTTTTCGTGTGTTAAGAAAAATTCGCTTTAAAATCTTGGAAGTTGTTAGCATAAATTACCTTCCAGCTGAATCAGCTACTGGAAACTCCAATTGAAAAAATGTCGCATTTATCTATATATTCCTTACCCCTCCGAAGCAGGATTCAAAACATAATAGTATTTCTGTGTGTTACAGAAGGAAATATGTCCCAGCTCCCCTGGAATGTTCACTGATTGCGAATCAGACTCTTCTCCCTAGAAACCAAGGCCATCGGGAGCCAGTGTCCATGATTATCCTGTTTGGTTCAGCCACTCTATTAAATATTTTTAAGTGTCCAGAAAGGCAGATTCCTCTTTGAAGACCTAAAGGTCTCGTTTTCTAATTGTGAACGTTACCAATTCAGTGTTTAGGTAATGGTGATTTCTTCCAAATTTGGCTCTTGACTATATATGATTTGTAAAACTCTATAACAATAGTAATAGTCATATCAGTAACTATGACTGTTGTTGACAAAACAACTAATTCCAATTAGTATCCACTGAATGGCTTCAGTGATCTGAAATCACCTAAATTTCCTGCACTGAGTTGTGAGAGTTGAAAGTAGTTTGGCCCTTCCTCTTTGGGAGGCGAGGAAGTTTGGTGTAACCCATGAGACAGAGACCACCCGAACCACGCTGCGTGCCCCCTGGGCGTTTGACAAAGGCGACCTATTTCACAGGGTTAGCAT
Organism: Lynx canadensis; assembly: GCF_007474595.2. Lineage (NCBI taxonomy): Eukaryota > Metazoa > Chordata > Mammalia > Carnivora > Felidae > Lynx > Lynx canadensis. Next base: position 103,765,651 of record NC_044308.2, read on the forward strand.
TTATGTGACCTTACTTTTCTCCTTTTGCGTGTGCGTTCTGAACAGTGAGTTGATCCACAGAACCTAAATCTGTTGAATACTATGAGCTAATACAAGGTAACTTGTGAAAAAAGCAAAATGTGTGACCTATACAAGAATCAAACAAAACCAGAACTTTGCTTTAAAGCAATTTCATGAAATTTTGGTAAGGATGGAGATTCTATCTTCCTTTTTTATTAGAGTGCAGGATTGTCACAGGATTAGATAAATACCTTCACAAAAACCCTCGTCTCATCCCTGAAGGTCCCCGTAACCGCACTTAGTCTCCTGCAGGAACGCCCCACGGCCTCCCAGTGAGGGAAGGGCGGCTCGGGTCCTGACTGCCTGCACGAAGAAGCACACGTAAGGATGTGTGCCTGCTGGGCTCATTTTGTCCCCGAAAGAGCAGAGAATAGAAACGGAGTCCTTCCCAAGTCTTCCATTCACTTTCCCAGGTTACAGGCTGTTCCAGAAAGCACAGGCCTTTTCTGGGTTGCACTAGAAGCACTGGACAGTACCATGTTCAGAGCTGGACTCCCAGCTTTACCATTCATTAGCTGGATGGCTTGGAGCAAGTGTCTCTGTACCTTAATTTCCTTTTCCGTACAGTGGGGATATAACCTGGGTATATACAGTGGGTATATACACCCTGTACAGTGGGTGATATAACAGATTCACCTGATGATATGTCTGCAAGGATGAAGTGGGTTGGTATGTATAAAGTGCTTTGAAGAGTACCTGGCACGTAGCAACTATTCACAATGCCAGTTGCTTTCATTAACATGCCGGTAACACCAGCTCTCATCCATTTTATACACCTGAGTAAAATGAGTAACGAGCCTCCTTCTGCTTTGCTTCTCTCTTGTATGTTTGAAAAAGTCCTCGCTAGGGGCACTGGGCGCCTCAGTCGGTTAAGCATCCAACTTCAGCTCAGGTCATGAGCTTGCAGTTCGTGAGTTTGAGCCCCCATCGGGCTCTGTGCTGACAGCTCAGAGCCTGGAGCCTGCTTCAGATTCTGTATCTCTCTCTCAATCTCTCTCTCTCTCTCTCTCTGTCTGCCCCTCCCCCGCTCATGCTCTGCCTCTCTCTCAAGAATAAATAAACATTAAAAAGAAATTTTTAAAAAAGTCCTCCCTAAATATGCATCTGGAAAGCATGAAATAGACAATTCAATTTAAATTGCAACGATAATTATAAATAATGTGCTATTTAACTTATATGGAAGACTGGAAATTAAAAGAAAGTAACCAAGAAACCCTGAGCAGATGAAGAAATGAAATCAGTCTCATCGGTAAGGGAAACGTCTCAATGTGAACGTGTGTGTGCACACACACAAGTGTGATCCATCCCGTGTGAGCCCAGTGCCACAATGGTCCTTCCCTCTTCCTACTGGCTTCCCCAGAGCATGGTCCACCAGGAAGGAAGCTTCAACTACTACCATTTGCCTTCTGTCTCCAAAGTTACATGTTGCCATCTATACATTTGATCTGTTTCTACCTTCCCCCAAACAGTGTGGAGTCTGTCGGTCCCAGAGACCTCTCAAAGAGTAGTCTCCTCCCAACACAGCTTCTCACAGCACTTAGAGGACTGACATGGGGCAGAAAGCTTGGAGTCCTCATCTCAGGACCTGTGCTAGGCTTTCAAAACCATGCTTGGGACAAAGTCATAGATTTCCCAGTGGGGATGACTGGAGTGCCTGAGTACTACATCCACTCGCTTATTTTTTTTTAATTCGTTTGGGGCGCCTGGGTGACACAGTCAGTTAGGTGTCCGACTCTTGATTTTGCCTCAGGTCATGATTCCAGGGTCATGGGATTGAGCCCCAAGTTGGGCTCCTGGCTGAGTGTGGAGCCTGCTTAAGATTCAATCTCTCTGCCCCTCTCCCTGGCTCACACTGCTCTCTCTCTCCTAAGAATGAATGAATGAATGAATTCATTTAATAAAAAAAATATTTTGGGGGGTGCCTGGGTGGCTCAGTCGGTGAAACATTCAACTCTTGATCTCAGCTGAGGTCACGACCTTGCAGTCCATAAGTTCAAGCCCCACGTCAGGTTCTGTGCTATCAGCTCAGAGCCTGTTTGGAATTCTTTCTCCCTCTCTTTCTGCCCCTACCCCATTCATGCGTTCTCTCTCAAAGTAAATAAACAAATAAATACTTAACAAAAAGGAAAAAACATTTTTTGAGTTCCTACAAGGTGCCAGGCCCGTGTACTGGGTTTTCAGAGGGAGAGGGGGACCAGACAGACAAGGGCCTGTCCCCTGTGGAGCCTCCATTTCCAGAGGGGGAGAAAGCCAAAGTGCGAGTCTTAAAAATCTGCCCAAAGGTCCTTTTTTGCCACCACTACTACTCTTTAACCCCCTGAGGATATCAAACCTGTTTTTTCACTGTTACAAATGCTGATTGGAAACTTTACCACCACTCCCTCCATACAAATGAACAAGTTCCCACCCACAGAGATGTCTGCATCTCATTCTCAAGTTATCTAGAGCCCTGCTGAGTCCACAAAAGGGGGCACTGGACCCACCGCCATGTGGTCCTCTTCCCACACCACCTTTTCCCACCACCAGCCACCATACTCTGCCTTCCCTGGCTGCCCCTTGTCCTTCTGCAGATCTCATTGGCACCGGATTAAATGAACACTAGTGCTGGGGTGTCTGGCTGGCTCACAGTCAGTAGAGCATTCAACTCTTGATCTCAGGGTTGTGAGTTCAAGGCCCACACTGGGCGTAGAGATTACTTAAAAACACTGGTGCTGCCTTCCTATAGCAAGGAAATGTTCTCACGTCTCCCATCACCATTCATAGTAACAGAGAAAGGAAGAGGCGGGTAAGAGAAGCCTGTCAGGTGCTCTTAGGCTCAGTGCCTAACTCTCCTGAGACTCACCACTCAGGTTCTAGAGGCGCACCGACTCCTTGAGGCCCTCCACACACTGCCTCCTTGAACTTCCCTGCAGGAAGGGAGCGGGTCCCACTTCTACAGAGCAGTAAGAAGGAATCAGCACTTCTGTCATACTCTCGCCCAGGATGTGTGACCACAGTTTCACTGTGAGAAAACATCACACAAAACCAGACTGAGGGACACTCCACCAATACTCTTCAAAAGTATCAAAGTCATGAAAGGCAAGGAAGGACAGAGTGTCTCAGATTAAAGGAGACTGAGGAGATATGACAACTAAAGGCAATGTGGGATCCTGGCTCGGGTCCTAGAACCGAAGAAAGATATTAGTGGAAACATCGGTGAAATTCGCATTGAAGTCTGTAGTGTAGTTAACAGCATTGTACTGACAGTTTCTAGGTCTTGATCATTGTACTGTGGTCAGTAAGATCTTCTATTAGGTGAAGCTGGGTGAAGGGTATTCAAGAGCTTCCTGCACTATTTTTTTTTAAGTTGATTTATTTTGAGAGAAAGAGCGCGCGCGCACCAGCAGGGGAGGGACAGAGAGAGAAGGAGAGACAGAGAATCCCGACTTGGGGCTCAAACTCACGAACTGTGAGATCATGACCTGAACCGAAGTCAAGAGTCAGCTGCCTAACAGACTGAGCCACCCAGGCGCCCCAAGCTCCCTGAACTAGTTTTGCAACTTTTCTGTAATCCTAAAATTATTGCAAAATAAAAAGGTTGTTTGTTTTTCTTTTTTTAACTTCTTTAAAGGCAAAGTACTCCTATTTCCACTTGCTCCTTGTTGTTCTTTGTTGACCGCTTTCAGCCTCAAGATGAGCAGTAGTTAGAACAGTGGTCTACACTTCTTGGGCACACCAATGATCAAGAGACAAGTTCCTTAAGGCCAAAGGCCACAGGCCTGCCCCCAGCCCTGCCATCAGGGTAGGTGGTCCTTGTTGGCGCTGGGCCTCAGCTACCTGCTGGTGCCTATCCAGTGGGACCTGGGTGAGGACTGGGTATCTCCAGGGAGCCTTTGGCTCTGTTTCCAGCATCTTAGGGAGGCTCAGCAGAGGTCTGTGGGATTAAATTCCCCGCAAGCCACTGGACTCACACCCAGTTTAAAGACAGCAGGATCTAGTCTCGGATTATTCCTGTGGTCCCGGTTTCTCTCTTCAGGCAGTCACTACAGGAGAAGAGGGAGTGAAGGAGAAGCCCCCTTAATACCCTAATTCTTTCCGAAGATGATTCAGGTTTTTGTAGCTTCATTAGCATTTGCAGATAGAAATACATTTTAAGTGGCATTATGCTAAGTAATTATTCTTACAGGATGTGAAATTAAACACATTTTACTCAGCATGAAATTATTCCTGCCACGTACTGAGTTTGGTGACAGCTTGAGAGTTTGGACAGTGGGTTGCAAGAAGGGGAGAAGCAAGCTATGCATTTAAAAAAAAAAAAATCCAACCCCAAATATTCCACCAAAGGTAAGTCCTTGTAGCGAAATAATTTTGGCTGGTTGGAATATTAAACCTGCTACTATAAATTTCACGCCTTGCATTCCTAAAGCAGATGCAGTGTGATCATGCCAAAAATTAATTGGAAATAATGCGACTTGTCTTGTGTACTCTATCCAGTAGAGGGCATAGCAGATAAGCGTTGTGTGCATTGGTGACTTAGCGACTGATAAGGCTTGTTTGTAATTGCTTCTGTAAAGATATGTAGCAACATGCTTGGATGCTTATTTACATTTAGGAATGTGGTTCGGAATAGGAGGTTTAGATTTATAACTTTGTTTTTGTCTGTCAATACATGGGAGACTTTTGGTTGTTACGAGCATTATATTTACCAATGCGCAATGTTAAATTGCTGGATTTAATTGTTACAGTACAGTGAATTATTCTATTATTTCTTACTTTTTTATCCTAAGGAAAATTCAAACTTTCCAGGCTTTAGGGCAGGATAAAATGGCTCTGAGCATGTCAACGTCTCAAGAGCACATTATTTTCTTATTGGATTGTATTAACTTTACAGATGGAAATTTGAAGGAGAATTAGAAGGCTTAGGGATGGGAAATTTGGAGAAGAAAAGAATAATGTCTTAAGATTTCTGGAGGGGTTAACTGGTAAGTCATTCTGAAAGCTGCTGATGCTAATTCTCATAGCAAGAGACAGAGCAGACCCCAAAATGATCAGGAACGAGGCACAGAATGGCTAAGAAGGAACAGAATCTTGTGTCACACTCAGACTTGCCAAAGGATTACTCAGGTTCCCTGTCTCTTCTTGTCTCCCGTTCTCAATACCTGCGATAACTGGCACAAATTTGTCGTGTGTAAATGCCGAATAGGGCGACTTTCCACGATCGAGGCAGAGGCTTGTTTGGCAGGCCCGCTTAGGTTACAAAGCAAACAGTCTTCGGCCTCAGATGCACGTATTTGGACCCCAAAGAACAACAACATGACATACATAAACAGACACCTGCCACAAGCCCTGTAACCTGAAGGGAAAGCTGGGGGGAGGGGGCGGAGCACAGCGTAATGAAACTAACGGGCAACGGCGTTCCCTGTTTGGATAAGGGAAAGGAAAGGAAAGGCGTGCGCCCACCTCCTGCCCGCAAATCAGCCGTCTCCTGAGGGGCGACCGGGACTGGGCAGCCACTGGTATCCTGCCCACGTGCATGATCTGACCCGTGGCCAGGCACTGCCGAGGGCGGGGGGGAGGGGCGTCTGGAATCCTGGTCCCCCACCGCAGACACCTCGTCCCCCTCTGGAGCGCTTCCCCACCAGTTCGGAGGCTTCCACGCAACCCCCGAAGCAGAGGCACCCCACGGGGAAAATGCGCTGGGCACTCGCCAGAGAGGTAGCCTCTGGGTGGGGAGCCAGGAGCGCGGGCTCAAGGGTGTCAGGAGACACGCTGTGTCGTTTTGAGCTGTCAGTTGTGCACCTTGAGCAAGTATTGCCTGATATGAAACTTGTAGTGAAATGGAACCCACACTTACAGAAGAGAAGAGACTTGCCCTTTCCTAGACCCGTTCTTGTGGACAGCCTCTCCCCCTGCCACGTGAACCACTTTCCCCTTCTTGTGCTTTTGTTTTTAATGTTTAATTTCTTTAGTGTTAAGAGAGGGGCGGGGTGGGGGGGGGGGTGTTGTGGACAGAGAATCCCAAGCAGGCTCTGTGCTATTAGCGCAGAGCCCGAAGCAGGGCTCGAACTCAGGAGCGATGAGATCACGACCTGAGCCAAAATCAAGAGTTGGAAGCCCAACCGACTGAGCCACCCAGACGCCCCCTGTTTGTGCTTTTCACATAGGGATAATAGCGCTTTCTCCCAGGCATGTGGTCGACTGCAGATCTTGTTCTCATGTCTCCCTTGAAACTTCTGTGTGTTGTTTGTATCACAAGGTTTCTTTACAAATGGACTCCTCCCCCTGGTGTCTGGGTGTCTCGCACGCATGTATGTTGTGGGAATAGATGGTAGTGAAGGACTCCTGCAGGAGGGGAGGCAAGGAAAGAGAGACAACAGGGAGAGAATGGGGAGGGGACATTCATCATTGAAAAGGCTGTGGCAGAAGAATCTGACCTGCAGGCTTATGGATTTAGGGCTGAGTTTTAGGATAGGTTCAAGTTAATGTGAGACTTAGGGTCTCCAGGGTTCTGCCTCACACCCATGCCCCCAGATCCTATAGGTGTTGCTGTCGCAGAAAGTCGCATGCGTGCCCAAAATGGCAAGTGTCCTGATTTGGCTCCTATATAGTTGCAGATGTTAATAAATGCCTAAATTTTCCCTCTCAGCTGCTTCTCTTGCCATCAGATCTTTCTAATCAGAAACTATATTTAATATTGCAAATAAGTACTCCTGTGGTATATCAGTCAGGCTCCTGTTACAAAGGACAGAACCTGTGCCAGCTAGGGAAACTAGAAAGGGACTGTTACAAGGCACTAAATGGCTCTTAGGATCGCAGGAAGGACTGAGGAGACAGGTTCCAAGTTTAACCTTCCAGAATGACCTCAGCACTGCTCTGCAGAACCTGACCACCATCAGAGCTATACCCTTCTATAACAAGGAAGCTCTCTGTTAAAATTGGAAGCTACGGCTCTTGTCTTCCACTCCAGAACCTCAACATCACTGTCATCTTCAGGAAGCCACCGTGGTCAGGAGGTCCTTGCCCCTGCTACAGCCAGAACCACCCAAGTGCCCCCTGGAAATCATGCCAGCAAGTGGCCATCCCACCACTGCTTTCAACACTCGCAAAGCTAGTGATCAGACACAGGGGAGCTAAATGTGCCTGACTGTGCTTGCCAGCAAAGTGCAGAAACGAGGGCTATCTCTTCCTCCTGCCTTCCAAATCCCATGGAGTGCATCTGAATGGCTGAGCCATGCTCACATCTGGAACTCCAGCTGCAAGGGCCTCTGGGAAATGACAACTGCATTCTCACTGCATTTCTACAGTACAGAAGGCATTCTAGAAGGTAGTTGGAGTAAGTGTTGAACATTAATACATTGTATTTGCTACAGTCCCGACAATTACAGAGGTGAAAGCGTACTTTTATTTGAAGAAGCTTATTTACAAACTACACACAAGAACAAATAGCTTCTTTTCTTCAATACAAATAATGTGCATTCAGAAATGGACAAATCAGTAATGCAGGATTTTTCCAGTAAGAATTTATAGGTACTGATGTCAACACAAAAAGGGCAGGGGAGGGTGGGAATTATTTTATTTCCTCTGTCCTAGCAATAGAGGAATTAGCAAAGATCAATGTGTTGTGTCTGCTTTCTGCGATGGTAATCAGTACATAACTAGAACACGGAGCGGAAGGACAAGAGGCAGCTGATTTTACCCACTAACGACACGGAAGCTGGTGGGAAGTTTCCTGCTGTGAAGACTAGAAGTAAAAGAAGGAACAGCTACATCATTAATGGAATGGGTTAAAGATGTAAAGTTACGGCCACCTGCAGGAATTGGGTCTGCGCACAGGAGCAATAGAATCAACATACTTCGAGAAAGATCAGAGGGCCTGCCCATAGGAAAGAAGCACAAAACAGACCCCAGAGCATCGTCCCCTCGGCATTGTCACTTGAGAAGCCATGTTAGGACAACATGGGTGTGAGTGGAAGTCCATCCTTGGGACGCTGCTGGAAAGCAGAGTAGGAAACGCCCCTCGAGTGTCAGAACTGGGACAATGTACAGGAAAGGAACAGCTTAAAAAAAAGAATTTCTGGGAACTCAAAATCAAGTGACCAAGAGACTACAATAGATACACAATCCCAAGGCTTTCAGAAGCTGGAAGGCCACTTATAAAGAAAAGCATAACCTGCAATGGAATGAAAGACACCAAGGGTTGCAGAAGAGACAGGAAGCAGATAGGACCAGAAAGACCCAGGAAAACCTCACAAAGCTTCATGTAATTTGAGATGGACGGTCACAAGTCCACCTGAGAATCAGAGCCTGATCAGTCAGCCGAGTCTGAATGGCCGCACAGAGTGTGGTTCCCTGATGTCACCAATATAAAGTACAGGGGCGCCTGGGTGACCCAGTCTGTTGAGTATCAAACTCTGGATTTTGCCTCAGGTCATGATCCCAGGGTCATAGGATTGAGCCCTGCATTAGGCTCCACACTGAAGTATGGGGCCTGCTTGAGATTCTTTCTTTCTCCCTCTCTCTCTCTCTCTCTCTCTCTTTCCCTCTTTCTCTCTCCCTACCCCTGCTCATGCACACACTCTCTCTCTAAAATCAAAAAAGGGGTGCCTGGGTGGCTCAGTCAGTTAAGTGACTGATTTCTTTTTTTTTAATATGAAATTTATTGTCAAATTGGTTTCCATACAACACCCAGTGCTCATCCCAACAGGTGCCCTCCTCAATGCCCATCACCCACTTTCCCCTCCCTCCCACCGCCTCATCAACCTTCAGTTTATTCTCAGTTTTTAAGAGTCTCTTATGGCTTGCCTCCTTCCCTCTCTCATGCCAGTCAGAGTGGCTAAAATGAACAAATCAGGAGACTATAGATGCTGGAGATGATGTGGAGAAACGGGAACCCTCTTGCACTGTTGGTGGGAATTCAAAGTGGTGCAGCCACTCAGGAAAACAGTGTGGAGGTTCCTCAAAAAATTAAAAATAGATCTACCCTATGGCCCAGCAATAGCACTGCTAGGAATTTACCCGAAGGATACAGGAGTACTGATGCATAGGGGCACTTGTACCCCAATGTTCATAGCAGCACTCTCAACAATAGCCAAATTATGGAAAGAGCCTAAATGTCCATCAACTGATGAATGGATAAAGAAATTGTGGTTTATATACACAATGGAATACTACGTGGCAATGAGAAAGAATGAAATATGGCCCTTTGTAGCAATGTGGATGGAACCGGAGAGTGTGATGCTAAGTGACATAAGCCACACAGAGAAAGACAGATACCATATGTTTTCACTCCTATGTGGATCCTGAGAAACTTAACAGAAGACCATGGGGGAGGAGAAGGGGGAAAAAAAAGAAAAGTGACTGATTCTTGATTTCAGCTCAGGTCATGATCCCAGGGTCGTAGGATCGAGCCAAGCCCCATGTCAAGCTCCACGCTGGGTGTGGTGCCTGCGTAAGATTCTCTATCTCTCCCTGTCTCTGCCCCTTCCCTGCTTGTGCTTTCTCTCTCGAAATAAATAAAGAAGCATTAAAAAAATAAAAACAAATAAAAAATAAGTAAATAAAGTGCAATTGCGTTGTGCCTGGAGGGGAAGCAAGATCAACTGCTCTGAAGCTTTGAGTTACTTGTGACCTTCAGCGTAGACAGAAACTGTTTTAATGATTCCATTAATTTACTTATTTAACCAGGTTTTTAAAATGTTTATTTCTGAGAGAGTGCAAGCTGGCGAGGGGCCAAGAGTGGGAGACAGAGGATCTGAGGCAGGCTCTGCGCTGACAGCAGCCAGCCCGCTGTGGGGCTCAAACTCACCAACCATGAGATCATGACCTGAGCCGAAGTTGGACCCTCAACCGACTGAGCCACCCAGGTGCTTCTAACAGGTTTTTCTGAAGTATCTACTATATGTCAGGTAATATGAAAAACATAGGTATGGTACGTTAGGGGGTTTATAACTTCGTGAGGACCAAAGAGAAGTAAAGAAGCAATTGCATTATAATGTGGTAACGGCCATGGTAAGGGTGGCATAGAGGATTATGCAGAACACTTACCCGCCTCACCTGTATGTGAGAGGATGTCAGGGAGGGCTGCCTGGGGAGGAGGCCAGGCTTCGGGGATGGGAGGAGAATTAGCCGGACAGATGAGGGGAGGGGGCCAGCACGTCGGGAGGGAGAGTACCGCAGGAAGCAGGAAATGGCGAGTACAAAGCCTTGGAGGGGAGAGAGGGAATGGCATATTTAAGGGACGCAGACGGTGGAGGTGCAGAATTGGAGGCAGACGTGGCAAGAAATGAAGCTGTGGGCCAAAATGGACCAGCTCGTAAGGTGTCTTAAGAGCCACATTAAAGAGTTTGGATTGTATCTTGAAGGCAAGGGGACACTGTGGGAAGTGTTTCCAACTGGGGCGTGATGCCCTGTGAGTTTAGAGTGATGAGGGCGGTAGCACTGGAGGGAATCGCCTGGGAGCAGAGGCAGGGCCGGAGGAAGAGGACTGCAGGTGACTGCGGTCACAGCGAGGTGCTGGTGTGGCCTGAGCTGGGTGGCGGTGGGCACGAAGGAAACGGGCATACCCTGGAGAACCGCAAGCCTGCCAACAATCCTCGGAAGCTTGGTCTCTTACAGTCAACACAACCAGCTGCTTTCTCTCCTCTCACCTCCGGCCCCCTTCCCTCACCTCTTAGCTGTCTCCTATGTCGCTGAGAAAATAGAAGCCATTAGAAAGGATTTCTCTGCCCCTCACCATCACACCCACCTGCGTCTGTGCCCATCTTCCCTTTCTCCACTCCCAAGGCCTCCTCCCATCACAAGCCAACACCCATGACAGCCTGAAATCCTGGGCGGGCCACCTTCTCAAGGACTCTGCTCCTTTGAGTCTTCTCTTCTGCATCACTGGTGTCTCATTCTCCCTCTGTCTCTGTCTCTCTCTCTTTCTCCTCCTTCCCTGATCCGGCTCTGTCTCTCTCTCCAAGCTCCCTCCTCTGAGTCCTTTCACATTTCAGCCTCCCTGGTCCCAAATGGTCCAAGCCCTTTCCTACCTGAGGGGCCTGTGTGAAAACTGCTCCATCTGCCTGAAAAAATCTTGCCATTTGTACCGGGTGGAAGAGTGGCTCCCAAATGATCATGTCCACCCGGAACCTCAGAATGTGACCTTCTTTGGAAATAGGGTCTCTGTAAATGTGACTAAGATGAGGTCATACCGGATTAAGGCGTCCAATGACTAAATCCAATGACTGGTATCCTTATAAGAAGAGGAGAGGTCACACAAAGATAGACACAGAGGAAAGAAGGCGATGAGAAGATGGGAGGCGGAAATTGTGCCAACAACCACAGCAGCTAGGAGGAGATGAGGGAAAATTCTTCCCTAGAGACTTCAGAGGGAGCATGGCCCAGCTGATATCTTGATTTCTGACTTCTGGCCTCCAGAACTGAAAGAATACTGTTCTCTTGTTTTCAGCCACCCAGTTTGTGGTCATTTGCTATGGCAGCACTAGGCATAGGGCTACCTTTTTTCTTTATTGAAACTAGTTCTCTCAGTTTTTTTCTTTGTTGAAACTAACTCATTTTCTCTATAGCCCTTGTCATGACAGGCAGTCATATATTTATTGGCTCATTTTTGTTTTTATCGTCTCTTTCCCACATTAAATTCTAAGGGGCAAGAGGTCAGGGATCATATCTGTTCATTTACCTCTCTAATACTGTCTGAAACCATCTCTGTGTTCAGTAATATTCGGTGAATGAGTGAAACAATGAATGAAAGAATGAATGAAGTATATTTAGACTGTAGAATGGACTGGATTGGTGACTGGCTGGATAAGAGGGGAAGGGCCAGGGATTCCAGGTTTTGGCTGGAGTCAGGGATTCGGGTACCCTTCACTGGTCTGCAGAACACAGGGAAAGAGCAAGTTTGGGGAAAATAATGAGTTCAGTTTTGGAGTTTTGAGTCTGAGGTGCCTCTAAGGGCACTCAAAAATAGAAACCAACTAGTATCCCCATTTCTGCCTGCCCAACCCCCACCCCACCCCTGTTTATTTGTAATACAGCAGCCAGGGTGAGCCTCTATTTAAAAAAAAAAAATTTTTTTTAAAGTTTAGAGAGAGAGCATGTGAGTGGGGAAGAGAGGCAGAGGGAGAGAGAGAGAGAGGGAGAGGATCTTAAGCAGGCTCCACACTCAGTGCAGAGGCTGATGTGGGCTCGATCCCATGACCTGGGATCATGACCTGAGCTGAGATCATGAGTCAGACACTCAACCGACTGAGTCACCCAGGCGCCCCAGGGTGAGTCTTTAAAAACATGGGCAGATGACATACCTCCTCTGTTCATCGCCTTCCAGTGGCTCTAACATACTATTTATTTTGCTTCTTTGTTTATTGTCTGACTTCCCCTACTCTAGTGAAATAGATGCTCCATGAGGGCAGGGCATTTTGTCGGTTTTTTTTTCACTACTGTGTATCCAGCACCTACAACAGTGTCTGGCAGATAGGAGTCTTCAGTCAGATGTTTGTTGAATAAAGGAATGGGATTCCGTTAGGAATCTGGATTCATGAGTCTGGCACTCAGGAGTGAGTTCTGGGCTGAAGATGAGGATTGGAGGCCACGGACAGATAGAGGGCGCACGAAGCCGCCTCCGGAGTGCCTGTGACCTCCCACTTGCAGGGCGGAGAGTAGCAGAAGAAGAGGAGCCCCAGGGAACATAAAAAAAAAAGCAGAGAAAGTGGTGCCCTGGAAGGAGACTGGGAGGCAGCAGTCCGTGTGGCATCAGACGACCAAGGCGGGCGAGCCCGGCAGGGAGGAAGTGGTCCATGGTCAAGTACGACTGAGAGGAAGCAGTCCAAGGACAGCAGCTTCAGGAGACGGTAGAGGCACCCACCCAGTTTCAGTGTGGAGGGGTGGGGCAGGGGGGTTGAGCAGCTGGTACGGACAGGTCTCCAGGAAATCAGGCTGAGAAGGAGAAACAGGCCGATTCCTGGAGGAGGGCCAGGCGTCAATGTAATGATTGGACAGAACAGGGCCGGCTTCAGAGCTGAGGAGAAGGAGCTAGCAAAGAGAAATTGTGGACACAGCTGAGAGACTGCGGTGCCTGACGTGGCGGGGAGAACAGGTAAAGAAAGTGGAGGAGGGGTGGCCTGGAGATGAGCGGCAGCTCACGACAGCAAGGATGCGGTTCTTGCTTACACATCTGTAATTAGATTGGAGTTCGGCCGGTCTAGGTTGGGTACAGCTGGCCTCGGTTCCGGGTTCTTCAAAGTATCTCATCTCTCTGGGCCCAGCAGAGTGTGTTCCTCTCGTGGCAATGGCAGAAGCCAACAGAGAAAGCCCAACCCACAAGCACGTTTCTGGCCTTCGCTGACATCCCATTTGCTAACATCCCACAGGTGAAAGCAAGTCACTTGGCCAAGCTCAAAGTCAAGAGGGGAGGCGGGGATGCTCTGCCCTCATGAGGCCACGGCAAGGCTGTGAATGGGTATTTCTGCTATGGGGGTGGGGAGCAGGTGAAGAATGGAGGCAATAATGCAGCCCTACCAGAGGACGCTAGCATCACCATTTTGATTATCCTCACCTCATCCAAGCTGTATGTGGTACGATTTGCTGTAGCTCCCAACCAGCCTCCCCACCTCCGAGTGATCCTGCAAGACACCAGACTCAGCCTCCTCACATGACATTGTCATGATGTCGCTTCTCTTTCCAAGCCCTGCCGGTAAGATGAAGCCCAAAGTCCTCAGCCAGGGATCCAGGGGCTCCAAACCCAACGTGTGCAGGTGTTCCCATCTCTCTCCAGGATGGACTCTCCACTCTGGAGTCTAATTCTACTCCTTCTCCTCAACCCTCCCTTTCTCAACCGCTTCATCACTTACCTAACGTACCTCCCCCACCCCCCCGTGAAGATTCCATGTCTTCTTCCCAAACCCGTTTCTGAACTCCTACAATTAAACTTAAATACACTGACTTGAATTATGAATATTTTGTTTACATATTTACTGAACAAACGGTGTTTTCTTTCAGCACCCACTTGTCACACAACTAACGTGGGGTTGACCCGTTATGGCTGGGCGCTTAGTGGAAACCTGGCAGTCTTGCCCCCGAGGAGTTTCCAGCTGAGGACTAGAAACAGGTGGGTCAACGGGTCAATTGCGATGCGAGAAATGCTACCCTTGGGGCGAGCCTGGCCTGCCATGGAGTTTGTGTGAGAGCACCGTCCCAGATTTAAAGGAAATGGCAGGCTTTCCAGAGGAGGGCGAGATCCGGATGATAAGGGGCTCACCAAGCCTGAGAAAGGTTATGGTGTCTCAAGCAGGGAGAACAGCATGGGCAAAGGCATGGAGACTTGAAGGAATGTGGTGTGTTTGGGGAATAAGTAGGTCTGTGTACCTCACAAATAGGAGTGAGGGCTGAGTAACGGGGAGAAAACGTGGAATGGTAGGTTGAGGCCATCTACTGAAGGCTCTTCTGTTCCACCCTCGGGAATCTGAACTTTAATAGGGGAGGTTAGGGGCTGCATGAGGGCAGAGAAACATATGGGGAGTGGAAGGGCCTCCCCCTTACGTCTGTTCTCAGGGCCACCCGAGGTAGTATCTGACCCCCTTGATGACAACCAGGTGCTAAATGTATAGTGAGAGCCCTGTGCCCTCCTACAGCCCGCTTCCCCCTTTGGATGTCTCAGCCCAGACCTGAAGGGGGGTCTTGGAGATGGCATAGCACTTCCCCATTCGCAGACAGACCCTGGAGTCTCTGTCCTAACCACCTCCCAGGGTACTGAACAGAGACTCCCCAGCTGCTGTAGGGCTGCAAGGCCCTCTTTACCCCTCCCCTGCCAGCCGGGGCGTGCAGTAGCCTCTGAGGCCCTGTTAACTTAGAACTGATGACAGTTTGTGAGTTCTAGCCCCACATTGGGCTTTCTGCTGTCAGCGCAGAGCCCGTTCTGGATCCCCTGTCTCCCTCTTTCTCTGCCCCTCCCCCACATGTGCTCGCTCGCTCTCTCTCTCTTAAAAATAGATTATAAACATTTAAAAAATATCTCAAGCTCTTTCCTTCCTAAAAAAAAAAAAAAAAAAAGAAAAAAAGAATTGATCTTCACTTTCTCCCTAATTCGGAAGCACTCTTTTCTCTCTAAACTGAAGGTTGCTTCCTTATATGTCGGTCATGAGCAAATTGGGTGAATCCATTACTCCTCTTCTGATAGTACTTTCCATGTTTTACCAAACTCATGGCCTCCCCCAGTCTTGTCCGGGTTAGACACAACTAATCTCTTCACACCCCCCGCCCAAAAAAAAGTAGTCTCTGCAGGTTCATACCACCCATCATCGTGGTGACCTCTGGGGCCATGGAGTTAAAAGGCAGTGTTCCTCTTGAAAGGCGGCTTCCAGAAGTGGGTTCAAAGCCACAGGTGTAAGCGGAGCAGCACAAAGCCTGAGCGGGCAGTGAATCGGCCCCTCCCTTTGCCGGCCGCTGCATCAGATCAGCAACCCTCAACTGAACCCACTGAGCCACAGGCATTACCACTACCTCATTCTTATTTAAATAGCAGAGAGCCAGTTTCCGGGTCCAATAACGAACATGGATGAGGTTTGGAGCCCAGTAGAATTTGAATCCAGACTTTGGCACCTATTAATTTTGTGACCTTAGGCAAGTGATGACTTCCAATGAGCCTCAGTTTTCTCATCTCTAAAGTGGAAATATTGATAACTACCTCTACAGGATTGTGTGAATGTTAAGTTGCATAATACAATAACAAGTGCTTAGTAAATGTTAGCCTTCGTCGTTTGGCCTTGTCTACTCACTGAGCCTTTGCTTCTTCAAGGGTGGCTCTGAGACACAGGGAACGTGCCCCGTCATGGGCATGAGGAGACTGGGATTCTGGTCCCGACTCCTTCATCATAGCATGAGAGTTGTGAATTCTGTTCAACACTATCCTTGGGGCTAATGCGCACATCAGATACAGTGCAGGTAAAAGCGTCTTTAAAAAGGTAAGTACTTAATAAATATTAGAAAATAAAATATTATTGGGGCCCCTGGGTGGCTCAGTTGGTTGAGTGTCTGACTTCGGCTCAGGTCATAATCTCGCTGTTTGGGAGTTCAAGTCCCACAGCAGGCTCAGCACAGAGACTGCTTCAGATTCTCTGCTCGCCCCCCTGTGCCCCTCCCCCGCTTGCACGTGTGTGTGTGTGTGTGTGTGTGTGTGTGTGTGTGTGTGTCCCCGCATGCTCTCTCTCTTTCTCTCTCTCTCTCTCTCTCTCTCTCTCTTTCTCTCTCTCTCTCTCTCTCTCTTTCTCTCTCTCTCTCTCAAAACTAAAGAAACATTAAAAAAAATATATTATTTATTTTTATTTGGTCAGCAGGTATTTAAAGTGCACCTGTTGTGGGCCAGACACTATACTAGGCAGAGACAATGCAGTAGTGCGAAAACTAACAACGCCCTCCCCTGCCACACTAAGGTTTTGAGGAGACTGGGTCCAGCGGTCCAGTGCCTCCGTTTATTCATGGGGTTGGAGAATCTTTTCAATCCTTCTCTTTATGGACAGACCCTAGTAGACTTCAGCTTGGCTTTTCAGGCAGACCAGCCTCCATTCTGAAACGAACTCCCTATCAGGCTACTTTCTGGGCTCTGATGAAGCCACCAGCAGATGTTATGAATTCTGTTCTTCCAAAGACCTAAGTTTGAATAGCAACTCTGCCATTTTCTAGCAACCTTACCCAAATTCCTGAATTTCCCGGAGCATCACTTCCTACCCTGTGGAATGAGCACACTACTCACATGGGACTATTCGCGTGGGCAAGTATCAAGGAGCCCAGGTGCTGAATTATGTAGCAAAACTTTGTTTAGCTTTGTAAGAAATTGCCAAACTGTCTTCCAAAGCGGCTATACCAGTTTGCATTCTCACCAGTAATGAATGAGAGTTTCTGTTGCTCCACACTCTTGCCAGCGTTTCATGTTGTCAGTGGTTAGCTATTCTAATAGGTGTGTAGGGTAGCTCGTTTTTTATGTTTTATTATTTTTTTAATGTTTATTTTTGAGAGAGGTGGGGGGAGAGAGACAGAGTGCGAGCAGAGGAGGGTCAGAGAGAGAGGCAGAAACAGAATCTGAAATAGGCTCCAGGCTCTGAGCTGTCAGCAGAGAGCCCGATGCGGGGCTCAAACCCACAAACCACAAGATCATGACCTGAGCCGAAGTCAGATGCTTAACGGACTGAACCACCCAGGTGCCCCAGTGGTAGCTTGTTTATTCTGTGATGGCATATGATGTTGATCATCTTTTCATATGTGTGTTTGTCATCTGCACATCTTCTTTGGTGAGGTGTCTGTTCAGAACTTTTGCCCATTTTTTAGGCAAACTAGATGTTTTTCTATTGTTGAGTTTTAAGTGTTTTTTATGTATTTTGGATACAAATCCTTTACCAGATATGTATTTTGCAAATTTATCCCAGTCTATTTAACAATGTGTTTTGTGGAGAAGTTTTAACTTTAAGAAGTTTAACTTATTAATTTTTTCTTTCATAATCACATTTTTGGTGTTGTATCTAAAAAGTCATCACCCAGGGGCGCCTGAGTGGCTCAGTCGGTTGAGCGTCCGACTTCAGCTCAGGTCATGATCTCGCAATTCGTGGGTTCGAGCCCCACATCGGGTTCTGTGCTGATGGTTCAGAGCCTGAAGCCTCTCTCTCTGCCCCTCCCCCACTCACTCTCTGTCTGTCTCCAAAATAAATAAACATTAAAAAAAATTTTTTTAAAGTCATCACCCAACCCAAGGTCACCTAGATTGTCTCCCATGTTATCTTCTAAAAGTTCCATAGTTGTGCATTTTACACTTAGGACAGTGATCTATTTTCAGTTAATTTTTGTGAATGACATAAAGCTGTGTCTAGATCCATTTTTTCTTTTTTTGCACGTGGATATCTATTTGTTCCAGCACCATTTATTGAAAAGACTGTCCTGTGTTTTGCTTCTGCTCCTTTGTCAAAGATCAGTTGACTATATTTGTATGAGTCTATTTCTGTGGGTCCATTCTGTTCCATTGATTTATTTGCCTAGCCTCATGCCAATACCACCCCGTCTCAATCTACTATAGCTTTATGGTAAATGTGGAAGTCAGGTAGTATTAGTCCTCCAACTTCATTCTTCAATACTGTGTTGGCTCTTCTGGGTCTTTTGCCTTTCATATAAACTTTATAATAAATCTGTTAGTATTCACAAAATCACTTGCTGGGATTTTGATTGGGATTGCATTAAGTCTATAGATGAAGTTGGGAAGAACTGACAACTTAACAATATTGAGTCTTCCTATCCATGAGCATGGGATAGCTCTCTATTGAAAAATCAAATCGTATTTGATTTCTTGTACCAGAGTGGTTTTAGTTTCTTTCTTATAGATTTTGTATATATTTGTTAAATGTATACCTAAATAGTTCAATTTTGTGTGCTAGTGCAAAGAGTGTTAACATTATATTGTTCATGATAGAAAGTGAAAGAATTTGCTAAGGAGGAGAGTGATATCATACATTTATGTTTAAGAAGATTGTTCCAAGAGTATGGAAGACAGATTCGATTTGAGTAAAATGAAGGTAGGAAAACCAGTTAGGAGGATTTTTTTTTTAATGTGTATGAGTGGAATAAAGACCTAAACTGAGGAAGTGGCAGAAGATATGGGGAATGGTTAGTCCAGCTCAAGAAATAAGGTAAATGGTAAGGATCTTCTTTTCTGAAGGAAGCCAGGCAGACAGACCTTCCAACAGCCTTGTTTACTATTCACCTACACTAATCTTGATATGCCGGGGAAGTAACATTGAAAGACCAAAATGGCAATGTTAACTGCCTGCCTCAGCATCCATTTATCCCCTGCCTCTTTTCCTGCCCCAAACAATCCCAATTTTGTTCAAGTATCCTGCTTTCCCACCTGACCGAGTACTACAAGGAAAGCCAACCCTAGCCCAAACTCCAGGGGTGGCCTGATTGGTCTAAGGGTGACCTCACCTGCCTCACCAGGACTGGGTCAGAAATGGGCACATGGGCCAACTCTGGCCAATGAGACAAAAGAGAGAGTCTGCTGAATGGGGTGGGTACAGGGGCTGGAAAAAATGTCCTCCATCCTAAGCAAAAGTCACGAGAAGAAATAGTCTCCTGACTTTTTCTGAAGGTTGTCCTATCTCTGTGGCTCCCAGAACTTGAATAGCCATATTGCTATCAGCCCAAAGATGGGGCCAACAGGGAAGATGGTATAGCATAGAGAGAGCATCGCTGAGCTCAAAGAAATCAAAGAAACCACCTCTCTTCATTGTTTAAGGCAGTTTGATGTGGGATTTCTGACAGTTACATCTGAAAGCATCCCAGCTGTTACAACTGCCCTTATTCGGCAACTAAGCTAAAGGAAGCTAGCCTGCTATCCATCCGCCCCTCTGAGGGTACTGAGTTTTTTGTTAGTTATACCTAACTGAAAGGTTAGGTCATACCCTGGGAGTAAGACATTGCCTGCTTGTTTATTGCTCTGTCCCCCACATTGGAACATGACATTTAGTAGGTTCTTAAGAAATATCAAGTGAATCAGTAAGTGCATGAAATACTCAGGAGCCAAAATTTGAATGACATTTGTCTAGCTACTCCCCATTTCCACTTTGTTTCCTCCCACCGAGATTTATCATTATTGAGTCGTGATTGAGTCGTAAGGCCTCTGACAAGTGCCAAAGATTATAGCAAGAAATAGCTGTATCAGAATTGCCTCTGCATTTACTGTATGAAAAGATTATCAAACACACGCTATGATGCTTTTAGAGTTCCTATACAAAGTCCCCTAAAATAGACTTAATGCCAGAAAAAAAGGCATACCTCCTTCGTTCCAGTAGGTTGTATGGATTATCTAATTGGGTATCCTTTTTTTGCCCTGGCTGCCAGGAAGCTCAGTACCTAATCTGAAGCTAAATCACAGTAACTCTATTACAGTTGACAGTCAATGCTTGCTTCTTTCTCCTTTCTATGGAAAAAAAAGCTTTGCTTTTCTAATTTTAGTTGAATGAACTTATTGTGTTTGCCTTTATTGTAAGTTGCTTCAAATCCTTTTCAAAGAGAGGTGTGTATAAAAAAAAAAAATTAACAGCTCAATTCTAAAAAGCCATGCAGAGCCCGAGTTGGCACCACTTGCTCTTTGTAATAGCCTGGGAGGGCCCCCAAAGTAGCCTAGTGCTTTATCTTTACAAACACATGTCAGCCAGAGCAGCGGTGCTCACCAGAGATCTCGGGAGACAAGGGCAAAAATCACCCGTCATTTTCTACTGAATGGGTGTCTGGAGGACCATTCAGGCTCCTAGCGGCTGGATTTGGTGGGGCGGATTAACGTGGAGAGCCCTTGGAAAATCAGCATCCACCCTGCCTGCACTAGCTATTGTTCCAGAGGTGAGTTGTTCTGTCTAGTTTGGAAGATAGAATCTCTCTCCTGCCTGGTCCCCAGCCCTGCTGGCTTTGTTCGCTCAGGGTCCTGTGCCCTTTCCCCTACCTCTGGGCCACAGGCCTCTCCAGCCAGCCCTCCGTGCCAACTGGCAGAGGGTGCTCTTGTATAGCAGATCTGACTCCCTCCCCACGAATGAGCTCCTGGTGCCTTCCTGTTCCAGCCAGACTGCCTCCACCAGCTGGGGGCCCTGAAACGCTCACTTGGGGCAAATTGGCCTAGATCGTGCCCCAAAACCACTGCCCAGCCGGCCTCAGTCCCCTTCAAGCTTGTGTGCCTCTCTCTGCACCCCAAATTCCCCGCAGGTAGAACAGAATGAGGCTGTTTATGGGGGACAGAGTTTGGTTTGCTGATATCATCCGTGAGTGTTGGCGGGGGTGGCGGAGGGGTGGAGGGGGGGCGGAGAGAGAGAGGAAGCGCGCATGCGCAAAGGCACACTGCCCTCTCCGAGCTCTGCAATAATAGATTTCATGATTTAATTGGAAATTTAGTAAATCTGCTAAAACATTTAGTGGTTTAAATTTTTCCTGTACTGCAAAGAAACAAAGGCTTCTGGTTTACCCTGTGTCTTTCAACAACTTTAATTTCATTTGTAAATTGCGGATGGAAGTAGCATTTCCACTCGATTGCATACTGGGCATTAAGAAGACAAAAACCTTCATTGTTTGCAGCCCTTGGGTTTTTTTTTCAGACATTAAGCTGTAGGTGGCATTCTTTATACTTGACATCAGAGCACTTTTGTCAGGCGTTTAGTTGACAGGATTTACTGCCAGCCCATCCTAGGTGTGGGAAGCAGAGAAAACAAGAAAATACTTCGTTCAGGTGGGCAGAGAGAGGAGTGCACAGGCCCATCAACCCGATCCGGTAACCGCTGCTTTTCAAACTGTGTAATTAAAGATCTTTAGAGTTCTTCGAAGGGAATTAATTAGTAGAGAAAGGCGGTTTTGTTTACAGTCTTCATCATCAACATAATCAAAAGCCAGCCTAGATACTGGTGGCAAATTGGACTGGATTCTTCAAAGCCAAGGGTGCTTCGTGCAGAGCTTGTTTTCAGAGGTCTGTTCCATCCGTGCATGCGTTAACTTGCCCTTGGGCGGAGGGGAAAAGAGAGGGGGAGCAGCGCGCTGGGGAGGGGAAGGGGAGAGGTACTCTGTATAGTCAAAACATCGGTGGCCCGAGTGGAGTTCCCATCACCAATACCCACCTGTGTGCGGTGTGTTGGCAGGTTGGGATTAGTCTTTAGGCTCACCTGTCCAGATGGTTTGTCCACGGGTGACTGTGTTTTCAGGCCCAGACCAGTGCACCTGGGAAGCCCTAAAGAAACCATCTGGTAATGGTAAAGAAACCAGTATACTGGCCTGGTGATATCAGAATACCTGGAATACTCCGTAATAAATGCAGATGGCTGGGTTCCACTCAGACCTACTGACCCAGAGCCTCCTGGGGTGGGACTCAGGAATCTATGTTATTAAGTCACTACCCAGGTGCTTCTGTTCTGCAGCCAGGTTTGATGTGAAGAAGGACTGGTCTAAGCCATTAGGTGGTCTTTTAGTGAAAGGGCATGAGCATGAAGAGGGGAGAAGGGCAGGGGGACCCAGGAAGATTACCCTGGGCCAGAAAAGGCTCATCACAGGGTGTTAGACCCATGGCCTCTGTATATAGACTGAAGCTTGTGGGAAGCAGGGTCACTCTTGGCAAAGTGCAAACAAACCCTCACCTTGAACGATCATCCTGTAAACTCAGCTTGAGCAATGGAGGCCATTTTCCAAGCCAAGAGAGACTGTAGGGCAGCTACAGCCCTATCGTTCCCCTTCCCTCCCAAATCTCAGTTCATGGTGCCATGGAGTGTTTGCAAGGGACAGCAGACTGAAGGGAGGGGCGGAGTTGGTCAAACGATTATCCAACTTGTGAGAAGTGGGTCTCAGTCGGAACTGGGTTTCATAGGCCCAATTTCACCAGATGACCTTGGTGGTAATATTCCAGACTCTATCTTGCCCGAGCATGAGAAGAGTTCAGAGATGTCTCCCTCAGCTGTCCCAGATTGTGTCTTTACTCTGCAATCCATACGTACCATTTAACCCTCATAGGACATCTAGGCCTCGCCTTTTACTTTAGTTTCATTTTCAATGGGAAGTTTATATTGTAGGGGTGCCTGGCTGGCTCATTTGGAAGAGCATGTGACTCTTGATCTCCAGGTCATTGAGTTCAAGCCTCATTTTCTTAAAAAAAAGTTTATGTTGTAAAAGTATGTGTGTGTATATATATATATATATATATATATATATATATTTTTTTTTTTTTTTTTTTTTAATGAGTAGTGGTGTTCACAGTGAGGAGTGAAAGCTCTCTATGTAATCTTACCCTTCAGAGATAATCCCTTGTTTTCAAGATGTGGCCACTACTGTTGGGAGAGGTGAAACCAATAATTCTGTGGCAGAGCAAGGACAGGGGTCCGTGATCCCTCTGTCCAATGCTCTTTCCACCTACTCCTCTTCGAAGGATGCCTCTACCAGCACCCCAGGTCCTCAGAAACTTTTTGATGCCATCGATAAGGAGGTGACTGACTCATTCCTCACGCATCAGTAAAGGTGATCGCACACTTTTCTGGAAGCCTGAAGCCATGCCTCCAAACTCGATTCTTCCGGATTGTAGGAAACACACCCCGTGGCTGATTCGTCCTCCACTCCTCTGGCTTTGCATCCATCAGTCTTTCTTCACAAGGCTTCACTTTTCAGAACCAGGTTCCCAAAGGTTATAGATTCGCAACAAAGAAAGCAGAACTGAGCATTCTCGGTAAGGTTGGGTCGGCTGGGGTCTTGTAAGCAGATCAGCCGTGGCCATCTTGGAAAATGCCCCAGGGAGAGAGCAAACAGGAGAAGCAGGCAGTGCTAGGGTCCCCTAGCAGAGCCCACAATACTGTGCTCTAAGAGTTCCCCTAAAGGCCTTTTCACTTTGTCCCGGTATTCCTGGGGAGGGAAGCCTGCCTGTGGTTGTCATATCCTTCTCCCACCACCATCTGGCGATGGGGTAGGGAGGGGGTGGGGTGTAGAATTACATATCCTCAGCTCCCCAGTAACAGAGGCGGGAGGGGAGGGGTGGGCATCCAGAAGCAGTGTGGTTATCTTGAGCAGCTTTCAACAACAGTAGCAAAGTGAAGTTTATGCCTCAGGATGTGTTTGTTTTCTTCAGTGGGGCCCCACGGACAGTCATGCTCGGCCCAGTTGTCCATATGTGCAGAGCCATCACAGGACAATAACAACTTTCATGACATAACCTGTCAGTTACGAAGCATCAGGCAGGTGCCGGCCACCAGGCTAGGTGCTTTACACAAATCATCTCATCTGATCTACTCTAGCAGAGGGCTCTGTTACCGTCTCTGTTTAGAGATGAAGCAGTCGAGAGTCAGAGAAACTAGCTGCCCAGAGAGTCAGGTTTCCAACCCAAGTTGATTTCGTTGCAAAGGCTGACAATGTACAAAATGTAAATGCAGGCCCAATGTCAAATCTTAGCCCATGCCTTCCACAGCCTGAGACAAAGCTGAGGGAAGAAGACAAGGTCAACTCAAGTGAGGACTGGCTCCCCCCCACCTTATGCCAACAAGTGGCCGCTGAGCAAGGCTGCCCTCTTGTTGTCGTGGGTGGAACTTTGGGGGACACCGTGTTACCTGAACACAGGATAACTACACATTCCCCTGGAGCCAGGAATCTGTTATCCTACCTGGCTGATTTATTTATTTTATGTTTAATCCCTTTTTCCCCTAGAAAAATGATCTCCTCCTCTTTCGAAACCCTTTGCCAATAGTTCTGTTGACTGCAGTGACGTGTAAGTGACCACAGCAATTGATAAAGAATGAAGGCTTCCGTCAGATGTCAGAGTGCAGAGGGAAGCCGAGGTGGCACTAATCAGGAGGGATGCCCAAGGTGGCCGAGAGCCCAGAGCGTGTGTTCTTTTCCTTTCACCATTTTAAAATTCATGTCAGTGAAGCCAGGTTCATGGTGCACCCCTCTGAGAAACCCCTTGCTTCTTAAGCTTAGTCTGCATTTGCCATGCCATTGTTGGAAGAGACCTTAATTTTCATTCTTTTCTCTTCTCTGGGCCCCTCCTTCTCTCCCTCCTCCCCAAATGTTTTAGCATCTGTTAATCCCAGTTGGAAACCTTAGCAGATAAAAGTCGTGTTCTGTGTAGATTGCTTCCAGAACAAATAGGGGGTGGTAGATAATTTAGCATTCAGTTTCAGGACAGCTTAGGGTGGGGGCTGTAGAGGCCAGCACCTCTTCCTTCTAAGACATCCAGTAAAAGCAAAAGCAAAGTAATTCCCAAGCTCAGATGGAATGTATGTAGATCAGGTTCATTTCCAGAACGGCCGCTGCCTGCATTTAGGTGATATTAGAAGCCACCATGACAGCAAAGTAGTTTTATGCATAGCGGCTTAGCGAACACTCTGAGAACTAGTTTAGTGAAGCTATCAGGTTGAAAAATACCAAGTCACAAAGTTTTAATGAAACTAAGTGTGGATCAACGTATCATAAAGAGCATCCAGGACGACTTAAAAGATCCATGGGTGGAAATTAGAATGGATCTTCGGGATTTATTTGGCAAAGCCCGTCTATTTTGACCTTTTTTCCGTTTCATATTAAGGCTACTGAAAGTGTGTTTTGTTTGGCTCGGGCTGAAGGAGGACAGCAGCTACTGGGGCTGTTACACCAAGGCTGTCACTGAAGTTTAGCAGCAGTAATTGACTGATAAGGGCTGGGCATCAAATAGCAGAGAGAAAGGCCATCGCAGATTTTCTTGCTTTATTTCTCTCTGCACTTCATTTACATCTTAAGCCATATTGGTGATCCAGATTTGAATAAAGCCACAGCTTAAGCCGCGATTAGATCTCAATAGCTTGGATTTTCTATGAAATTGCTGCATTTTTACTAGATGTATTTAGAAATACTGGTGAAAACTGACACCTTGGGTAACTTTATCATTTAAAATGGTGCTTTGGGTGGATAAAAAAAAAAAAAAAAAACACCACCACTAAAATGGGGGTATTAGTCGCCAGGCCTTTGACTCAAGCAGTGTCAGGGGTTAGAATTATACAAAAGCCAGCTGAGCACGATGTGGGCAAGAAAGAATGCAGATAACTCAACCCACCATCCTTCCCCTAAGCCCACTCTCCCCAAAAATGTTAATCGAAGCAGTGATCCTATAACCTGAAGAAAAATAAGGAAGGCAAAAGGAATGTATAATGCAACAAGGAGCTTTTTTAATGCTGAGATTTTTTTTTTTTAATCATGAAGCAATATTTTTAACTCTAAGGTTAACCTGCTAATCCTTAAGCTGGTGATATGACAGTGTCAAATGTGATGGGATTTTGTGATTCTCATTATTGTTATGTATTGTTCTTTCCGTGGCATTCCATATTAATATTTATAAATGCCCTTTTTATAGAACCAGGAGGACCAAAACCCATTATTAAATTTTTAAAATGGACAAACCTCGCATCCAATATAGTTGATTACAATTTAGAACAAAAAGGATTTCGGTAGTAATCCACTTCTGGTTTCTCGTTGTTGTTGATTTTGTGTGGACAGCAGAGTTCCTGATGTTATTTGAACTAACAACGACAGCAACGAAAACCCTACCGTTTGCCCAAAGTAACATCCAAATGACAGAGAATAACAGAATATTGATTCTGCTTCACAAGAAGGAGGTGAAAGGCACCAAAAGCAGATAAGAGGGCACAGAGGAGAAAAGGTGTGCGTTTAAAACGCTTAAGTCACCCACCCCGAGCAAGGGCAAAATGAAAGAATTGATTTAAATTTGAAAATAGAGGGAGGTGGTTCATTCAGTTGTTTTCAAGTGCCTCATTTTACTTGACAAGTGGCCTCTGAAGGGTTCAGTAGACATCCGTGTGTGTGAAAGAGGAAGTCTCTGTAATAAAGAGAGGCAAATCAATCATCCCAGAGCCTAACCCTAGAGGAGAGTCAAAATCGACAGCCCATCTACCCAGTGCACTCTCCTTTCAGCACCATGGGATGCAAGTAAACATCCCTTAGTCAAAAAGGAAGAAAAAGTCTCTCAGCTCAGGGACCTTACTATGTCTCAGCTCTGAGTAGCCAAGAATAGTCTTCAGCCCCAGAGAGGAATATTCCTCATGGAAGGAAGATATTTTATGGCCAACTCGCCCTACCACTCCCTCTGCCTCCAAAAGAGCCTAAATAACTCGGCACAATTAGCAGGAGTGTGTATGCCCAATTGGCTGGCAAAGGGAGTGGCTGGGTGGCCTAGTTTTGTAGAAGAATAACCAGGGAGGAGAAAGGGTAACATCTCTAACCTGGAGCAGTTGTGACAAACCATTAGAAACGTCTCAACTCTATCCCTTTGGAGAGAATGTGTTTTCATGGTCATATTTTTATTCTTGTTTATAAAAATCAGTTTTTCCCAACTCAGTATCCGAAACCTGGGCTTCAGATTCAGACCCAAGTGTGAGTTCTGGCTCTTCCCCTTCAAGCTGTGTGATCTTGGGCAAGTTACTTTATCGAATTTTCTTGATAGGGAAACTAACCCTACTTCATGCTGTCGCTGGGAGAGCCAAATGTGATGAGTGCAAGTCGTACGGGCCTGGCCCAAAGCAAGCGTTTGAGAAACAGTAGCTCTAATTAATAAACATATCTACAGTGTAGGAGATTTGAAACTCTGGTTGCTTATTTGTGGATAACTTTCTCTCTTTTAGCGTCTCCCGGTTTGGGAATTACAGCCATGCGTATGGATCATTGAAACTATAGGTTTCCACGTGCAAAAAACAAACCAGGTGGGGTATGTGGGGGCCCAGGTTGCTGGAGAAATTCCAGGCTATGTTTAGCCTTCTGAGATAAAACACGAGGGCATTTATTTTTAAACACATCTAAGGTGTTTTCCAACACCAATAAGGAAAGAGGAATCAAAACTGATGCCTAGTGGTTCTGACAGTTATTCCATTATAGTGCAGTTATGGCCACAGAGGTGATGTGTTGGCTCCCAGCTGAGGAGTATTGTATGTTCGAAGCAGCAATGGAGTAACTCAATTCCAATGAAACCCAAGTTTGGTGAAGCAATGAGAAGGCTATTCATCGTGACCAACCTTTAGAGAAACTGGCCTCGCCTTCTGGGGAAACATGTCTTACGTTTCAAGCATGTGTAATGGCCTGGTTTTGCAACATGGTGTTAGTTCAGAAAGTATGCTAAGGATGCATCCTTCTCAGCCCTCTCTAAAACTTGTCAGCCTACCTCTTCTTGAAACCCCCAGTGCCCTCCTCTCTTTAGGTGTCTTCATCTGAACTCTTCTTAGAGGGAGTGCTGAGTGATTGGAGAGATGTGCTTGGGGCACCTTCTCCTGCTTTCCACGGGGGACCCCAGGCTTCTGGCTATGCTTTTCTCAGGCAGTTGGGACCTAAGCAGCCTCATGGGTCTCCCCTCCCTACCACCACTCACTGCTCCCAAACTGTTCTCCTTCCACTGACTTATCAAGCTTTACCTGTCCCCTGTTCCATTTTTTTGGCGGACCCTGAATGATCAACCTGGTACCCTAGTAGAAAGCTCCAGGAAAGCTTCATTAGAATTG
Source organism: Lynx canadensis (assembly GCF_007474595.2). Taxonomy (NCBI): domain Eukaryota; kingdom Metazoa; phylum Chordata; class Mammalia; order Carnivora; family Felidae; genus Lynx; species Lynx canadensis. The sequence continues at coordinate 103,793,700 of NC_044308.2, forward strand.
AATATATGCATTCAGCCATTGGCACTGGCCTAAGGTAAGTAATAGTGACTTCTTCCCCACAGATAACGTTTCCTTTCCGCCAGACAGATTTGGTGCCCTTTCCCATGTGGACTCAGGCCACCTTTTAGTTCCAGCTGTTATTGTGGCAACACCTGTACCCGGATGTAGCCTGGCAGCCCCTTTCCTCCGGCCTCAGGGCTTCCCCCACCCCACGGCCAGTGGGAGCCAGCCCAGCCATGCCCACACACATGCATGTCCGCGTGGGCACGCACACACATACACGCACAGACCTGGAGGTGTGCTGGAGTCAACACTCCAACTTTGACCAATGGAGACAAGAGCCCATGGGTAAAACTCCCCTCTCCCGTGTCTTTCACTCTCCCTCTCCCCTCTCCCGTGTTCCTCAGAAGCTCCGCCTGAGGGACTGACCCATGTGACCACAGTGGTAGCCAGTTCCCAAATGCACCCCTGGATTGCCTTTCCCTTCCTCCTTGTTTTGTTTCCTGGTCCCCCCACTCTAGATCCTGGGGTTTACCTCTCAAAATAAACTACCTGCACATAGGCCCTCATCTCAGGCCTTCCGTTTTGAGAGAACCCAAGGCAAAACATCCTTTCTAACAGAGGACTTCTTAAGACCCTCTTAATCTAAGACAATACATTTCCACAGGTAGAATCTCTGGGCTGTGGGGTATTTGTTGAGAGACAGTACTCCTCCTCTCCCCTCCCATCGTTATCTAGGCATAATCGCTTATGGCTTTTCTCATGTTCGATTGTCATGGCCTGCTTATGTTTGTCTCCCAACACACCGAATTCAGGGACGGCATCTCCCCTATCTCCATGTGCCCAGCACCAAATCTGGCATGAAGTTGGTGCTTAATAAACATATTCTTCCTTTCTTTCTTTCTTTCTTTCTTTCTTTCTTTCTTTCTTTCTTTCTTCTTGTTTAGATTTATTGATTGATTGATTGATTGATTTTGAAAGAGAGAGCAAGCGGGGTAGGGGCAGAGAGAGAGAGATGGGAGAGAAAGAATCCCAAGCAGGCTCCACACCACACAGCCCAATGTGGGGCTCGAACTCACAAACCGGGAGATCATGACCTGACCAAAAGCAAGAGTTGGATGCTTAACCAACTGAGCCACTCAGGCTCCCTTAATAAACGTATTCTTGATGGATGGAAGAATAAATGAATGAGTGAATGCAAGAGAACCATGGTTGTTCCCTAACACTTATCATAGTTAATTATTCACTCTACCTAAACCACATCTACATCCCCCCAAATACAAACGCGATATAATATAAAATGATCTAACAGAATTAAGGGACATTTCAGGGGGGGAAATGCTCACTCGCACACACACAAGGAATGCTTTTGTCATTCCTGTGACTCTCCCCCTGTCATCATTCTGGAGACTCTTGTTTTGTAGCCACTGAGAACTGACCCCAACTTGATCCCTTTTTTCTGCCTTCCTGGGTGATCTTTTAGATATAATTTGGATCTGCATAGACTTCCCTTCAGAGATTCCTCCAGGGGATAAGGCAGTCATATCAAAAACTTCAGGTCTTCTATGAGTTTTTAGGATCACTCAGAGCTGGGGTGACAAGGCTCATAATCCCCATATTTTACCTGGATCCCTATAGTAAAAGACCAAGCCATCTTGGCACCAAGAAGAGAAACTCATCTTGAAAGGCATCTCAGGGTGCCAGCAAGCTCTGTTCAAATTCCGTTACCCTCTCTCTGCACTTCCTGTGCAACTGTGATGATTTTTCTCTGCGACCTGTACATTCCACTTGTGGTGATGCTGAGCCCGGCAGGAGGGGAGGCAGGACCTCTGTGGGAGAATGTAGTGAGAGTGATCACACACCCCTCTGTAGCCAGGAAGGCTCAGCACCTTTGTTCCTGCAGCTGGAAGGCAGATTCTCTCAGTAGCTTAAGTGGAGTCTTAAAGCCTTACTTACTATAAAACATTTGAAACAATCGCAAGTTTGTACATCATCTTATTTTAAATTTAGTTCCCCATTTAAATGAGAAATTAAGCTCTTAGCAATGTCTGCAACAAAAGTAGTAGTTGTAGCAGACTTAAGTAAGTTTAATATTGTCTTGCGATCAGCCATGACTTATCGGTTAGGATGCTTTTGGTTGCAAGTAACAGAAACTCCAGATCAAACCAACTTGAACAATAAGAAATCTATTCTCTCACATAACAGAAAGAAAAGAGGTACATTTCCCGGGCTGGTTGAGTCAGCAGCTCAAAGATGTCATCAAGGACCCAAGTTTTCTTTGCTCCACCATGTTAAGTGTTGGCTTCACCTTTGGGAGTGAGAAAGTTGTAGCAGTCAGTCCCAAGCTTCACACCCAGACCCCATAATCCAGAGGAAAAAGAGAGACTACCTCGTCTAGTGGTTCCTTTTAGGAGAAAAGAAACATTTCCCAACGCTCCCCCACCCCATCTGATTTTATCTTGTATCTCATATCTAGAAGAGGGTCTTAGCTTGAGCTAAATTATGCTCCAGTAAGAAATAATCCCCAGGATATGAGGACGAGCTGGCTGTGACATCTGTCACCCCATTGATGGCCAAGGTTGATTTGGCTGATCTGGCTGCCTAGGTGGGTGTCGCCTTCCTCCCTTATGGCTCCATGTGTGTCCCTCCCAAAGCTGCCCACTCACCTGTGCTAGAGGGCAACCTTCCCCAAGTAGAGGAGGATATTTCTTCAGTCAATGGTGTTCAGGTAACTCCTCTGCTAGAACCTCCAAACAAGCTCTAGAGGTCCAGTTTTAGAAGGTGGGGTCAGTCAAGCTTCTAAGATTCCAGATACCTCCAAATGACGTGCTGCATGTGGCAGCCTGCCTTTCTCTAAAAGAAAGAGAGGAAGGAAGGAAGGAAGGAAGGAAGGAAGGAAGGAAGGAAGGAAGGAAATAAGGAAGAAAAGGAGGGAGAGAGGGAAGGAGGACCCCCAAATCTCGCTGGTTTCACACAGCAAACGTTTACTTTTTGCTTCATGCAAAGTGTGCCATGAGTCCAGAGACTTTCCAGGATGGTGATCTCCTTGGGTTGGCTCAGAAATCTTGTGGTACCTGCATGTCCAAACATTCTTTCACAGTTGCTGTGTCAGAGGAAGAGAGTGGTGGAAGACCTTGGTGCAACAATCTAATGTTGAACCCTGGAATGATACTTGTCACATTAGTTCATGGCCCATTAGTTATATGGCCCCATCCATTTGCAAGTGGATGGAGAAGCGTGATCTTCCTATGTCTTAGGGATGGACTGTAGAACCAAATAGGGAGGGTGCTGGAAAGTCTCTGTCACTGTGCTCAGTACTGATGAATAGGTTGCAAGGGGGTGGGAGAGTGATGAGCAGTGTTGTAAGATTAGGCTGATCTAAAACAGGATGGATGTTGGGGACTGAACCATAAATCTACCCCAGGTGGTTTGAATATTAAGAAGACAACAAATATAAACCTTTGAGACTCTTGGCAAATGACACAGAAATCAGAGAGCAGGTCGTTCTGGGTTGACCATGTATTGATTACTCAATTTTTTTTATTTGATTATAAGAGAAAAGAATGACAATTCCAGTAACCTGTGTTAGAATCTCACCTGAACACATCACCACCCTCTACCTGAAAAGTCCCATCTGCTTAAACAATTCAAATTGGGAGATACAGGGGCGCCTGGGTGGCTCAGTCGGTTAAGCAGCCGACTTCGGCTCAGGTCATGATCTTGCGGTCCGTGGGTTCGAGCCCCGCGTCGGGCTCTGTGCTGACAGCTCAGAGCCTGGAGCCTATTTCAGATTCTGTGTCTCCCTCTCTCTGACCCTCCCCCATTCATGCTCTGTCTCTGTCTCAAAAATAAACGTTAAAAAAAAATTTTTTTTTTTTTAAACAAATTGGGAGATACAGATTTTTTTACATCAGGGTTGATTTGGACTTCACAACTGAATATTTGAGAGCCCATAAAATATGCTTTTCAACCCTGCAGAGCTATCTCTATTAATTAAAACTCAGTTACATGGCTAGTGATCACACCCAGTCCTGGATATAAGAAACAAGTGGGTGGGCAACTTTTGGAAGCTCTTTTTTCCTATAAAACCAAACCTAGGACACTGTAAAGGGTTTTTCGGGTTCCCTCAATTTCTCAAAATGGGACTTGCCTACTCTAAAAGGTAGTGTCGGCCTCATTTTTGAAAACTTCTTTTAACCCTCTTGCCCATCCAGTGACCAGCTGCATTAAAATTCTTTAGAGAGGGGCAGCCCTCAGTCATCGGTTGAGCATCAGGCTTCATCTCAGGTCATGATCTTGCAGTTCATGAGTTCAAGTCCTACATCAGGCTCTGCACTGACAGTGCAGAGCCTGCTTGGAATTCTCTCTCTCTGCCCCTTCCCCACTTGCACTCTCTCTCAAAATAAATAAATAAACTTTAAAGTAAATAAATAAATTCCTTAGAGAATTTTAAAGCCTTGCACAAACAGGGGAAAAAAAGGTAAATAAATGGATAAATATAAATATATAAATAAATATATACATAGAAGCAGCTCAAGTTTGGAGATTCTGCTTGAATAGCTGTAGTATGTGGTGCTGGAATCTGGATTTTTCTAAAGTATCCCAAGTAATCACGACCCAGTGCCAGGTTTCGCATCACTGCAATCTGTCAACAGGTAAAGGGCCCCCCATTGACGTTGTTTTTTTCTGCACCTGATCGTTACTTTATGGAACAAATAACAGTTCTCCTTAGCTTGTTAGGGAAAACAAAGTGACGTTTATTGAGCCTAATAGAATGATAAATCCAGTCTGCAGGCACTTTATTGTGTCTACAATTAGTTATTTTGTTTGTTGGTGCTTTTCTGATAAGCTGGATGAGGATATCTCCAAAGGAAGCATGGACACTTTTTTCTGATTTGACTCCTTATAGGATAACTTTTAATGTAAGTGAGCCTGTTTTTAATATAGTTGTCTCTCCTCGTATGCAGAAGTGTTTGCTAGTGTTCATTGCTTGCCACTTACCGTGGCAAATATTGGATGATAGAAAACTTGCCTCCACTCTCTGCACCTCAGTTTATTCATCTGTGAAGTGGACGTAACAGTAGCATCTATTGCAAGAGGTTGTTACAAAGCAAACAAGACAGAACAGAGAACCGAGAAACAGACTCACGCAGATACGCCCAATGGAATTTTGACAAGGTTGCGGAAGAAACTGAACAGAGGAAAATGGCTTTTTCAAGTTTCCGGTGCTGAAGCAATTGGACATCCTTTGGGTGTGGGGCCCCGGGCGGTGGGGGAAGACCTCCCTTAGTCTTGCATCATATACAAAAATGCACTCAAAACAGATTGTGGCCTTAAATGGAAAATGGAAAGCTATAAAACCTTTAGAAACAAACATAAGGAAAAAAAAGCTTGCGGATCTAGGGCTAGCAAGTTCTTACAGCTGACACCAAAAGCATGACCCATAGAAGGAAAAATAGATAAATTGGACTTTCTCAACATTGAAAAGTTTGCTCTGCAAAAGCAAAACAAAAAAGCCCGTGAACACAATGAAAAGCAAAGCTACAGACTGGGAAAAAATATCTCAAGTTGTGTACTAATAAAGACTAGTAATGTACCATATATAAAACTCAAAAACTCAAAACTCAAGAGTAAAAAAAAAAATCCAATGGAAAATGAGCAAAAGCTGTGAAGAGACATTTCATCCAAAAGTAGGTAGAAACTGTAAGAAGCACATGAAAATATGTTCAACCTCATTAGGGAAATGTAAAATAAAACTACAATGAAACATGGGTACACACCTAGCAGAAAGACTAACATAAAAAAATAGTGACAAACCCAATGTGAGTGAGGACGTGGAAAAACTAGATCGCTCGTGCATTCGTCGTGGGAATGGAAAACAGTCTGGCAATTGCTTAAGAAATTAAACGTGCAACAATCATACAACCCAATAATTACTCCTGGGCATTTATCCCAGAGAAATGAAGACTTACATTCACACACAAACCTGTACAGGAATGTTTACAGAAGCTTTATTTCTAACAGCCAAAAGGAAACAACCCAGATATCCTTTACCAGGTGAGTGGGTAAAAAAAATGGCACATCCATACCACGGGATGGTCCTCAGCACTAAAGGATCATGAACTACTGACACATGAAACAACCTGGATGAATCTCCATAAAATTACGCTAAGTGGGGGAAAAAAAAACCCACAAAAGATTCTGTGCTGCATAATTCCATATTAATGACAAATGTATAGAAACGGAGAACAGACTAGTGGCTGCTAGGGGTTACAGAGGAGAGGGGGTGAGAGGGAAGTAGGTGTGTCTATAGAAGGACAACACGAGGGACCCGTGGTGATGGAAATACTGTGTATCTTGACTGTATCACTGTCAGTATCCTGATTCTGACATTGCTCTTGGAGGATATGACTGCTGGGAGAAACTGGATAAAGGATGCCCAGGCTCTCTCTTATTTCCGACAGTGACATGTGAATCTACAATCATCTCAAACTAAAAAGTTTCACTGAAATAATCAAATGAGTTAATATCCATGACAGACGCATAGTAAGTCTTTAGTACATCTTAGCTGTTACTAATTGCACTTTCCTGCAGTCACTTGGTACAACTTCCGTTTTGTCCATCTGTCCCTTCTGAAATACCATGCAGCAATGGTACAGCGGTGACACAGTGGCAGCTGGAGTCACCCTCAACTTCTCACCCCAACTCTGATAGTCATGAATCAGCCGTGTGACATTAGGCGAGATAAAAATCTTTCTCCTGCCTTCTTTTCTTCAGAAATGAGGATACTAAATCCCCCTCTACCCCTCATCATGGGGCGTTTAGGTTTGTTTGCTTGTTTAAGAATCAAATAGATGATGTACAGGGAGGGAGGAAGCTTTGAAAACTGTTAAGTGCTACCAAAATGCTACACATTGCACATACGCTTATTAAATACCTCGTACTCCTCTACTACCGCTATTACTAATAAATATGACCATTTACTCGCTTGAAACCCTAGTTGGAATTTGGCATGCAAATTTCCTGAGTGTTGCTCATTTGCATTGGAAAAAAGGAAAGAGGTGGGAGGCCTTTTGAAGCCTTTTGAAAATTGAGCTCAGGGGGGGATGAATTCTTATCACTGGGCCCAAGGTATAATTGATTTTCTACACAATGGCTCACAGGTGCTACATTTAACACCCTGAGTAGTAGGAGGAAGGAAATGTATCCCAAGGTGCAGCTTTAACTTAAAATATCTCCAGAGTCAGCACCTCCACTCGGGAAGGCTGAGGAGCCTGGGGGCTGGGGTACCCCACCTTTCCTCCAGTTGTCTGAATGCGCTGAGGGAGACACCTGCTCCTCACTTACTTCTCACCCCACTCAGAGAATTGGGCCTCAGGTTTCTTATTTTCAGTGGCCAGATGCCAACAGCCCCTCTTTTCAGGCCTGGCTCACAAGGTTAGGGAAGAACACAGGGCAAGCCCACCATGAAATACATATTAATATTATAACAACCCTTTCAGAATTCACTGTTGCTATGTCAACAAAGCAGCTGGGGAAATTGGGTCTTTGGGAAATTGGGAAATGAGGTCGGCTTTGGCAACATGGCAAATGTTTCCTTCTCTCAGAACAATTGGTCTGTGACACCAGCCAGCCTTTTTCTACCTACCCTTTCTCCTGCTTATTTGTGGGAAACTGAGAAGCAAAACAGTGGTCATTAAGATTTGGGGTTAGGGAGATTCTGCGTCATGGAAAAAGTGACAGAAATAAAAATTATTTCCCTCTCCCCCTCGTCGCCTGTTTATGTCAGTTTCTCGGTCCCAGCTTGGACGCCACCGGACTGAACGTGGATGCTGTACCCAGCTCTGTGACTTTAGATGAATTACTGACCTCATCGTAGTCTCAATTACCTCGTCTTATGAAACAAAGGTATATTCGTAAGACCCGCTACACAATTTGTGGGGCTCAATACAAGGTAAAAATGCACGGCCCCCTATTCAAAAATTAAGGATTTCAAGATGGCGACAGCAGAACATTAAACCAAGCACAGTGCCTTTGTAAGGACAGGCCTCATGTGAAGGCCCAGGTCTCAGACCCATGAAGCTGGCCCTATGTATCAGTTATGACTCCAGGCTCACAAATGAGAGAAGTCAAGTCACACTCCTTCCTCAGAAAGATAACTTAACAGATGGTTACCGTGGTGTCGTGGAAACCAAAGGAGAGTTGAACAAATGAGGGGTCATCCCCCAGCCTGGTGGAAAAGCAGAGCCCAGGCACCTCCTGAGTTTTCTGTGCCATAGCTTCAGCCACCAGAGAGACTCGCTGACTTGCTCTCGTGGTCTCCTGGATTAAGCGAGGTGCCCACTGTAGACCAATCAACCCTGAATGGGGACCCAGGTAAATTTCAGAGTAGAAATTTACCAGAGTAGAGGTCCGGCAGGTAATCCCACAGCTGCCCTTGGTGTTATGTAAGAACAAAGATAGCAGATTTCACCTCACTGCTGCCACAGGTCTATTGGTTAGCAGCTGCCTAGACAGCGGGGTAGACAAGGTGCCTGGGGCCACACTGGACTGTCTCGAAGGCAGGCCATCATGCTGTCTCCCATGAGGAGGGTCGGCCCAGGTGCATGCACGTGCCAACTGTGGACAAGATTCTGTGAGCTCAAAATTTTCTTACAGCCCTCACATTCTAGAGTATTTCCTCTCTGCTCCTGCTCATCCCCAAAATCAACTTTCAGGAAGCCTTCATGTGTAGGGATAATTTATTTCATTCAATAGATGTCGGTGAAATGTGATTAAATCTTTTAAAATTAAATGGATGTATTTGGAATACACGAGAGAAATGCTCTAGCTTAAGCAATTCTGAAGTGAATCCTTTGGTAAAGCAGACTCTTATTTAAATTGAATAGCCACTTAGCTCCTTAGCAAATCTGAATTTTTATGTAGAGTGCTTTGCTTAAGATAGAGAGACTGAGGATCTGGCTTGGAAAGACAACCACTGAGAAGGTGATGGGTCTGCAGCTTGCAGAAAAAGGCATAACAGCCCTCAGTCTATCCCACTCCCACCTAGATGTCAGTGGAGAATTTTCCTTCATCTGGACCCTTTGGGTGGCTTGTCCCCTTTAAGGATGCCTGAGTGTTTATTCTAGCACGAGTCCACTTGTAGGGTAGGGGTTGTTGTTGTTATTTTTTTGGTAGGATTGTTACGGAAACTGGTCTGGATCACCCGGCAGAAGAACCAAGCGGCACTCGGAGATCTTGGAAGGCAGGAGGTTTATTTTACACTGGCAGGCTCAGAGGAGATCATTCTCCGGAGGTCTGAGCCCAGAGCATCAACAGAGGGGACAATTTATAGTCCCCTCGAGGGGACTTCTGCATCCCTCAAGGGTAGTAATTTGGCGCCTGAGGCAAGCAGGGTGGGAAGAACCAGAAGGGAGGTCTTCAGGCAGGGACTGAAATTCCCTTATCAGTCCCGTCTGCCGTCATATAACAGATTTTTCCCTAACAGGACGAGGAGGGGACAAATCAGAGTGACAGAGCTTTAGACCAGTGCTGTCCACTGTGGTAGCCACCAGTCACCTGTAGCTGTTGAGCACTCGAGACGAGGCAGGACTGAACCGGACTGAATCAGGATGGTCTGCATGTGTATACACACTGGATTTTGAAGACACCATATGAAAAAAGAACGTAAAATATCTCAATGATTTTATTATTTAGTGACTGCATGTTGAAATGATCACTTCTTCATATACCAGGGCAAATAAATCGTATTCTACTTTTTTTAAGTTTTATTTATTTATTTTGGGGAAGGAGGGACACAGAGAGAAGGAGGGAGAGAGAAGCCCAAGCAGGCTCTGCCCTGGCAGCGTGGAGCCCAACTTGGGGCTCGAGCTCACCAGCCGTGAGATCATGACCTGAGCCAAAAACAAGAGTTGGACGCTTAACCAACTGAGTCACCCAGGGACCTCAATGAAACGTATTACTGATTTAACCTGTTTCCTTTTATAATTTATTTATTTATTTATGTATTTATTTTTAAGATTTTATTTTTTTTTAAATTTTTTTTTTAACGTTTATTTATTTTTGAGACAGAGAGAGACAGAGCATGAACGGGGGAGGGTCAGAGAGAGAGGGAGACACAGAATCTGAAACAGGCTCCAGGCTCTGAGCAGCCCGACACAGGGCTTGAACTCACGGACCGCGAGATCATGACCTGAGCTGAAGTCGGCCGCTTAACCGACTGAGCCACCCAGGCGCCCCTAAGATTTTATTTTTAAGTAATCTCTACACCCAACTTGGGGTAACCCAAGACATCAAGAGTCACGTTCTCCCGACTAAGCCCACCAGGCACCTCTCTTTTTACTTTGTAATGTGGCTAGTAAGAAATGTAAAGTAATTTGGGATGCCTGGGTGGCTCAGTCGGTTGGGCATCCAACTTCCACTCAGGTCATGATCTCTCCGTTCACGAGTTCGAGCCCCGTGTCCGGCTCTGTGCTGACAGCTCAGAACCTGGAGCCTGCTTTGGATTCGGTGTCCCCCTCTCTCTTTTTGCCCCTCCCCTGCTCATGCTCCATCTCTCTCTCTCTCTCAGAAATAAAAATAAACATTTTAAAAAAAGAGAAATGTAAAGTAATTCAAGTAGCTTACATTATATTTCTACAGGGCAGAGCTGCTCTGGACCCTGCTGTCCAGCGGTGGTCCTGGGCGTGGCCATGACGCCTCACTGATGAAAGGTTTTCCAAAGCCGAAGATGAGAGTAGGTCAGATTCAGGGAGCCTCGCTGGAGGACAGAGGTTAAATAGGGACAGAAGGGTGGATGTGTTCCGCTTCAGGGCTAGGCTGACAACAGTGTCCGAAAGAAATTTACAGAATCGTAAAAGTGGAAGCCACAGATTGACATCTGTGCTGTTATACCCGTACAGTTTAATCGACCCTGTCGTGAAGGATTAGAGTGAGCTGCAAATCCTCAAGACTTCTCCCGCCAGGTTGTCTGCACCCCCGGCCCTCCGGGCACCCCACCCTTTGAGTCCGGGCAGCCTCGGTGACTGCTCGGCCAATGCTGGGTCCAGCCTTTCAGAGGACTACAGTTTCTGCTTCCTTCCTCTAGAGCTTTGAGCCACCATGGAAAAAAAAAATCCCACTCCCTTTCTGGGGAGTGGGACTCCGTGGAAGAGAGGGATCCAGCTGAGTCCATCCTGCCAGATGTCGACACTGAGGGACCAGGACGTGCCAAGTGATGCTGTCTTGTGTTCTTCAGACCAGGCACTAACCCGCCAAGTATCTATCCCAGCTGATACCACTAGAACAAACAAATCGCCCAGCAGAACCCTGCCCAGACTCCTGATCCAAAGACTTACAATAAAAATAAAGTTGGTCGATGTTTTAAGTCACTGAGTTTTTAGCGGTTTATGATGCGGCATCAAACAGGCCGCCCTGCAAATCCTCCACTGTTGGCTGTGTTTGCAAAAAGACACTGGCGCTCTGGTCAAATATGCATTTAGTCACTCACCATTCCTTTGGGAACATAAGGGTCTGGAAAAGGAAGCAGTAGAGAGGGATATTAAGGCCGATTGGGCCTTAATTAGAGTCTGGAAATTCAGAGTTTTGAATTCAAGGCTCAGGAGTTAGATTTCATTCACAGGCATAGAGCGCCACTAAATGATCTGAACAGGGAGTAATGTGATCAGAGCTGCGCTTTAGAAACATTATTCAACGGCTTCGTGCAAAACGGCTTGGGGAAGGGAGAGATTAAGAGTGAGGAGGCCAATTAGATCATCCCACATCCAGCATCTCAGATGAAAAGCAAAACTGTCAGAATCCCAGGTAGTGACAGAAGAAAAGTTCCCGTGTTTCTCAACTGGGATGACACTGAGCCTGGGGGACACTTGGGAATGTCTAGGGCTGTTTCTGCCACAGTGACAGGCGGGCACTGCTAGCATTTGGTGGGCAGGGTCAGAAATGTTAAATGACCTGCAGTCCATAGGACAGTCCCACAAAATGAAGGACTGTCTCATCCACTATGCCCTATTGAATAATACTGTAGATAGAATGCGCTACTAGAAGCTGAGTCAACAGAACTCAGCAAGTGACCGGATAGAGGAGGAGCAGAGGGGAAGGTACTAATCATTGGCCTTGCTGAGGTTTCTAGACTTGATGACTGGTATCATAAACAGAGATGGAAATTCAGGAAGAGGAGGAACAGGCTTGCATGGAAGTCACAGAGTTTGAGGGGCTCATGGGGCCTCCCCCTGGAGGTGTCTTACAGGCAGCAGACTGGGTGTCAGGGCACACTTGGAAGAGAGGTCACGGGACGGAGGTGTTGTAAAACCAGAAGCTCGCTGTCCCACCCGTGGTGTCCACCACTCTATACGGTCCGCAGACCCCTGCTTGAGGTCTCCCTGGTCCAGCAGACCCTGCTCTGGCCCGGGTCCAGGCATCAGCATTTAGTGATCATTGAGACTGAGAAGGTCAACCGTGAGGCAAGGAGGCTGGCCCAAGAGCCTTGGACCCATGGCTCCAAGGAAGGGCCTTCGTGAGGGAAAAGGGTTCTCATGGGACCACAGGAGATCCTCTAAAATGACAAGCCAGTGCTCTCCCAAAGGAAGAAAAGAGCATTCCAGGTTCAGACGATGGAACACATAATCTTCCCTCTCTCCTGCTCTTCCCTGAGTCTCTTCAAACCCAAACCCTGTCTTCCTCGGGCTCATCTTGTGCCTACTCATTTCTTAAGGACCACCCCATTTCACCCCATTTCTGATTTTGCCCACATCAGACCTGAGCCTGCTCACTGCTTCAGTTTCTTCCTCTGCCCTCCCTCCAGACAGGTGCAAAAAGACTGGTTTCCTATGCGAAAAATAAAACAGAACATGTCAGCGGATGATCCATTGTCATTACTGAAGGGCCTCACCTGACAGGGAGACTTGGGGACCCAGAGGAGCTAAGTGACACCTTTGCTCCCCGGGGCAGTGTTTGAAAGTGATGTCACCCCAATGCCCAATTACAATTCACACCTTTTAACCTCCACAGTCATCTGAGATCTGTATCAAGGTTGATTCCGGTAAGATGCCTCGATATTCTAAATTATTTGTCAGCCTGGCACGGCAAATAAACATTTGTGAAATTCATTTCAAAAGATGTTAACACTGGTGAAACCCACGTGCCCCCAGAGGGATTATACAAATTTCCATGTCAAATATTTGAGGCAAAGCACTTGTAGAGAAACAGTGTTTTTTTGTGTTTTGATGCCTTTCATTTCCATAAACTAGATTACTTTCTGAAATTACTTTCACACAGAGAACAGTTTCTATTGAATTCCAGTCAGTGAACTCCTCCGAGTGTGAGGTGAATAAAATATCTCGGGGCTGCGGGGCTTCCTTGATGCATATGCACCCATGTTGTGTAAGGAAGGCAAACCAAGTTGAGATGTTATCTTTAGAGAGCTCATGTACCCAGATCTGCTGTCTTACGGTAATTGCTAAACAACCAATTCATTTAGAGCCTAACAAGGAAGCTCTAGGGCTTTCTCTCCACCCCCCCACCCCCCATCTCTCCTACCTGGCTAACAATGACTCCAGCTCTGTTGTTAACTGAAGATTTGCTGGCAGGCAGCCGCTTGCTACGGCGAGGTTCTCCAACAGTCAAGTTTTATCTGCTTCTTGCAAACACTGATTCTGCCAAAAAAATTCTCGCAAAAAATTTTGATCCGAGGAAACATTGTCCTATTGTCCTAGTTCTGTCAAGCCCATAAAATTAAAATGGACTTAGTTTTCTTAAAGGGGGAAAAAAAAGGGAGAAAAAGGAGTCGCAGGCCCAAGTGGAAGAAAGCTGCTGAGTTAAATGTTCCTTGAAACAAATAGGCATTTCCTGTGGGTGTGGGCCCTGACCTGCCCTGTGGCGACAGAACAGCCACCAGTGGGGGTCGGGGGTGGGGACAAAGGGGACAATCTCTCCTTAGATAAAGCCACTAGAAGGTCTTATCTTCCAGGGCTAGTGAGGAGAGTTCTAGGATCTGGGGAAGACCTTTCTTAACAAATCTAACCTTGACTGAATTTAAAATGACCAACTGATTAGCATGTGAGGATAACTTTGCAGCTGAGTGTGGCCTTGTAAACATTAGGAGCCCCTGCGGCCCACCCCCCCACACAGGAGCTGGAGGGAGAACACAAGAGAAGGGCCTAGAGCAAGCAAGGCTTGTTTCTGTTTTATCCAGAGAAGCAGAGGTGAAGAGAACAGTTTCCGGTTTGACTCCTCCAGTAAAGTAGGAGCCGTGGGAGGGTATAAACCGAGGAGCCAGATGACGTGATTTGCTTTTTTAACAAGATCACTCCGGCTGTTAAGAGTAGATCACAAGGAGAATTGGAACTTACTGGAAGCTTATTGGAACAGCCAAAGCAGGATAGGGTGGATGGTGGCTTAGGCTAGAGTGGTAGCTGAGGGAAGGGTGAATTCTGGATCTATTTGAAGGAGAACCAACCCTTTTCAGATGGGAGGACAAAGGAAGAGTAAAGGATGGCCCCAATTTGCTGTCCTGAGCAGCTGGGACAATAAAGTTACCATATACTTGCACAGAGAAGACTGTAGATGGAAACTGGGGCTTGGGCATACAGTCTTCATTTTGAGATGTCTATTGGACACCCCAGTGGAAAACTCAGATAGGCAGAGGGCATGGGTTGTCAATTCAAGAGTCATCTATATAGAGATGCCTTTAAAGCCTTGAAACTGGATGAGATCACCAAGGAGGGGAAGGTGAAGATAAGAAGAGGTCCTGGGGCACGTCGACATTAGGCATATTTGCAGTTTATCAAAATGCAATTGCAAATGCAAAATAAGCTAACTCTGTATAGAAAAAAAAAACTCTCTCATTCCCTTCATGGGCCCTGGAGGATTGAAACATAGGATGGGTACACTATCAAGGAGACAAGTCAAGGTCACTAGGAAATGGTGACATCCAAGGGACTGGGAGGGATGGGCGGGACAGGGGGTGATATCTATAACCTTCAGAGCAGACTCGCCCAGGAGGTACAGGGTATACAGCGAAGCTCACGGGTGCAGATGAGAAAGACTAACTGAGCCAGGTGGTCATCACAGAATTGAAAGAGGACATACAGAGAGAAATGGACCAAAGCCCAAGGAACAACACCTCTTTACAAATTTTCCTTCAGGGGCGCCTGGGTGGCTCAGTCGGTTAAGCGGCCAACTTCGGCTCAGGTCATGATCTCGCGGTCCGTGAGTTCAAGCCCCGCGTCGGGCTCTGGGCTGACAGCTCAGAGCCTAGAGCCTGTTTCAGATCCTGTGTCTCCCTCTCTCTGACCCTCCCCTTTTCATGCTCTGTCTCTCCCTGTCTCAAAAATAAATTAAAACAAAACAAAACAAATTTTCCTTCAGTTCCTTGTTCCTCCTCCCTTCTTACCACCCTCACGGGCAGCCTTCCACTCACTGCAGGTGCCAACGTGTGTGCTCACTCCCTTCTTCTCATCCGGGAACAGATTGGAGACCCTGTGCTCTGCCACAGAGATGCTCGTTCGTGGCAAGGTCGGCCCAGCCTCTCATTCCCCATCCCTTCACTTGCTTCCTCTTTCTTCATCTCCCTGTGGCCACCCCAAGCATCTCACCAAGTTTGTTTACTGCCTTCGCAACCACAGGTTTGGGAACCCCATGAGGATGGTGACTTATCCTTAGTGCCTGGAACTGCGCCTAGTAAACAACAGGCGCTCAATAAATATGGACTCATGAAATGGGTGATGTGGCTGAAAGGCAGTAAAGGTTAGCGATGTCAACACCTACCAGTTAATTGACTGTACAAATTTCGTCAGCCATCCCAGCCTCAGTGTTTTGAACTACAAAATGGAAATCTTATCTACCTATCGGTTGTGAAAATTAAAATTAAATAAGATTATTTTTGTGAAGCATCTGATCTATAATGGGTACACAAGAAAAGTGCTTTCCCTACCTGTCTTCCACTTCGGTCCCAAGAGAGTCAAGGTAGAGAGTTCCAACTCTGATCTCAGCAATGTGAACTAGGCTCCAGCATGATGGGTTCTCTCTGGCATCTCAGCTTCCTAAGAAGGAAAGTTCTAAGCGTCAGAGAATGAATTTTCATGATAAGAACTGCATTTTGTAAGATGCTCTCATAATATAAAATTACAAGATTACCAAGGAGAACATCAGAAAAGAACCATATAAATTTTCTCAGTGAGAACTTGGCACATGGGACACTCGATAATATCTGATGAATGAATCAATGAATGGACAGTAAGATCAATTAAAATTTAACCTAAAAGTAAAGGCTCTCCTAAAATTTGCTCTTAATTATCAATAAATTTCTTTCTAATGAAAGTAGCCTACAGGGCATTTTCAAGGGCTCTCGTTTGGCAGTGGAATTTCCTTTGATCAAACACAAAAACGCAAACTTTACATTTCTGCACTGAAGAAAAATTTTTCTATTTGGTTCTCCGTTTCTGTAATTTTCCCAGCAAAAATGGTAACTTCTTAGCAATTTGGCATGAGATTTAAGGGCTTCAAACATCCCTCATTCTCCCCGGTCCTTTTTTATGCTGTCTACACCATACAGAGGTTGTTTTCTCTCTGCTTGTAAGATTCTCATGAGAGCCCAGGGAGGTTCTGGGCACAGAATAAATAAAAGAAAATGATGCCAAGAGGAAGGTTATGATGTTTGCCATCAAGGAGAGAATACCAGTGTGCTCGGGACAGGCTGTGGGCGGAGCTCCTAAAGGCTCCGTCCCAGAAGGGTAGCCTGAGGTCATCTTAGAGAAGTTGTTCCTGGTGCCTGAACCCCCAGAAGATTGGGTGGGGCGGAGCTCTACTTTGAGATAACTTTCCTGGGTCAAATCGACTGAATGACGATGATTTAAAAATTTTGTCAAAAGGGAAAAATAAAAGCTTCTTCTTGGCTTCAGACAACCATGCCAGATTTCTGCCTGCAGCACATTTTCATGGAAAAGCCAGGCGACAGTGAACATATGGGGTGTGCTATTGAAGATGACAGCCTGTGGGAGGTACTCCCAAGGCAGCTGCAACCGAGAATCGGCTGGGGTGGCCCATCCAGAAACTAGTGCCCAGGCTGACCATCGTCCCGCCAACCCCACCGCCATCCATCCATTCATACCCCTGCCTTCACCCCTTGGGCTTTGAGTCTGCTCCACACCAGGACAGGCTTTCCAGGAAAAATAGTAACCTGTTTGCTGAGAGGGTCCGCAAGCTGCAGGCCTTGCCTCCGACACTCGGGAGAACTTGAAACAACCTGGGAACTGAAGTTTTTATGTGGAACAGGGCTGGAGAGGGTGGAGCGAGAACAATAAGAGTGTTTTTGAGGAGCATCCAATTTTATGGGCATTGGGTTGGATTCTCTCTTCTGCCTCAGTGAGGACAAGGAACCAGGGCACCCTGGAGGCTTCTCAGTGGGCAGAACGAATCTGAATGTCTCAACAAGGGATCCCTTCTGGGAAGCAGGGCTGGAGCAATGCGTCTGGCTCAGTCACTGACAAAGTTCTGGTGGCTGTGGTTTGAGGGCTACAGGCTGCTAACAGCTTTTTATTTTTTATTTTTTAAATGTTTATTTATTTTTGAGAGACAGCATAAGCAGGGGAGGGGCAGAGAGAGAGACACACACACACAGAATCTGAAGCAGGCACCAGGCTCTGAGCTGTCAGCACAGGGTCCGACGCGGGGCTCGAACCCAGAACCATGAGATCATGACCTGAGCCAAAGTTGGACACTTAACCGACTGAGCCACCCAGGCACGCCTGCTAAGAGCTTTATTCTACCTATTATCATTTGATCCGCACATCTGTGAGGCAAGAATTGACTTTTACATGGAGGAAGAAACCAAACTCATAGAGACTTTGGGGTACTGTCCACACTCAAGCAGTTAGGAAGTGGCAGAAAATCCTGGAATTGAAACGCAATGCCAAATGCAGGCTCGCAACGCATTTTCTGCAGTATAAAGGAGATTGTTCTCTCCCCGTCTAGCAGATGAGGAAACAGAATGGATCTAGCAGGGCCACAAACAGAGAAAGCCTTGGGAGGTCATCCAGTCACCCCTGCGCCATCTCAAGATGGATTAAACCCAAAGGAAAACACCACAGCAACTTTGCATCGTGCTTTTTAAAGAAAGCAAGGTTGATCTTTGCTGATTCAATTCCAATTCCAAGATAAGTGGTAGTCCTCACCAAAATTAGCCTGGAGAAAAACACTTGACACGAAGAGCCATTGTGGCTTGAACTTTGCTTGATGTTATATCTAGTTATGATCTATATTTCAGTGGAATCAGATAAAGACCTGAGAGGGACAATCACGGACCTTAAAGTCACCTGGCCTTTGCCATTCTTAAGGGAAAACAAGACCGTCTGAGCTTTTCTCCACGACCTTGTGAGTGGCCACTTGGCTAATCTTTACGGCCAGGGATGTTGACTTTATCCGGGTTATTAGTTAACAGGATTAGTTTTCTTATTTCTAGTGTAATGTGGATGACTCTAGTTGCTTTGTATGGATCGTGACCACCTATTGAGAGACGGGCTACCTCTGTGCAGCAAGTGAACTGTCTTTTCCTGGTTATGCTAACGAGGGCAGCTGGGGAAACCTTAGACCCCTCTGATTTCTGACTTTTGTGGTCGCACAGAAGGCTTTTTGATAGAGCAGCAAAGATCACCTCCATCTCTTGGGGAAACAGACCACCCCACGAGTCCAAATAAAATCAGTTCAGAGCAACTTAAGAGTTTGTACGTTACTGACTCAACATATGTCGCGAAAACATCTAGGGATTTAGCCGATGGGAAGACAGCACCAAAGGCCCTTCTCAAAGGGAGTTCTCCAGTCCATGGCTAAGCTCCCAGATGCTTACAGTTCCTTAAAGACGGAGAAAGATGGCAACCCGGGGCCCAGCTCGGAGACCCGGCAAGGACAGAGCAGTGGATGTGGGGCGGCCCTCAACTGCCTATTCCTTCCCTCGGCGGGATCAGGCCTTGTGGTACCTGCCCAATACTGCTCACGCTCCCTGCAGCCAGGTCAGCTCTGGAGGGACCCTTTCACCTCAATCCGTCTGTTTCACGCCCTCCCACCCCGTCGCCACAGCCACACCGGCAAGGACATCCATCTTCACCTCTGTCCTCGCCTGCCGCTTCCTCATCTCCGTCCCTCTCCTTCTTCATCACACAGGACCCTTAGTCTCAGGCTTGGAACCGGGGCCTTCCTCCTGCTGCGGGGTGCTCACAGTCTCTTTTCTGGGAAGAGGAAATACTATATTAGAGTTGTCGTCGGAGAAAAATATTTGAGAGTCGGGGTCTTAATCAGGCTCCTGGCAAAAACCTTCAGGCACATGTGAAGAAGATCAAGAGGCCCCCAACCTGAGGGCCTGAGGGCCTCAGTTCTTGCCTGTGTGCCCAGCAGCCGGAGACAGGAACCCAGCTGGTCGTGGGGCTCCCGGCCTGGAAGAACCTTCTGGCTCAGGAAGTTGCTGCTAAGGGGCTGCCTGCCATTTTCTGTAGTCAAGCGAGTCCCTCTTCTCCAGGGTCACCCCTGCCTGAGAGACCCTGGAGAGAACAACGGGCGGGGCATCTCCCCCACCCCCTGGGAAGCAAGGTCACCCTCCACCCCACCTGTGTGGGGCTAATGCACACCCCCCAAAGAACTTAATGTCTGTCCCTTCTCAGGTAGCGTGTGGCTGTCCTTGCTACACGGTGTCACATTTGGAAGCTGTCTGTTTTTCAGGTGATTAGCCCATTGTGAAAACAAGTACCTGGAGAGAGCAAACTTTTCTCAGGGATGCAAATAACCATGGATGTTCTGTGTTTTGTAAAGTCAGCTGAACACCGCTGGTTGCGTGAATGGCTTTATTACATGTGTGAACCATCAGAAATTTAGCCTCACTCCCAGTCAACATGAGCGATTTGTAACCACAAACTTTGTGACAGAAAGACAAATGAGGAAAGCTCAGGACCAAATTAGGCGTAATTAGTATCCACACAGGAAACGCTCCAGTAACCTGGCAGTTTGCAGCCGGGGGAGGACACATGCGGCATTGTCTTAACAACAAGTTCATCAAACGTGTAATTAGCCACCGGCCACCAGCCACCTTTGTAAACTGAATCTGAGCTGCTGCCAGTCATAGACTGGCCTGGACGCCACTGAACAGAAGTCTAGGTAGCTGTACAAATGGAATGCCCACCGCTAGGGGCAAACAGCCATGCCTGTCCGGCTTTTTACTTGACGGGCTCACAGTATTTTCCCTCCTTTTAACGCACTCGGATTTCAGGGGTAAGTTCTACTCAAGTTACTTTCTGAAGAAGAAAGCCCAGGGCATCACTTTTGGTCAGACTTCAGTGACCGCTACGGCGAGAGCTGGCCTATAGAAGATGACCGTGGTTGGGACAATTAGATTTTCCATTGTAAAGAGTTGAGCTCCAACAACTTCCAACACAGCTCAATATTCAGAAGCCCAATACTCCTAACCTCATACATCCAGTATGGTGAGAAAGCCTCAGGACCCCCACCTTCCCGTTCCAGCATTACAAAAAGAATTAATGGAAAAATATTGTCTCTGCAAATAAAAAATAATAGTACATCCAATTAAGCATGACCAATAAAGATTAAAGTCTGTGGCTTTTCTTTCTGGACATATCTGTCAATTCACTCTAGGACCAATATAGACTATTTCTCTCAGGAGGTGAGATTACAAAGGAAGAAAAATGTTCTCAGAGCTCAGTTGGTAATTAATCTTTGCATATGACTTCCTCATAGTTCCCATTAATTATCAATATTCAATCATGCATTAAAAATGGATTTTTCTTTGACAGAATTTAGCTGTTTGTAAGACTTACTATATCAAACTAACTTCTAATATAATCACAGAGCTTGGCCTTGCAAACCTTCATTACATTTTTACAAATCCTTTAGCGGAAGGTTCCACACAAACACATTGATAATAGCCAATTCAGCAAAATCAACATGCAAAAAACAATATCAAAAGCAAACATAAGCATATCAACCAACTGCCATGTGTGGCCTTTATTTGGATTCTGATTCAAACAAACTGGATTTTTTTTATTTATTTTTTTTTTTAGTTACGACATTTTGAGATGATTGGAAATGGAACATTGACTGGATATTGTTCAGAAATACTTGTTAATTTTTAGGTGTGACAATTGTATTGTGGTTATGTTTAAATATTTATGGATGAGATAATATGATATCTGAGGTTTGCTTCAAAATAATTTGGGAAGGGGTGAGCATAGATAAGACAATATTGATCATTAATTGATAAATGCACATGGGAGCTTTTTAATGTCTTCTCAGCCCAATATTACAGTAAAAAAAAACCCAAAATATATGAAGTCAACAAAAGCATTGTCTCTCTAAAGATTATTTGTCCAGTAGCAATCGCTTAATAAAATTTAAAGCCAGTTCTAATGATGACAACTCTAAACCAGAGGGATTAAACCAAAGACCTACTGATTGAATCGGGCTTGCCATCGTGTTTTATCAATATCTGAATTGTTTACTAACGTAATAAGTTCTTTACTAACATAAATCAAGATCTCCTGTCAGATTCCTGGCTTCTCTTGAAAAGTCACAAGATAAAAAACAAGAAAAAAAAAAGTAAAAAAAAAAAAAAAAAGAAAAGAAAAGTCACAAGATCTGGGGCACCTGGGTGGTTCAGTTGGTTGAGACTACAACTTTAGCTCAGGTCATGATCTCAAGGTTTGTGAGTTCGAACCCCACATCGGGCTCACTGCTGTCAGTGCAGAGCCACCTTCGGATCCTCTGTCCCCCTCTCTGTCTGTCCCTCCCCTACTCACTCTCACTCTCTGTCTCTTTCTCAAATTAAAAAAAAGAAAAGAAAAAAAAGAAAAGAAAAGAAAAGTCACAAGATTTGACAAACCCAGGCCTATGTCTCTACTTAACAGCAGCTGTTGGCAGTCAAACAGAGGCTGCCCCATGTGGATGGGGTGGGACTACCCACTGGCAGTCCCTTCCAGTCCCACTTAACTCATTGAGGACGTTATGGATGGATCTAGACTTTGGGCCTTGCTCTTACAGCAGTCCTTCAGGGTTATTCAGGGACCCATTGCCTGAGGACAAATGGATTCAAATCAGCTTTTCAGCAATTACAACCAGCCCCCCACGTTTCCAAACCAAGTCACCTTTATCAGAAAGGGCACAAATCTCTCAGGCGCTGGAGAGGAACTGAAGACCATCTAGCCCAGTGGTTCCCCCACCTTGGCTACAAATTAGAATCCCCAGTGGGGGGGGGGGGAGTTAAAAAGTTTCAAAGGGGCGCCTGGGTGGCTCAGTCGGTTAAGCGTCCGACTTCGGCTCAGGTCATGATCTCGCGGTTCGTGAGTTCAAGCCCCGCGTCAGGCTCTGTGCTGACAGCTCAGAGCCTGGAGCCTGTTTCCGATTCTGTGTCTCCCTCTCTCTCTGACCCTCCCCCATTCATGCTCTGTGTCTTTCTGTCTCAAAAATAAATAAACGTTAAAAAAAAATTTTTTTTAAATAAAAAAAAGTTTCAAAGCACAAACTTCATCTGAGGTCTTTAAATCAGACTCTTGTGGGGCGCCTGGGTGGCTCAGTCGGTTAAGTGTCTGACTTCGGCTCAGGTCACGATCTCAAAGTTTGTGAGTTCGAGCCACGCGTCGGGCTCTGTGCTGACAGCTCAGAGCCTGGAGCCGGCTTCGGATTCTCTGTCTCCCTCTCTCTCTGCCCCTCCTCTGTTCATGCTCTGTCTCTCTCTGTCTCAAAAATAAATAAAACATTAAAAAGTTTTAAAATCAATCAATCAATCAATCAATCAGACTCTTGAGGAGGGGTGACGTGTAAATCCATTTGGCCCTTGTGCCAATGGAGCAGTAGGCCCAGCGGAATCTTACCAGCCAGGCGACCTTAGCAGCTGATCACCTAAGTATACCCCAGACTTCCCATGCCTTTGTACAGCCCTCTGCTCTTCATGCTTCAAAAATGTCCTCTGCCTATTGAAATCCTTTCAGATCTTCAAATGTCACCTCCTACCGATGCCTTCCCTGATCTTAATAATTAGGATCTCATTAGTTTGATCATCCTAACTCATGCCCACATAGTTTTAAAGTTTGTTTTGTGTTTTGTTTTGTTGATTTTTAAGATGTGGAGTTGGAAGTAGGTATTAATTTCATTATTTTAGGTTTATTTATTTATTTTGAGAGAGAGAGAGAGAGAGAGAGAGAGAGAGAAAACACAAGCAGGGGAGGGGCAGAGAGAGAAGGAGAAGGGGAATCCCAGGCAGGCTCTGCACCACCATTGCAGAGCCCAGCACAGGGCTCAAGCCCATGAACCATGAGATCATGACCTTAGCCGAAACCAAGAGTAGGATGCTAGCCAACTGAGCCACCCAGGTGCCCCGAGATGAGTATTTTAATAGTAACAAGAGTATTCTGCTTAAAGCCATTTGGAGTTGATGGCAGAAAAGGAGCTGGAAGCCCAGCTTGTTGATTCTCCCACCTGCCTCTCTCCTTCCCACTGTCCTGCTCTGTGTGTGACAGAGCCATTAAGCTTGATGGGGTTATTCCAGTCAGGGGCCAGGAACACTGGGGTCAAAGAAGAGAGCATCATATTAGAAATCTAAGCTGCCTGGAGATTTTCTTCAATCAGCAGCTGCAGGGCACTGTGGTCTTCTTACCACCCAGGTAGGATTGAAAGTCTCTAAAAGGGATGCTCTGTCCCCCTACCCCGCCTTGCCCCAACCCTTCCAATGGATGACAGCTGGCTCATGGTAGGTCCTCAACAAATGGTGGTTGGTGATGTATTATTGTTCCTCAAGTATCCGGGCAAATCCAAGTGCAGAATGAGGAGCATGTATATCAGTTGCCCCCAAGCCCTCAGTCACTGGGCCTCAAGGAAAACCCAGGGCAACGGTACTTATTTTTTAAACCATGTAGCCTTTCAGAATTAAAAAAAAAAAAAAAAAAAGCTATGGGGGTCCTCTTCAAAAAGGTACACAAACATACAAATTTTATATAACATTTCAGGGAATTAGTGATCCGACGGAAGCTCATCATTCCTAACCCCTCGCTAAGAAACTCTGCCCCACAGTGGGTGACCCTGTGCAGTTGGGCCTGGGAGACAGTGCAAAGTGCCAGCACTGGGGGGCATATGGCTGTATACACAGTGTCCGCTTACTGGCCATGTGGCCTTGGACAAATGACATATCCTCTCTCCTCCCGTTGTTCTTAGATGTAAAATGGAGGTAGGTAACCCCATTTACCCACAGGACTTTGAAGAGATTAAAAATGAGACACTGTTGGTTTTTTTTAATGCCTGGCACATTATAGATGCTCAATAAAGGTTATTTCCATCTCCCTGAGCATAAAGGACTAGAATTCTAGCTAACTGATTATTAGGCCAAGAGATGTGAACAGTCAAGATATTTGACCTGTCAGAAGTCTAATCAAATCAGAGGACGTGTACCACAGCCCGAAGGTCAAGCCCTCGGACTTTGTCAGCCTGGGGTGGGATGATCTGCTTTCAGAGGCTGACTTTTTTTTTTTTTTTTTTTTTTTTTTTTTTAATTGCAGGACAGAGAGATGATGTGGCACATTTGAATTGCAATTGAATGTAAACAGAGCTCTCGTGAATCACTGGAGAATATAGCCGGTGCCTGGTGGATGCATGAATCCTATTTTTATATTACACTGTGGTCCTGTTCTCCAATACCACACTCCAAACAAGGAAATTAAATTAAGCATTGCTTAAAATGCCTCAGACAATAATATAAATTTGTATTAAATGAATTTAGCGTCATTTTCTTGTTTGGAGTGGAAGGTGGGAAAACACTGGAGTGGTGGCGAGAGTAAATAGCTAACTCGATTAATCCTATTGAAGGGGAGGATGGAGCCACACGAGTGACTTTTGTGTGTGTTTGGTTAATATTTTACTGAAAATTGCTATTAGCTCTAACTGATCCGAATCAAAATCCACTGTGTAATATGGCCAACAACTTAATAGCTGAAGTACAGGACGGTGGGCTCGACATGATACCATGCTATATAGGGAAAAAGAAAGAAAAACAGAAAAATGAAGGGGGATGGGGGAGAACTGGAGTTTGAGATTTAAAATCCAGTGAAGGGAAAATTCAAACCAAGTAGGGAGATGGGATGCTTGGGGGGGAAGGAAGGTCGAGACCCAAGAAGGACGGAGGCTGGTCCCAGGGCCTGGTTCTACTGGAAATCTGCTTTTTGTAATTCACAGAGGACAAGGAGAGCGTTTGGAGATGGGGTAGAGAATCTCAAAGGGAAATCCCAACGCTACCCCCTAAGAGTTCCGTGATAACTCTCATCTTCCTTAGGATCCAGCAAAGCTGGAGAGAGGTTAGGGGACAGTCCCCATGCTGGCCCCAGCCTGTGGGGTAAGTGTCATCGGGAGGTCTTTTATTCCTTAACTTGAGGAGGGAGGGTTATTTTTTATTTCCTTTCATAGGGGTATGGAAGGGGAGAACCAAGAGTAGGGGTTCAGTGGAGGGTGCCTTGTTGAGCCCTTGCCTCAGGGCTCATATCACCCTGTCCTCTCCCCAGTATGGGGCCTGGAGCTTGGGGTTCTCCCTTTCTTGAGTTAGTACACCTGGGAAAACATGGGGCTCTTTACACACCATCGTCTTATCCTCCGGTACCCAGGATTCGAATGTGGCAGCTTGCAGTTAGAACCCTGACTTTGCACTTGCTTGCTGTGAACAGAAAGTTAACATTCAGAAAGTTAGGGCTGTTGTGAAGGATTGGAAGTGTTCAGCACTTTATTTTCCAGAGTGGAAAGTAGAAGTCTACCTTCACTGTTACTATTGCTTCCAGAGATTTCTCCGATTCCCTTCCAAGAAATGTGAGCCTAAACCAGAAGAACTGACCACAATTCAGATTTTGCGTCTCGCATCTTCCACAAAGGGTTTCAGGTGACTTACAGTGCGCAACATCATACCAAACGGAACAATTAAAGATAGAAACAGAACGGAGACCATCTGGGGAAGCAGGGAAATGGGTCTTCCAGGAACTCTGTAAGAGGAGTTAATTAGTGTTGCCGAAAATTGATTTGGGCTTTAAGTCTCTAGGCAACGAAAACAAAGAGGAAAGTATGTTGGGTTCCGTGAATGTCCTTCCTCACCGAACCCGTGCATGTGCACACAACACACACACACACACACACACACACACACACACTTGACTAAAGAGAGATTCTTTCCTAGGAACTAATTTCCAGCAGAAATGTATGATGTGATTTCATGAATGTAGTATATTGGGTAACAGGATAATGCTCTCCACTATGGCTTTACATATTCAAAGAGAACTGTTCCACCCACCCTGTTCACTGTAGGGTCATAATGCCCAGAGTTTAATTGTGGCTTTGGAGAAGGGGAGTAGGGGCTGCGAGAACGTAGTGCTAAATATTTTACTTTCTCCTGGTTTACTTAATATAGTGGGAGAACTTGGAGGATCTGGGAGAATGAATAATGAACGTGTGCTTTTGCGATCCCACTAAGATTCTCCGGCTGGTATTGAATCACCATCAGTTCATGACAAAAATCCCCGATAAGTGCCAATCGTGACAATATTTGGTTAAACTGAGAACCATTCATTTTATCCATCAGATACGAGGGCAGAAAGCAAGAGACCACCGATCCAGCTTTGCTTTACTTATTTATATTAAATGTATTAAATATATTAAAGATGTTAGCACATCAATACAATGTGAATAAAGGAACAAAAATGGGAGCAAAAGAGAAAACACAAGCCCAATTTTTCATCTTAACAAGCTCAACAAATACTACCTATCATGAGACAGTAGCCATTCCTCATAAAACTAAAAGGCAAAGTGTCAAAATGGACCTCATCAACTAATTTAATATTAGCCACTAAGGTAACATCAGTCAAAGTTGCTCATGGACCTATTCCAACAAATGATCTCCATGATTTTGACATAGAAACATAAGCCTTAGTCTTCTAGACAAATTTCAAAGCTCTCTCCCCTGGAGCGGCTGACATTCTCAAAGGACAGACAGACAATAACAATACATTTGACAAGTAACATATGTAAAACATTAGCAGGTGATAAATGTTGAAGGGTGGAAAATAGGGGGTGGGGACACAGTGTAAGGAGATAGGGCAGGATATAATTTTAAACAAAGTGGGTAGGGTAAACTTTGTTGAGAAGGTAACATCTGAGAAAAGGATCTGGGGATTGAGGAGCAGGTGAAAAAGGTGCGAAAGACTGTCAGATGAATTCGATGTTTACAATGCGTTTGACCTCAAATTCAACAAGTCCTAATCCAAACCCCCAGTTTCTCTGCCCGCCTCCTGCAGCAGGCTCTCTACTACTGTTTAGATCTCACTGAATGATGTTTCCATTCATACATGGAGCCACTGAGACACGGAGGGCACTCAGGCACAGTGGTCAAGAGGAAGGGCTTGGACCCCAAGCACCTGGCGTGTGCCTCAATTTTCCCATATACACATTGGAGATAATACATTTACTACACAGGGCTACAGTGTACATTAGATGAATTAGTTCTTAGAATGGTGCCAGGACATAAAAGTGTTCAATGAAAAATGGTTCTTCCCAGCGCACCTGGATGGCTCAGTCCGGTTAAGCATCCGACTTTGGCTCAGGATATGATCTTGAGGTTTGTTGACTTTGAACCCTGCACAGGGCTCTCTGCTGTCAGCATGAGGCTCGCTTCGGATCCTCTGTCCTCCCCTCTCTGCCCCTCTCCCGTGCACACGCTCTCCCTCAAAAATGAATAAGCCTTTTTTTAAAGAAATGGTTCTTCCTAGGGGCACCTGGGTGGCTCAGTAGGTTAAGTGTCCGACTCTTGGTTTCGGTTCAGGTCATGACATCACAGTTTATGAGTTTGAGCCTCACGTTGGGCTCTGTGCTGATGGCGCAAAGCCTGCTTGGGATTCTGTCTCTCCCTCTCTCTGCCCCTCAACTGCTTGTGCTCTATCTCAAAATAAATAAACTCAAAAAAAAAAAAAAAAGTCTTCCTTTAAAAAAAATGGTTCTTGCCACTCCCCATAAACAATCAATCCCCAAAAGCTTTTGCATCTGTCTGCCAAATACACTCACTTCTCTCCTTTAACCACACTGTCCTAGTCCAAGGTACCATTATCTCCCCCAGCTGAAAATCCTTTAGTAGTTTCTCTTGCCCTTTCCATAACACAAACTCTGACACAGTTTGCACGGTCCTGCTGACCACTGCAACCTCAACTCACGCCAGGCTCTGGTTACTCTCTGGTCATCCTGTTCCTCACACCCAGCTTCTCCCTCCAACCACAGAGCCTTTGCAGGCAGCACTCCTCACTGCTCCTTCACCTGAGTAAGTACTACCGTCCTTCAGGTCTTAGCTAAAACATCTCTTCCTCCAGGAAGTCTTCCCTGACCTCCTAGACCAAGTCGAATCGCGTCTCCTGTAGACCATCCTAGAACTGTGTGCCCTTCTTTGGAGTGCTTGCCCCGTGTTTCTTTTCCCCAGCAGGTCACAGTCATCCTGAGCACCAGGCTTTCCCACTGCTCTTTCTCCAGTGCTGGGGATGGCCTGGCTCACAAACACCGAATGAAAAACAGAGTCCCCAAATAACTGCGTATCACCACAGATGTTTATCTGCCAAGGGCAGAGTCCTCAGCTAGACACCAAGAAAGTCCCTGGGTAAGCAAAGAATTTGCTTGAGGAATTGTCCTTGAGGAATTTGAGTCTAGCTGGAGAGAAACAGTTGAACGTTTGCAAACGACATATTAAGGGGATAAATCAGGGGTGTACAAACCAGGGGTCAGGACTTGCAAAATTCTACAAATAACGTGAGGCAGGGCTCTATGGGGGAAAGGAGTTTTGAGGCAGGTTTTAAAGGAGGAATGGCCGAAAGGAGAGAGGGGGCACATTCTTATTCCGTTTTCTCACTCGGCTACTGTTAGGTATGCTACAGGCCGGGTCACCACCTCTGGAGCCACATTGCTGGATTCAAACCTGACTCGACCGCTTACCGGCTGTGTGAACTTGGACCAGTTATTTTTCCTCTCTCTCGATTTCCTCACCTGCAAAATGAAGAGATTAACAGTTCCTATCTCAAAGGGATACTGTGAAGATTAAACCAGTCCATACTCGGAAAGTGCTTACTACGTGGTCCCCCCATGTAGTAACACTGTGTCTGCTGCCATTTTTGTGGCTGGTGTCCTACTATGATTATAGGTTGAAGGAAGGGCCAGGACAGTGGCAAAGAAGTGTTCATCATGGGGCGCTTGGGTGGGTCAGTCGGTTCAGCGTCCGACTTCGGCTCAGGTCATGATCTCACGGTTGGTGGGTTTGAGCCCCGCATCCAGCTGTGTGCTGACAGCTCAGAGCCTGGAGCCTGCCTCCGATTCTGTGTCTCCCTCTCTCTCTCTGCCCCTCCCCCGCTCGCGCTCTGTCTCTGTCTCAAAAATAAATAAACATTAAAAAAAAATTTTTTTTTAAAAAGAAGGGTTCAGGGGCGCCTGGGTGGCGCAGTCGGTTAAGCGTCCGACTTCAGCCAGGTCACGATCTCGCGGTCCGTGAGTTCGAGCCCCGCGTCGGGCTCTGGGCTGATGGCTCAGAGCCTGGAGCCTGTTTCCGATTCTGTGTCTCCCTCTCTCTCTGCCCCTCGCCCGTTCATGCTCTGTCTCTCTCTGTCCCAAAAATAAATAAACGTTGAAAAAAAAAAAATTTAAAAAGAAGGGTTCATCAAATGCTGCAAATTTGTAGCATCCTGCCGCAGATCATAGGTTTTTTTTTTTTTTACTGGGAAGCCCAGAAGCCCAGTAGAACAACGTGCTCAATCTGTTATTCAGTCACTATTATTTCAAGTAGCACAATTAGCCTGGCATCAGTGGTCCTTAAATAGTTGTAGAATGCATGAGGGCTTTTTTGTTTTGTTTTGTTTTGTTTTTTTACCAGTTATTGATAAGGCATAATATTCTCAGCATTGAACCAGGTACTTCACAGTCATGCTCATACTTAACCCTCACAATACTCCTACGAGGTTACCTACCATCATCGTCTTGGCTTTTCAGAGGAGGTTTAAGAAGGCTAATTTACCCAAGGGCCCACAGTCGGTAAGTGGCAGATCTAAATTTGAATACAAATGGCTATTCCAGAATGATTGATCAGTGAATAAAGAGTTTGCGTATTATCAACAGAAAGAATCAGAAATAGCCAAAGGTGGGGAAATACAAAGGTATTACCTTGGTAAAAGAAAGGTCTTAGGGGGTAAGATAATGAAGACAAAGAACTTATTTAGACGCAAATATGAGAATACAGGTACCAGCGATAAGGGCCTGGAAGTCAGATAAAGTAAGGTCTCTTGGGCTTTGCGGGGGAAGACCACACCTGGGTTTCTCAAGTGTTCTTTACCTGAGGGCATGGTGCAGGGAACTGCCTCTTGCACTGAAATTTGTTTTGATTTTTGGAGACTGCCGTGAGAATCTGATGGAAACTATGATCCTTCTCTTGAGAAACACACATATACATGTGCAGGCATGCACAAGGGTTAACATTCCTAGGAGTCCCTGAGCCTTCTGAAGCCCACCATGGGCCCAGATTAAGAGTACTCCTGGTCTAAATTCAAACTTTGGGAACCTCCGGATGTCACCAAGCTCACTAGTTAATGTCCGAGTAAAGTATTGCCAAGAGGCGCCAACCTACCAATGCAGAGTCACTGACAGCCAGACCTCACTGCATCTCAACAAGCCCCACCCACCCAGTGGGCCAGAGTTCCCATTTTCTCCAGGCTGGTTAGAATGTGTTGTCCTTAAGCTCTAGGCTTTCATGAGATTGAGAGAACTCAGTGGAAGGCCCTGAAGATCAGGAACAAAAAGGAAAGTCACCTCATGGAAAGTGTTCTCTGGTGGTCAGATGGTGATTTTTGTGACTTTGCAAGGTTCATGATTGATTTGGCATTTTAAAAAAGAATATCTTTCATTTTTAAAGATTTTATTTTTTTAATCTTTCTTTTTAGTTTTTAAATTTTTTTTTTTTATTTTAGAGAGAGAGAGTCAGGGAGAGGGACAGAGGGAGTGAGAGTGAGAGAGAGAGAGAGAGAGAGAGAGAGATTTAAGCAGTCTCCACATTCAGCACGGAGCCCAACTCAGAGCTTGATCTCATGACACTGGGATCATGACCTGAGCCAAAATCAAGAGTTGGACACTTAACCGACTGAGGCACCCAGGTGCCCCTTAAAGATTTTATTTTTAAGTAATCTCTATCCCCAATGTGGGGCTCGAACCCACAACCCCAAGATCAAGAGTCTCATGCTCCACTGACTGAGCCAGCCACGCACCCCACCCCGCCTCCAAAAAATATCATTTAAATGATTTGTATGGCCAGCACCAAGAAAAATAGCTGAGTTGATACTTCTCAGCCTATTGGTGATACCTTCAACCTAGTTACAATCATAGGGAAATTTTAAAACAACTCCAGAAAATAGGAATGCATAGAATTACCCAATATTCAATAAACATCTATGCAGAGGAAGATTAGTGAGAAATGCTGGGTGAAAAAAAAATTCGAATCCATCTTCTACAGTCTCAGCTACTGCGAGGAATTGCCCATACTAAATATTTCACTCACTCAAGTTCGCTTTGTTCAACTTATATGAAAGGAGAGATATTCAATCTAACAAACTAAGCGTAAGCCGTGTTTCCAAACATGTATTCACCTGATATTGAAGATCATATTTCTCCCAGCCAGCTGTTCAGAGACATTTTGGGTTCCTCCTTAAACGATACAATAAGTCATCAATACTTAGGGATAAAACATTCAGTTTTTTTACACACCAATATAATATCCCTTCCTACAGATATGAAAAGAAGTGAAGTCTATTTCAACGGGGAAAGCAGAAAGCCTGTACCTGAGGAAAGAGTTTCTCTTTTACAGCAGAATTAATTTTATTGTCAACAACCAGAAGAGCCTTTGAGTTTTACTGCCTTTTTTTTTTTTTTAAACATTCCAGTATAACTGGTTAGATGGCAGGAAATGGGAAATGTGAGCAATTAAGTGGCTACATGACTCCCCAAACTCGATTGACTGTTTTTCCCCTGAAGTTGCTGGTCAGTTCACCACATCAAAATGCTGAAATGCTGCAGGTGTAGTATGCATTGGGCAGGTCTGTTTAGGGGAGAAGGATTGCTTGGCTCTCTCCTTCCTCCTGGTCATGCTCTGGTCATCTTTATGTTGCTGAGTTTGGACAACTGAGAATTTGCCTCCCAATGTTCCCAGGACTCCTGGCATCCCCTATCAGCCAGAGTTCCCAAAGTGGAAGAGAAAAGGATTCCCGGGGAAATTCTAAGGTAGAAGGTGAATTGCAAAGACGGGCCACTCCGCCGGGCACACCACACATCCCCTAGTGTGCGGGAGAAGCAGAGGGTGTGCAGAGAATAGGCTAGAACTTCATGCTCCTCTGGTGGACAATGGCTGAAATCAATGTTTTGTTCTTTCTAGCTAACAGTGGCTTTTATTGGACACCTACCCCCAGGTGAGCTTTTGGTTTCTGGTCCCTGGATGATAACCTTAAAAAAAAAAACCTCAGCCTCAAAAATGTGATTCCCTGGGAGACCAGTGTCCAGGAATCTGGGTAGCAACAGGGACACCATTTCAAAAAGCCCTAAGCGGAGAGGGGACCGTTTATCTCGACCCACTTCGATGAAAATGGCCATGTTTTATATTGCCACGAAATAACAATCAGAAGCGGGGGGAAGGCACACAATTTTCCCTGCCCAGTTGTCCCAAATGGCAGCCCTGCAGAAACCAATTATGCTAATAATATTTTCATACTAAAAAGGAAATGTGCGCTTGCTGGTTATTTTGTTTTGAACGGATGTCATTTTTTCCATTGGGGAAAATTTAAACGCAATTTTGTTGTTTCCCTTGCCTCAAAAATGCATCTCAAACGGCAATAAACCTCAGTTACAAGAATCTTCTAGTGAATTTTGAAGACTAAAGTGTAGGTAACAGTTTTTGCCCCAAGCTGCTTTCCGCCTCTAGCAGGGTTAGCCTAAGTGCCAGGAATTCAGCCGCCCACCTAGTCCTGCCTGACTCCCTAGTCCTTTCTCAACTGTATCCAAACTCGCAGACCAAAGGCTGCTCATGCGTCGCTCAGCCTCGCGTCCCACACGGGATCTTCCTGTGCGACTGTCCACGCCGAAGCCGGTTCCGGCTCAGACACGACAGGGAGGAAGCTTTCTCCCCTGTCCGGGCCACACCATTTTAAAAACAAAGCAAGCCACCCCAAGCCCAACACTAAACAATCTCTGTGCTCTCCCCACTTTCGGCCCATTCCCATCCCTGCAGGAGTGACGTGAGCAAAAGCCCTTCCTTCTTCAGAGTGATTTCCAGTAACCTCCAGAGCCGTTTTTCTAATTAAATAAACCTCATCTTGTCTAGCTTCCTGGTCAGCATTTTGAACCCCCTACAGATGGGTCTGAAGGATTAACGGCAAATCCTCCTCGACCTAGCTCTGGCAGATGGGCGGCATGTGTCTGATAAATACTCGGACCAGGCTTGCTTCCTCCTGTTCCTAACAGATAGACAGAACACCCAGCAAATTAATTTTAAAATGGTGCCCCTCGCAACCCTTCGAATGGCAAAGGAGGACAAACACAAATGATATGAATTTCATATGTGGAGCACATTATCACCTCCCAATAACTGAGAAAAATATCAACCTGTTGGGTAAACAGGACCTCAGGGGAAGGCTGGGTCAGCGAGCTCACCCTCACTCAACCCGGAGAGCAGACCCCCCGCTCACACTCTACACACTCACCTCCGGGTCACACGTTCATTTACGTGTAGCCCTTTCCTGCTGTGAAAATGCCTTTCTGTTCTTGCATTTCCTTTGTGGTAATCGGGTGCCTTCGGAATTTAGTGTAGATGTGCCAGAAGATGGAACCTGCGTGGTGTTCATGTTTTCAGAAAGAAGCAACCAGAAATAGGTGATGGGGATTGAAGGACGGCACTTGTGATGGGGTAACATATGGAAGGGTTAAATCACTGCATGATTCACCTGAAACTACTATAACGCTGTACGGTAACTATACTAGAATTAAAATAAAATAAAATAAAATAAAAACAATAAAATTTCAAAAAGAAACTTAAAAAAAAAAAAGAAGCAAGGGTGGACATAACCAGGCAAGACAAAAATATCTTCCTCGATTGTCGGAGATGTTTACATTTGAGGATCGATGACTATGTCAGTCTTTTCCAACTTGGAAAGGCAAAGCAACCCTAAGGTCTGGGAGAAGGGTGTAATACAAATGACTTCAGTGAAAGTATTCTTCCAGCGAAACCCTGTTTTGGAAGCTGTGCGAATAGCTGGCAAAGCTCAGCACTTCCAGCTGGAGGTGTGTGCCCTCTCCCGTGCACGCGCTGCGGGACCCAGGGCCTCTGACCTCATCTGTAACGTTGAAGAAATACTGTTTTCACTCTTCCCCACTCCCCAGAGAAGCCCAAGCTTCTCGAGTATCTCGCAGGATCCTTTAGCATTCAGAACTGTGATTGAGGGGCGCCTGGGTGGCTCGGTCAGTTACGTGCCTTCCGCTCAGGTCATGATCTCACAGTTCTGGGTTCGAGCCCTGCGTCGGGCTCTGTGCTGACAGCTCAGAGCCTGGAGCCTGCTTCGGATTCTGTGTCTCCTTCTCTCTCTCTGCGCCTCCCCTGATCTTGCTCTCTCTCTCTCAAAAATAAATAAAACGTTAAAAAAAATTTTTTTTAAGCTGTGATTTATAATCTTAGAAAATGGACAAGGCAGGTAGGGGAGGTGTTTCTATCCCCATTCTACAAATATGGGGAAACACATAACGGTTGAGAGGACATACAGTTGTTTAGTAAATGGTGAGTGAAAGGGTGATGGGTAGAAAGACTGGAATTCAGCCACAGGAATAAATGTGCTGAGGACATGCTGCTACTTTCTGGAAAAGATGGGAGTGGGACCTAGGTTTCTAGACCGTGTATCACTCCTCTACGGAGAGATGTTACTTTGCGGAGAGAACTCCTTGAATCCCCCCAGGTGATACAGGTGGCTGATTGCAAATGATGGCTCCAGGGTGGGAGAAAACTGGTCCCCAGCAACCAGGGTGACTAAGCAAAGGTAATGTGCTGCGAGCTCCAAGGATGATTCAAACCAAGAATCTAGGTTTCTTGGCTCTTGCTTACGTGTCACCGGACTCTGTGACCTTATTAGCTTTATTTTTCCTCATAGCTAAGGTGAACAGATGTCCACGTTTGCTCAAGACAGTCCTACTTGATGATCGTCTGAAAGTAACTATAAAAACTCCTTTTCACACTCAAAAGGAAAAGGATTTGGAAAATGAAAACTACACGGCAAATCATCACCTGGAATATCTTTTGTGTTTATCGTTTATCTCACCCACTAGAATGTCAGCTCCATGACAGCAGGAAGCTTGTGTGTTTTGTTCGGTGCTATATTGTTAGTATCTTAACTGGTGCTGACACATAGTTGATACTAATAAACATTTATTGAATTAACTAATTAATACATTTTAAATGAGTGAGCTTTATGACCTCAGAATAGCGTAAAGGAGTAACATGATCAAATGGGTTTCAGGTTAAGTTCAGACTTCTTGTGTCTGTGGGTCCTTTGGGCATGTCCCCTAATCCCTGGGGACTTCAGGGTCCTCCTGGATAGAATGGAACTAATCGAAATACTGGTTCTGCCAACCAGGGGGTAGGAGCAGACATGCTAATGCGTAGGAACATATATGAAAATGCCTCCCAAACTGTTTGATTTTCCTTCAACAGTTCTAGAACAGTGGCTTTGCTAGAAATGAGATGGCCGTATGGATGAGAAGGGAGGTGGTAAAGCACATATTCAGACTTTTTTTTTTAAAGGGCTGGGCATTCTGTACCCTTTCAGCACTTGTGAGAAAGCCCAGTAAGCGAGCGAGGGCTTTGCAGAAGAAGGTTTTACAGGGCTGTGATTAAAAGGCAACCTTCCCCAGATTCCTGTTTCAGGCAGGAGGAAACAGGGCACGCTGCTCTTAAATGTATTGTTCTCAGGCCCAGGGGGCTCCCTCCCTCTGCCTCTCTGGGCGGCAGAGGGCAGCTTGCAAGGAGGCAGGCTGCTTGGAGCAAAGACGTGGGTCCTGCTCTCAACGGGCCGTCACACACACTTAGAGCCAAACCACGGCAGGTCCAGGGCTTTCTACTCTCTCCCAGGGAGTTCCCAGAGCAATTAACGAAACAGAGGCCTAATTAGGAGCATTTGGGATTTACTGCCGACTTTAAAGTGATCCTGAGACCCTTTTAAAGGAAAGTGAGGTCTTTTCCCAGGATCCTCCAAGCAGGAATTTGTCAAAGATTTGTCTAAGGGTGGCAGAGCCTGGCAGCTAATTCTCCAGCCTCCCCCAATGGAATCTCAACTCTTTGAAGAGCTTTCCTCCCATCTAGAAAAATCTAAGGAGCAAGGCAAGGAAACATAATTTTGACCACCTGAGGCCTCACCTTTTACAAATTACTTTCTCTGCCGTTGATGTGTGTATTTTCTTCAGCAAACGATGAGTTTTGCTTTTGACTTCTTTTCTCTTTTGTAACGTCTGACAATTGAGACCACGTGAGTGAGTGCCTCTGTGATTCCCTCAGAGTAATCCTTCCAATGGAACGCAATTAGCCATCCTTGACTATGTGCTTCTCGAACCGAGAGGCACCAAGAAGAATGACATCGCTTGTCGCTTCTGGCTCAGTAACACTCATAGGAAGAGAGATACAAGTTATAACTCTACAGAGGTACTTTTCTCACCTATCAGATTAGCAATCATCAACAAGTCCATGGTGTTGCGTCAGTGAGAGAAGGTGGGAAAATGGGCATTGCCATGGATAGACAGGGCCCTGCCAAGGGAGCTGGGGGCATTTAGATTAGTGCAGTTCAGGGCTATCTATCGAGTTCACAAATGCACTTACACTTGACCCAGCAACTCCACTCCTGGGCATTTTTCCTATAGACATCCTCATTGGCCTACAGAATCTGTTTACAAATAGGAAAGCGGTTACATGAACTATTCGTACAGCCATAAAAAAATGAGGAAGCTTTTTACGTACCAATATATGCCAGATATATTGCTAGATTAGAAAAACAAAGGGAGAACAGTGCGTACAGTAGGCTCTCACTTTTTTTTTTAAAGGGAGTGATTGCACAAACACAGACAAGTAAGTTTGAATATGTATACAATGTCTAGAGTGATAAGCAAACCATGGTTAACACTGTTTGCCTTCAGAGAAAGGAACTGGGGAACAAGTGTAGAAGGGATACTCTTCCGTATACCTTTTTTATGCATTTTGAGTTTTGCACTCTGTGCAATTAGCTTCTTTGGAAAAAAGAATGAAAGAAAGAAGGAAAGAGAAAGTAACAAGGAAGGAAATCTGTACATTCTCAATGCTTCCATTCTAAGTCCCAGGATTTGGCTTGGTCCATGTGCTATAATGCACTCTATTCACAATTTTTATAATTTTAATACAAAAAGATACAGTATTACATTTCTTTTTTAAAAAGATTTTATTTTTAATAAGCTCTATAATTTTTAGTAATCTCTGCACCCAACGTGGGGCTCAAACTCACAACCCTGAGATCAAGAGTTGCATGCTCCACTGACTGAGCCAGCCAGGAGCCCCTGTATTGTATTTCTGAAGTGGTTTCAGATACGGGATTGACATAGGAGTTTAACCTTGGTTAAATGACCTCTCTCAATACAACATTCTGTTTCGTTTCATAATTCTTTAAGAAAAATTAAAATAAGATGGATGTAGAGATGAATTTCAGATGCTTAGAATCAGAAATACCTCTCTAAAAGCAGATCTTAATATTTGATCTGATAGATGATAACCTAATACCAAAGATAGTATATTTAGAGCAGAAATAAAGTTTACTTTCACATCTCTCTTTCTTTTATAACCATTTCATGAATCACTCTCTTCATCCTCTATGTGACTCTTACGAATTTAGTTTATACTTTGTTAGGTCGCCCCATAGTACCTGCTGAGAAACACTATTTCCTGTGGCCAAAGACGTGAGCCTTAGAATAAAACAGACTAGGTTCAGATCCCGGTGCCTCGTCCGCCAGTTATGTGACCTTGAGCAAGTTACTGAATCTCTCTGATCCTCCGCCCCTTATCCGTAGAATGGCATAGTCCCAAAGCATTGAAGGGTTTGTCCACGATGTCACTCGAGCCCAATGCCTGGTGCAGGGCCTGGTGTGCAGCGAGCTCTCCAGGAATGGTAATTGCCATCTTTGTCCTCATTCAGGCTCCTTGTTTCATTTCCCTAACTTAGTCATGAAAGTGACAACAGGACCGCCTCTTTTTCAACCAGTTCTTCTCCCACGGCATCCATGCCCCGCCAAAGGTGGGCACTAATGAAAGGCCGATCAGCTCCCAGATCTTAGAGCTGGGGACCTCAAAAGCTCCCTTAGTGTGGGTCCAGCCCCTTGTAGAGATAAGACATTAGCTCCATTTTATAAAAGGTACCCCGAGAGGGGTTAAATAACCTGAACTTTTACTTTCTTTAAAATATAGTTCTTTTGTTCTTACAAAAGTACAAAAGTTGAGTATATTTATCTTTCTCATTAAGTTCAAGTCCATCCATTACATTTCTCATTATATCTGGTATTGGAGTCTCTCCCCCTTTCGTGCTCATTTCTAAGACTTGATGGAAAAGTATCCCTATTATTTTTTTGGCTTTATTGTACCCTCACTATGTTTAGGAAGTGAGATCAGATGATCGCGGAGAGGTTCTCAGAGTTGCTAAGGAGCAGGGGATGCTGTGGGGGACCACAGAGCTCCCCTAAAGCAAGAGGACAGGGTTTCCTGTCTACGGTCTTGGCAGCAAACAACTTCTGAGAGGCCTTCTGGACTGATGCCCAACCTACTGGGGCATAGATGGAACTTAGAATGTTCTAGCCCTTAAGAAGCCCAGGATGAAGAAAGGCTGCCGGGCCAGCTCAGTAAGTGCCCACTGGTTACTACTGCTACGTTATGAGCATTGTTGTCATTACATTACCCTATTGTACCTTATTGAGGCCCAGTGAGTTATATTTTGCTTAATTTATATCAAGTAACTCTTTCCTGTATTTAGTGCAGAGAAGTTGACAAAAGGAATTAGGGCAAAACAAAATGAAACAAATTCAGCTCCTTCCAAAGGCATCCAATGGCACATCTTTCCACACTCATATTTATTTTCAGGTACTCACAGGGGAAAAGGGCACTGCTTATAAAAGAACCTTCAGGTATGGGCCTCTGCTAATGTCTGCAGCATCATCAAGCCTCACCACGCCAAACCACTTTAATTCCCCTAAACCACCACGAGAACTCAGTACAGCGTTTGTCTTAAACATGGTGGCTCTGGAACAGTCAACCTGAACTTGAATCCACCATCTTCTAATTACTGGCTCAATGACCTTGGGTAAATTCTATAAACTTTTTATGGCTCAGTTCTCCCATTTATAAAGTGAGAAAACTATGCTTTGTAGAGTTATTATGGGGGGATGTATAGGTACACACAACTTTGGAGAATGCCATGCAAATAGTAAGCATTCAACACATGTTAGCTATCCCTGTAAACTCCAGGATTTCCCCCTTGCTGTTCCCTATACCCAAACACTCACACTTTCCACGTGTGCCCTTTTTGCCATTTAGCTTTTCCCTCACTCTTTAGAATCAGCTTACAATCAGCTTCCTCCAGGAAGCCTTCTCAGAAAAGCCTCCTCAGCCCCAGCCAAGACCAGGGTCCCTTTCTTTGGGGCTTCCTTAGTCCCTTGTCAACCCCTATGCAGAGAATGCCATACTCATCCATGAGCGTATGTTTACTTGTCTGGCATCCCACCATATTATAAGTTTCACAAGGATGGTTATTTATCGTATCTGCAGCACCTAGTCAGGTGCTTGGCATGCAGTAGGTCATCAATATTTGCATAAGACAGAATGCATAAGAACCTTGTCTGTTGAGGTTGTGTTCACAAATGTCTTTGAGGAGAGTTTTGTATCAGAATGCCTCTTGACATTCAAAAATGGTGAGCCAATCAGAGATGGACAGCTAGCACAGATCTTGACATGGATTTAAACCCTGGAAAAAAAAATATATGAATGTAGATTATATAGATAAACCACTATCAAAATACCCCGGGTAGTAAGCGCTTAGTCCTCTGTGTATTTTGGATCCTGCTGGTTGTTGTTTTGACAGATAGTAGCTAATTCCCATCCAAGAGGTGAATAAATACATTCATGGAGGTGAAAGGGGGTGGTGACATTAGAACTTGATCCTCTGGGTTTCTGCGTGGAGAACTCGCAATCATAACCTTCCCTGACTCCTTGACTATCATCCAGTTCTTGCTCCTATCAGGAGAGCGTGACCTCAGGAAGAGTGGCTTGGCATGAGCACCCAATGGATCCAGCCGGGAGTTTCCTCATTGTAAGGACTCGAGCTCCCCAACCTAATATATTTTTTAAAGTTAATTTATTTATTTTGAGAGTGAGACAGAGAGTGCCAAGCAGGCTCTGCGCTGATAGCGTAGAACCCAACATGGGTCTCGACCCCACAAACTGTGAGATCATGACCTGAGGCAAGATCAAGAGTTGGATACTTGACTGACTGAGTCACCCAGGCGCTCCAACCTAATATTTTTTAAAACTGACAAATAGGTCCCTTAATTGCTAACAGAAGAGCAATATGGCTTTGTATCTCCTGACCTAAAAATATGTCTTTGATAGCCGGAGGTGTCTGTGTGTCTGTGTGTGTCTGTGTGTCTGTGTCTGCGTGTGTGTTTTCTGAGGGTGGATTTCTAGGACAGCCCCTGTGTTACTTCCACACAGAGCTTGCTCTCTGGTCTCATTAGCAGGAGCACACCCCCTTTTCAACACGGCCACTAGAAAACGAATGGTCAAAACTAATTTTCAGAACTATGAAATACAAAAGAATTACAGACACGCAGAACTTTAGTCCCCCGACGATGACCAAGTCCTACCCTGTACTCTTCCCATGAGAAGCCAACCCAAGCTGAGAAAGTAAGAGGCCCCAGCAAGGCTTGCAGTTTGCGCCCCAACCTCCCTTCTGACTCCGTCTCACTTCTTCTTACCCTTCTTCACCTCACTTTTCTCACTTGCTTTTAATTCGTCCTTCTCAACTCCTT
Source organism: Lynx canadensis (assembly GCF_007474595.2). Classification (NCBI taxonomy): domain Eukaryota; kingdom Metazoa; phylum Chordata; class Mammalia; order Carnivora; family Felidae; genus Lynx; species Lynx canadensis. The sequence goes on from NC_044308.2 coordinate 103,834,842, forward strand.
GTATTTTTGTACACTGCCCTCAATTGTTTCTAGGAAAGATGAAATGCACGTGAATACCCTCGCTAAAAACCATATCATTAAAGCAGACACTTCTGCTTCTGGGAGCCCTCGTCAATGGGCATTGAGCGACTGGTGCTCACTGCTGGTTTGGGCTGAGCCGCCGCTGGGAAGTCTGTGCCCGCGGTGAGCTGGTCATAGACCCAAGGACGAACTCCATCTGCATAGTAAACGCTCTCCAGCCTTATTTCATGGTGCACTCCAAGACCCTGATTCCAAGGTAAGCTTATTGTTTTCTTTGGGGACCTTTTGCCACACTTCTCCTCACTGTGCTTTGAAAACTAACCACCAGAGTCTGGTCATTATGGCTTCATTAACTATTCCTTGTAATTGCACCAGTCATAATTAATTCATTTGTTATTCACATGGGTGACATACGGACCCTTTAATAGATTTTCCTCAGGGAATTACACATATTAAATGATATTGATGGCACTTTCAGAAGAGATTCAAAGGGAACTACAGTATAAACCATTTTGTCTAAGTAGCAACGAGTTACTTTATTATAAAAATGAAGTTAATTATTTTAATCTCTCAACCTTTTTCAGAGAAAAACCAGAAAATGTATAAACTAGTTTTTCCTCCTTCCACCAGACAGTTCTAATCCGTAATTCAGAGGGCCAAAATAAAATCATTCTTATAAAAATAGATGGTGCATTTATACAAATGCATGCCAGAGTATTTAAGTAAATCATACTTGAATTAATTTCAGGTTAAAACCTTTCCTTTAAGCCTCTCTCTCTCTCTCTCTCTCTTTTTTCCCAGAAACCATCTGTATTTTAACATCTTACTGCACAGCTGCATTCCTCATGTTTAATTTATGTTGGAGATCTTTTGTGACAAGACCAACTTATTTTTCAGATGAAATCAACTCATTTTAGGTAAAACACTGGTGACCCAAATATTACACACTTTCAAATTATGCATAATCCCTCCCCTGCCCCTGGGTCACACAAACACACGCGGGTACACGCACACACACATTCCCCCTCCCCTTTTTTTCAGTAGGAATGAATGAAAATTCCATACTGCCAAATATTTAACCAAATACTTTAATCACTGGTTGTCTGGTAGAAACATCAGGCCTTTGCTGACAGACACACAATGACATGGCAGAACTACAGCAATTATCTATGTAATTCAGGTTAAAAACTAAGCTCAACAACCAGTTTTGCCTGAAATACCCCAATCACAGAGAGGGAAGAAGAAAAGTGTCCCTTTGGTTTCTATTCTCCCCGTAATTGCCTTAATTCCCATTTGACTCCGTGTGAGTGGAATCACAGACACAGAATTTCGGTCTCTTGGAGATTATCTAGTTCAACCCCCTTATTTTTCACATGAGAAAACTCAGACCCACAGAGGTCAAGTGCCCTGCCCAGGTCATTAGTAGGTGGTGGCAGGGTCCAATCATGAACCCGGATTTCCCAGTTCCTGGCTCAGCATCCTTACAACTGATACTGTCTTGCCACCTGATTCCAAGGTCCCTAGAGGTCAAAGGAAATGGTGCCAGCATGAAGCACTATAAAGGAAGACAGTAAAATGCCACCCAAGACTTTGAATCCAAATCAAATGCAACAATTCACCTCAGCTGGCCATTAAATAATTTTCTTTGCACGTGTTCTACTAGCAAATGACCAGCTTTGAACATTTTGTTTTTAATGTTTATTTAGTTTTGAGACAGAGGCACACAGAGAGCGAGTGGGGGAGGGTCCGGGAGAGCGAGGGGGGGCACAGAATCTGAAGCAGGCTCCAGGCTCTGAGCTGTCATCACAGAGCGCGGCGCGGGGCTCGAACTCACAAACGCTGAGAGCAGACCCGAACTGAGCCACCCAGGCGCCCCTCAAACAGCCAGCTTTTTTTTTTTTTAATTTTTTTTTAACATTTATTTATTTTTGAGACAGATAGAGACAGAGCATGAGCAGGTGAGGGTCAGAGAGAGAGGGAGACACAGAATCCGAAACAGGCTCCAGGCTCTGAGATGTCAGCCCAGAGCCCGATGCAGGGCTCGAACTCACGGACCGCGAGATCATGACCTGAGCCGAAGTTGGACGCCCAACCGACTGAGCCACCCAGGCGCCCCTCAAACAGCCAGCTTTTAAAAGCACACACGAGCATGACATCATCCAGCAGGCCATAATTCAGAGGTGGGAAAAGCATTAGACACTATTAAAAAACAGAACAAGACAAAGCTACATGAGTCTTCACAAAATAAACTAAAACATTTTCCCGTTCCTAATAGGACCCCGGTGAAAAACCTACAAAAAACCCCCAAAAAACCAAAAACAAAAAACCCTTAAGACCTGCAGGAAAACTCAGGCCCAGGATGTTTTACGAGCTTCAAATCTACCTGGGTGTCCCAGCACACAAGCCGGGTTATCAACTTGATAACCTTCCAGCAAAGCAAACACATGACATCAGACCATTATGAAAGAGCCTGCACTCAGCTTCCCCGTTCTCTCCAGAAGGGCTCCCAGCCTGCTAGTGGGGTGCTCTGTTTTCAGTCTCCTGGGGCATTGCATATATCCTTTGTTTTTGAAACAAGAAAGTTTTCGTAATTCTTCCAAAAGGGTGCTTTCTATTTTAAAGCCAGCCCAGGATCTTGACTGTTTTGCTCCCTTTTCTGCCTCGAAGCCCAGCACGTGATTTTTTTATTTCTTTGTTTTTGCATTTTTACATCAGGACTTGCCTGATTTTCAGGGCCATGGGGGCCACCTGTAGGGTTACCTGTTAGTGTAAGCCACCCAGCAAAGGTTGTGCTCGTCCTGTATGCTACTGGCTGGAACGGAGGACCCGGACTAAGGTCAAAATTATTATGTGGAGATTAAACCGTAGAATTTAATTATGTGTTCTGTTGCTCCTGGTACATTTATTAATTTAGCAGTATAAACTGACTGGAGCTAAACAAGCAGGACTGATTAATTTGCAAAGACATCTAGGTAACAGATTGTGATCAAAGCGGAGACCTGATCCTGTTAGATTGAAATGTGTTGTTTTGTGCTTGCAGGAAGGACATGGTGTGGCGTGGTTTATCTTTATCAATGCTTTCCTCTGAAGGAGGGGAACAAGCTTGCAGATACTAATCAGGGCTGAGGCCCTGCCACTCAATAATTACCCACTGTCTCATCATAATCCCGGAACTAAGCCCCTGCCCAATCCATCTGGGACCCTTTTCCATCTATTGCACAGCTCAAGAATACGTGTGTAAGCTATTACCTCTGGTCGTGCTATCTGTCCCCTGAGTATAGATTCATGGCAGTGACCAATTAGGTGGCCGAGTTCTCTCTCCCCCTTTGCTTCTAAACCACACTTGCTGTACTTCTCAGCGCCGGAAAGGGAAGCACAGACTCGTGGGGGTGCGGGAATCCACTCACCTATAAAAGCTGTCTCGTCACGGTCACTGGTAAACATCGTATGATGCTTAATTTTGTGGGCTGCTCTGAAAATAGGAGCGGCAAGACCAGAACTCTGTATCTCGAGGTTTCTTTAAGCCACTCTCAACCTGCCACTGCCTTATGCTGGAAACAAATCACAGAGTGAGGAAAATATTTCTGACCTTAATCCAGAAATCAAACGGCTGGGAAGTGAGGAGGGCAAATGTGGGTATAATTGAATTCTGGATCCCTGAATGAAAACCCTGTATTGTACCGCGGTTAAAAGCACGGAGCCCTGAACTCCAAGAGGACTTGGGTTGAAATTCTGGCTCTGTTCTCGCCAGCCAGTCACTTAACTTTTCCCTCTCGATAGAACAGTGCCGGCCATATAGGGTAGCTTTGGGAGTTAACAGAGACACTCCCTATAATGCATACAACTTGAAAATGATAAGACCTGGGGGCATCTGATTGGCTCAGTTGGTAGAGTATGCAACTCTTGATCACGAGGACGTGAGTTCCAGCCCCGCACTGGGTGTGGAGCCTACTTCGATAAATAAATAAATACAACCTCAATATGTGTTAGCTAGCCCTCCCACTACATTTATAGCCAGAACCAAAAAACCCAGCTCCGGTTCAAATTGTGCCAACCATTATGTGCTAATTATTTTACATATACATTTCCTCTTCCCAAATAAATTGCACATTCCTGAAGGTCAAAATCCATTTTTTTTTAATATCCCACAGGTGATAGTTAACAAATGTTGCCTGATTCTTTCCCTTGAACTTAAAAACACCCTTCATAAAATTCTTCATAAACAGTTTTGAAGAGGGACAAGTAGTCAGTTACAATTTTCCAATAAAGAAACAGAGACAACAGTGATGGTCAGCAAGCTGCTATTGTTAGTGGTAGAAATGAGGGTACAATCCAGTCGTCGCTAGTAGAAGAAAGTGCGGGGCAACTGCGTGATGCCTACTGTACGCTCTTGGTCAGGGCGAAACCCATTTCAAACCTCAGGGACCGTTTTCAGTATATACTCTGTCAGGGCACACGCCCAGCTCCTAATTAGCCAGGACCCCATTTCAAGATCTTTGCTGATGCTGACGGTATTTTAATTAGTTAAATCTACAACTTGGCTCTTCTTGTTCTTCTCTGGCAGTCAGAGAGGAAAATCTGCTAAAATGCGAATGTTTCACATTCACCCTTCCAAAACACCCCTTCCCTCACCTAAGGCGTTGAGGATGCACCCTGAAGACGGACCATCCTTTGGAATTTATACCGGCAGCTCTGACAGCTGTTTTGTATTTATTTCCATGGTCGGCCCTTTCAATTTGGGACTCTCATTCATTATATAAGCAAATATTTGTTAAGGGATCGGGCACAGGATGAGGTATGTTTGTCAGGATTGTAATTAAGGTGGTGTGTGCACCAGAGTTAGAGGAAGACGGGATGGGGGGGGGGGATCCTCAACTCACGGTGGCTGTGTTACTTCGAAAGACTTACCAACCTCTCTAGGCCACATCTGTCCCCTGTATGTTATCCTTGTTCGACTGTCCCAAAACACAGGTGAGTAAGAAACAACCTGGATAAATATTTTAAGACGCTCATACATGAGTTTTGACAAATTCTTGGCCTATAGCATATCCTAATGCCCTCTTATTTTTTAGAGTGAATTCTAATTTTAAGGAATTTTTGAGTATGTTTTAGTTCAATGCTCTTACTTCTAATGCATTCATCGACATTTTAGCTCGTACAAAACGATTATAGATATTACCGGTGAGTACTTCGCATATGACATGATTATTTTTCTTTCTTTTTTTTTTTCAATATATGACATTTATTGTCAAATTGGTTTCCAAACATGATTATTTTTCTGAACAGTTATGTGGTTTCACGGATTCACCCGGCAGTTGCCCAGACAGAAAACTACCCTCAGGAGTGTGGCATTCACTTTTTAGATTGTTAATTGAAATGTGCTGTTTCATGCTGCAGGAGGGGCAACCCTGTGTGCCCCAAAGCTACCTGTGGACATTTCATTGCATATTTGAATCTGCAGTAGACATTGGCTGTTTGTCAGTAGACTCCCTCATTTCATATAATGTCTTACATCTTGGGATCTGTACAAATTCATTAATGTAGACGCCTCAGGCGTTCAGGGAGGGTGAGTCTAAGTTGTGAGGCTGGTCAGCTGGGGCTATGAAGTTACAAGTTTTGCTATGGGGCTGGTCCTCTTAAGAGGAACTCAAAATCACTAAACTTAGCTGGGCTCCCTCACGAGAGAACCCCAGCCTTTTCTCTCTGTGGCTGGTGACACTGCAGAGCTCTCTCCATCAAACAGAACTTTGGCTTCTATAATATGACCTTCCCTGGTGGTTTTCTTCCCCCAGTCCTCTCACTGTGGATGTGCTTTAACCCTCTACTTGTTTCTTTCTAAATTTAAACTGTCTACAACTTACTTATTCTTGTCTCCTTCACATCACCCAGTACAGCACTTGGAAACCTCCTTCTCCATTGCCGACCATTCACCCAGGCTCTAATTCTGCATTACCAGCACTTTCTAGATGTCTATACTGGAAAAACCCTCATCTGCCAAAATTCAACCTGTTCTCAAATAAGCCCATTAATATCCCACCCCACCCCTCAACACACATTACAGTATTTTACCTCCAGCAGCGGCTCGACACAACTTGACACTTCCCTGTTCTCTAATTGCTTACTTTGTGTGTCTGTTTTGCCTCCTGACTAGATTGCAATATCTCGGAGGAAGGAGGTTCCGTGGAGCAGGAGGCCCCTGGAGAGACCCTAATAAGTGCCAGATGCAAAAAAGGTCGAAGTCACCAATTGAGAAAATCTGCATAAAATACACCTGAGCTTTTGGCCTGTATAAAATCAGCATGATGTTTTCTCCTGGGAGAGGTTCACAGCATATAATTTTTAGTTCCTGTTTTCCCCAGTGCTCAAGTTTCTCCAGGAAGCAATTTGGGGTGAGAGAAAGGCACAGGTTCAGCTGAACACATGGAACCAGAAAATGCTTTAAAATGTCTTCCATGAGAAAACTTTGTTTTCTCTTGAATGAATATTCTGGGGACATAGGTAAGCCTCAGAAACTTTCCGCAAGCCGGCAAGGTATAAATACCTTGCTAAGGGAATACAGCATGGGATAATGGAATCAGAGGGACTGGAGGTCAAATCTGACATTAGTTGCTACGTCTGTGTGTCCTGGAGAAAGTCACTTACCATCTCTGAGCCTCATTTTCCTCACTGTAAAAATGGAAATAAGATTATTTCTTAAGATTTGTGTGAGGACTAGTAGTAATATACGTGAAGTACCTAATGTAGTGCTTGGCATAGAGCAGGTTCTTAATGAATAATGACTGTTATTTATGATGAGGATGAGGACAGGTTTTGATGATGGTTATGGGGATAATGTTGAAGACAAACCCACCCACAAGAGAGGTTCATTGATACGTAATTTGGCACACACTACAGCCTGCCCAGTGCACCACGATTAGAGAGGTAAGGATCTTCACTGCAAAAAGTAGCCAATGAATTCTTTCCCTTTGGGATTCTATCATCAGCTCTTGGGGTGTACTGCTTGCTCTCCACCCTGATACCATCCTGCCGATTTTCCCAAGCATTGCCCTGCTCTGAAGAAACTTGCCAATCATCTGCCATATTCATCTTGAAGAAGCTGAAGTTGCCTGTTCACAGGCGCGCCCGGGTGGCTTAGTTGCTTAAGCGTCCAACTTTTGATTTTGGCTCAGGTCATGCTCTCACGGTTCATAAGATGCAGCCCTGTGTCTGGCTCCGCACTGACAGCGTGGAGCCTGCTTAGGATTCTCTCTCTCTCCTTCTCTCTCTGCCTTTCCCCTGCTTGCACGTGCACACACCCACCCACCCACCCACCCACACACACACACGCTCTCTCTCTCTCTCTCAAAATAAATAAGCGTTAAAAACAACAACAGAGTTTTCGGGGCGCCTGGGTGGCTTGGTCGGTTAAGCGTCTGACTTCGGCTTAGGTCATGATCTCATGGTCCGTGACTTTGAGCCCCGCGTCGGGCTCTGTGCTGACCGCTCAGAGCCTGGAGCCTGCCTCATAGTCTGTGTCTCCCTCTCTCTCTGCCCCTCCCCTGTTCATGCTCTGTCTCTCTCTGTCTCAAAAATAAATAAACGTTAAAAAAAATTCAAAACAACAACAACAACAACAACAACAGAGTTTTCTATTTACCTCCAGTCTTCTCTTCATCTCTCAGCAACAAAAGCACAAAAGCACAAGCATCGGTCATGACATTCCCTTTTGGAAAGCTTCCAACCTAATGTATAGACAGACACTGTCATCTCCTATCCATCTATCAATGCATTCATATAGTTAGTCCTCTGTTGACTGATCTAATCTAGCTATACTATGTGAATCCAGCCCTTATGCAGTGAGAAATCAACCACTTTGAAAAATGCTTATCCTATTGAAATGTTACCTGGCTAAAGGTTCTTTAGGGACAGACTTCAAAAGGCTTTATGACAGTGTCATAAGCTCAGTCTATGTAAGTTGGAAGTTACAGCCTCTGAGCTTTAGGGGTAAAACATCCTATAGAACTAACACACCATGAAATGACCATGGGATGAGAGCTGAGACGTGTTTGATTTAATCATGGAGTATTGTGGTTGAGGGATATTCTAAAATGGTTTATGGTGATTTTATCAGCCCACTTGAGTTAATGTTGAATTTTCTATTTGACAGGACCTGCCAATTTCCCATCTGTTGGATCTCAGTAATATACAAAATGCCCAAGATGAATTATAATCCCTTTACTATCATAATCAATGTTCAGTGCATATGGCGCCTTGGCCCACAGACAATGGCTGGGGGTTTGGGCAGATGATTATCTTCATATACTTGCCGGTTGCCTGATGCTTCCCTTTCTGGTTTCAGATTATGTGCCTCAACTTTGCTGTGATAGAGAATGTGCTGATTGGCGGGGATTTACTCAAGTCTGAGGCATTTGTTAGACTCTCAGATTCTGATCCAATAGCTGCCTTTGGCTTTGTGTTTCTCTCACAGTGATAATGATTGAGAGCCTCTAACCTCTCTCGGAAAGTGTGAGAGGAAATCTGAATCCCACCAAAGTTGAGTTTCTTGATAACATTTCAGAGTTTGAGAAGGGAGCCTACAAAGGACTGAGACAGGAAAGGTGTGGATTTGCCCCTCCAGGAACAGAGTGCAAATCTTGAAATTTATAGTCTCTGATGTAAGAATGGGTTCATTTATCTTAAAATACCTGCCTTTACAGACAGGAGATGTCTATATGACATTTTCTCAAGTCAAAAATTCATTAGTTCATTGTCCTCCGAGGCAATTCATGGACTTAAGTAAATTTTTTAACTGTGAATCAGTAAGATAGCATTCTACTGATTCAGACAAAATTAAGACCAAGCCTTTCCTCCCCAAACAGTCAACTGGTGACCAAGGGTTAGGAAAGGGCAGACTGGTGTGCCTTGCTAAGAAATTTCTCCCCTGACAGACAAATGGGCAGGCTTCATCTATGGCTTGAGCACAGAGAAAAAGGTGACAACATTATAGTCTAGATGATAAAACCCCCAAGACAGAAAACATCTGGATGCTTAATGACTCTCCTATAATTGTTCCACCTTCCTCCTCACAGCAGGGAGAGCAGTTTGAGAGGCTCCCTGGGCTGGGGCCTACTACAGATGAGGCTCACCTCACAAATTAATAGGCTCTGGGGGGAAGGCATCATTTTAATTGCTCCCAAATGTCATCAAAATCCAGAAATCTACATAGGAGGGGAAGTCACTTCTATGATAGGAAAAGCAGAAATGAAGACGATTCGTGCCGTCAGTGTTCCCACATCTATTTGGTGGTGGTACCTGGTATTCTTACTGTCCTGGATCATGCCATTTATTCCACGGTAGAGACCAAACACGTATGAGTTAGGGTAATACTAACCACTGTAACAAATGGATATCAGGTTTCTTTTTTTATATACATACTCCAAGCATGTGTTGGTGAGAGATAGCGCTGTTCAGGGACCCAGAGGTTCTGCCACCTTCAACACATGACTTCCAAAGTCACCTTGATCATTCTCCATCAGAATGGGGGAAAGCATGGAAGAGCACGGATATCACCCTGAACCATTCACATGGTCTAGAACTCACTTGAATGGCCACACATAACTGCAAGGAAACCTGTGAGATGTAGACTAGCTGGGTAGCCAGAAAGAAGAGGAAACATTCTTGGTGAACAGTTGGAAATCTCTGCCCCTAGCTTATAAGACAGAGGTCTCTGGGAAAATAAAACATTGGCTATTAATGTTAGGGACTGGCATGAGGCTTGATTAGGAAGGAAAGTGTAAGGAGACTGGAAATATGAGGAGTAAGGTGAAAGAACAATATCCCAGATGAGGGGACGATGCCACACCTGATGGTCCATCACGTTCTATAAGACGACTTCCCGTGTTACCCTGAGCTGTTCACATGGTCTCACAAGGTCCTGCTTATGGCCAATGGTATGATGGCTGACGGAGGGGGGGGCCAAAACTGTGACCAGGGAACAGATCTATGTGGCTACCACAGAAGGATGGAAACTGTAAGCCTCAGCCATCGACATCAAAAAGATTGCAAAATTGACTTCCTTGCAGTTAGCTCTGAAAAGAAGGATGAATGTGATTGATTTCAGGTCATGGAGCTATACGAAGCCAGAGTCAGAAATAGCACATGGAAAAATCCAGGTGTCTTCACTTCCCAGCATTCATTCAGGCATTCATCCCACAGGCTAAAGGAGCCACTGTCCTTAATCAAAGATGGCATCAGAGGTTCTGGGGGTGGCCCATCAGATGAACAAGTAAATACTTTCTTGGCAACAGGCACTGACACACTGACCTGAGCTGGGGCCCAAAATGCTGTGTAACTTTTGGCCCAAAATGCCACTCTGTTGCTTAAGATGAATGACAAGCTGGCCTCTTGCAAGGTGCATGCTCCCACTCATCCAATACAAGACTGTGAAGTTTGATGTGTAATTCATTATGCCCTTACATTTTTTTCTTTGGTTGATCTGATTTTTGGCTACTTGATTTTGGGTAACTGTGCAGCATTTCCCTGATGGTTTTGCCAACCATTTTCTTTCTTTCTTTTTTTTTTCAATATATGAAATTTATTGTCAAATTGGTTTCCATACAACACCCAGTGCTCATCCCAAAAGGTGCCCTCCTCAATACCCATCACCCACCCTCTGCTCCCTCCCACCCCCTATCAACCCTCAGTTTGTTCTCAGTTTTTAACAGTCTCTTATGCTTTGGCTCTCTCCCACTCTAACCTCTTTTTTTTTTTTTTCCTTCCCCTCCTCCATGGGTTTCTGTTAAGTTTCTCAGGATCCACATAAGAGTGAAAACATATGGTATCTGTCTTTCTCTGTATGACTCATTTCACTTAGCATACCACTCTCCAGTTCCATCCACATTGCTACAAAAGGCCATATTTCATTCTTTCTCATTGCCAAGTAGTACTCCATTGTGTATATAAACCACAATTTCTTTATCCATTCAACAGTTGATGGACATTTAGGCTCTTTCCATAGTTTGGCTATTGTTGAGAGTGCTGCTATAAACATTGGGGTACAAGTGCCCCTGTGCATCAGTACTCCTGTATCCCTTGGGTAAATTCCTAGCAGTGCTATTGCTGGGTCATAGGGTAGGTCTATTTTTAATTTTCTGAGGAACCTCCACACTGCTTTCCAGAGTGGCTGCACCAATTTGCATTCCCACCAACAGTGCAAGAGGCCAACCATTTTCTTCACATGTCCACCCCAGGGTATGGGCAACACAGCAAGCAGCATTTCAGTGCCAGAAAACCACAGTCCATGATATAGTTAGAGGTTCATTATTGCCATGGTATGTGCTGGGCTCCAACATTGCGTGTAGCATCCAAAACTACCCAGCTTCCCTGTGGGGGCTGATTTTCAGGACTGATTCACTGCAGAATCAGAGCCATCAAGCCACGGCTACTCAGATACCAGATATCCTTTGAGTAGTCTGATGCAATGGAAAATGCATGGGATTTGGAGTCAGGCTGTTCTGCTTGTCCCTGGCAAGCTCTGTGAATTGGGGCAAATTCTTTAATCTCTCTGAGTCTTAAGTATCCATTCTGTAAAATAGCAATTATAATATCTACTTTATACACCATTATAAAATAGAAAGTAGTAAGTGCTTTATTGACTGCCTTCCATAGAGGCTAGAGATTTTATATATCTTGTTTAACTCTTGAAACGATTCCTTGAGTTAAGCCTCATTTCCGCACCCTTCATTTATAGATGAGCAAACTGAGGCTTTTAGACTAACTGGCCAAAGACCTAGAGCTAGTAAGAAGTAGGATTTGAATCCACAGCCTTCTCATCCAAAGATGGCCTTAATTACTAAGTTGCCCTGCTGAGATAAGGTGAGATAAATTATGATACTCGGCAGCAGGTACTCAGAAAATGCTAGTTTTCTTCCTTTTTCCCCTTTTGTTTCTAAGGTTCTAGGCTACAGCTTTCCTTTCTGGGCTCAGATAATTCATACTGTTTTGCAGTTGGCTTGCTTTCATTCACACTCACTTAATAAATATTTACTGAGTGTCTACTATGTGTCTTGCCCCACGCCAGACACTGGGTATTCGGTGGCGAATACAAAAGACATGATCCCCCCATCCTCAATGTACTTGTAGCAATGCCAACTGCGTCCTCCAGGAGTCTCTGAATATAGAGACTGAGCCATGCTTCTCTTCTTTAAGATGGATTAATACCACAGCATTTGCAACTATAATATTATGTTACCTTGGACACCAGGCAATTAGCAAGCAATTAAATCTCCCTTGGTCTGAATACACCTGCAACCAAACTGTCTGCTAAAGTTCTGTTACACTCATTAATTAGCATGAGTTGAATGACAGGATAATCAGAAAGGAAATACCTCCTCTTGGAGACCAGGAGTAAATGATTAAAAAGTGGAATGTGCTTTTTAACACTTTTGCTTGAGTTTATATCAATGTAGAGTATATGGAGGGACCCACTGTTTATCAATATTAATGTCTCTGGCGGTGAATGTGCCAAGAGAGAACTGACATATGCTAATATTTATATTCATCCATTTGACATCACGAAAACTTTGAAAATAACTTGCTTAGACACCAGCCAAATGCTTCCGATAGTAACAGGCAACCATCTCTCAGAGCTAAAAGTGAAGACCCTTACACCTGATCAAGTACAGGAGTACTTACTCAAGAAGCCAGTTTTATTTTTATGACCATCTACTACAAAGGCACTATAAAAAATAGAGGACTCTCATCCAATTTCTCTCCCATCCATTATATTACCCATTTCTTCTTCTTTTTTTAACTGTTTATTTTCGAGAGAGGGAAAGAGAGAGTGTGAACGGGGGAGGGGCAGAGAGAGAGGGAGACAGAGGATCCCAAGCGGGCTCTGTGCTAACAGCAGAGAGCCCTGTGCGAGGCTCGAACTCACAAACCGTGAGACCATGATCTGAGCCGAAATCAAGAGCTGGACACTTAACCGACTGAGCCACCCAGGCGCCCCTATTACCTGTTTCTATAGAGCCTGATGGCAACCTAGATGAGCTGATACATCAGGAAAAATCAGCTTTTTGGCTGTAGAGTATTTTTTTTTAATGAACAGAAAAAACAAGCAGGAGATCTTTAGATATTATGTTTCCTCCTCTTAAATCCCTTAGTTCTTTGATTAACAGATTGCCTTAAAAACGTCGGGAAGGAGTATCACGGTATCACATTATCCTTGTGCTATTCCCCCACTAAGGAGCCCGTGAACATCTCTCGACTGCAGACAAAAAGCAACTGTCTGGACTGTGTGGCTGGTTCATTGTACAGGCTCCGCTGAACCTGCCCCGGTTGAGTCAGTGGTTCTCATCCCTCCAGTCACAGCCTGGGCAGACCGCAGCCTTGTGGCCTTCAAGAAAGGCCATGAATCGGGGTTGCTGCAGTAACAGTCAGTTAGAAACAGACTCAGGGCCAAGTCAGAGGTCCTGGAGCCCACTCTGGGTTTTCAAATGTCTATTGTTCAAAACGTTTGCCAGCCCTTCAACAAAAGCTCGATGGGACAAACCTCAATGCTCTAAGCTCTAAGGGAATTTAGCTTCATGCTAACGCAGAAAAAAATGTCCCAGCCACTCATGTAACATTATTAGACAAAGTGGAGCCTGCCCGCTTTTAAAGAAGAAGAAGGAAAAAAAGACATTTTCTTTTTCCGAGATTGTGCTACCCTCGAAAGGGAATGCATTTGAAGTGGCAAATGTAGACGTTTCAGGCAAATGTGTACTTTGTCCTCAAATGAACAGCTTTCAGAATGATCTTGTTTAAGCCCCCTTTTATTTTTATCTTTTATTCCCCCACAATGCCAGCCGAGGTTGTCCATCTCCCAACAGCTACCAAATGGACTCGTAATTGTAAGGCTCAGTGATTTAATTAGACTCATTCTAAACACTCACATTTTTATCAATTAGTTAATGGGCTAAAGAGAGTCTCTTTGTTGGAGCCAGGTCATTTGGAAGCTAGAGGCTTCTTGAGGGCAAGAAGCTGAAGAGCCACAGCGTTAATATCTGTAATTAACCTCACGAGTCCTGGGTTGTTCAATGAGGAATGACCTCCCTTCCCTTCCATATGCCTATCGTCAAACGGGATGCTCATGTGAAATAATCACTGAAGAAAAATGAATCCAAAAAGGATGCCGCAAAAAAAAAAAAAAAAAAAAATCATACCTGGATGAAAATAAAACAAAAAGTTCCCGGTCTTCAAATGCTTCTCAGTTATTTTTTTCAATTACAGTGGTTTGTGCTTTGCAGCTTCCCCTAAAAATAATAATTCTGGGTGTTTCAGATCAGCAATGCCCCCAGTAATAGATATCGAGGAATGTTGAAAAACAGGGTTTTGTGTTATCAAACAGGCCAGTTCTGAAACAGGGATGAGGGGCATCTGGGGGGCTCACTCAGCTGAGCGTCCGACTTCGGCTCAGGTCATGATCTTGCGGTTCATGGGTTCGAGCCCAGTATCGGGCTCTGGGCTGATGGCTCAGAGCCTGGAGCCTGCTTCGGATTCTGTGTCTCCCTCTCTCTCTGCCCCACCCCTGTTTGTGCTCTGTCTCTCTCTCTCTCTCTCTCTTTCAAAAATGAATAAACATAAAAAAAAATTTTAAACAGGGATGATATGCTATGCTTCTGAAAAAGTTCAACCTTTGATCACTTTTTGCAAATTATTGCCTTCAACTTTTTTTGGCTTGGAGAATTCCATTTACTATTTCTCTGTGAAAGAAGACTTCCATTTTGTACCTGTGGTTATAATAAATAAATACCAGATGCATTAAATCGAGGATTATTTTGCTTCTTAAATTTTTTTTTTTCAACGTTTTTTATTTATTTTTGGGACAGAGAGAGACAGAGCATGAACGGGGGAGGGGCAGAGAGAGAGGGAGACACAGAATCGGAAACAGGCTCCAGGCTCTGAGTCATCAGCCCAGAGCCCGACGCGGGGCTCGAACTCACGGACCGCAAGATCGTGACCTGGCTGAAGTCGGACGCTTAACCGACTGCGCCACCCAGGCGCCCCTATTTTGCTTCTTAACAAGCTACTCAACTTCTACTCGTGTGAGAAGTCTATGGAAAATTCATAAACTGCCCATACTTATTCCTATCCAATGACAAAATGTGAAGCAGGCTTACATAGAAATAAAAACCAGTACTGACAGAAAAAAAGTTAATCTGTAAGAAAGGGATAAAACAATTTACAAATTAAGGTATACAAAAGACCATAACAAGCGATCTACCAGGAAAAAATCCATACCCTCAAAGAATATACACCATTATTTTTCATTTCTAACTAAATCTATAAGTTGTTATGGTTCAACAGCATCAGTGTTTTGAATGTGAAGGAAAAAGATGCATTCACTTTGAAGCCAGACACATCAAAATAGTAGCCGTTACAAAGGTAACTTCTTTGTTTTCTGCTTGGTTAGAAACCACTCACAGATGAGAAAATTAAGGCATGAACTTCCGAGAACCAGGCAAACCAGAGGAAAAGCCACTTGTTTTGAGGATTTTAACAAGCAACGAGCATGGACTACCATTTGAGAAAATCTGAGTCTATCAGGCATTCTTTGCAAACTTAGAGCCCTATCTCCTACCGCCGGGCATCAAAATTACAGGCACCAAAACAGCTGGTAAAAGAGTAGCAATTCCCCACTCCTACTGTGATTGTGTTTATGTATCAGCCGCGCTGACCAGTAGCAGTTTACGTTTATTGTTATGGTCAACAATTATATTGTGCATGCTCAGTAAATACGCTGCTTGCTGCGCTTCATAAATGTGCCCTTTGTTCCCTTCATCATTAGGCAGACAGTTCGTTCTGTACAATGTCCAACTTCCAGACAGGTGGAATAAGGAGGTGGCATCTGTCTAAATATTGAATGCCACGCTTCCCCCATCTGCTGTAATAACAGTGCCGGGTCTGCTTGGCTTCGGTTACCCTCTTCTGCACACAACCAGTCAGCCATATGCCCTATATAGTGCACGTGCCACCAGAGCGACAGGGCCTGCTCTGCAGCCCCTGAGCTGGTCACCAAACAAGTGGGGAAAAGACGCGAGGTGGAGACTGGAGGTCAGGCATGTGCAGGAATCAGCAGGTGATGGTCAATATGGCCACTGGGAGCTGTTCAAAGAACCAGTAGAAAAGGCCCTCAAAAGGCAATGGCCAGCATATAGAGCACATTGCCAATCAAATTTTACAGGGCATACCTTCCAGGCTAGGCAAATAAGAAGATTTAGAGCACATGGCAGTTCATCGTTTATAATCCTGTCTTAGCCCAGCATGGCTTAGTGACAGTTCAGTGACAGATGATGAGCACATGACAGCTGCAGGATCTTATACAAACGCATACAGTAAAATTAAAATTAAATTAGTGACACACGTGTACACATTGGTCGTGCAACAGTTACACAATCTGTTCAGGAACCCTCACAGACTCTGCCACTGTGCCCTCGATTCAGGGTGCCTATAAGCACTTTCAAAAGGTCCCCAAGAGCTGGTCCTAGCCAGGAAGGGTCCTTCCCTTGGACAAAGGTGGAATTCAAAAGTCCTCTAAGGCAAATAAAGGTGCTCAGCATCCCCCCCACAAAACTGACAAAGTTTAACGATGTATCCAATTGGCCTAATTAAAATCAACTGAGGGTTTGGAGTATTTAAAGGAAGAAGAAGGGGCGCCTGGGTGACTCAGTTGGTTGAGCGTCTGACTTCAGCTCAGGTCAGGATCTCGCAGTTTGTGAGTTCAAGCCCTGCGTCGGGCTCTGTGCTGACAGCTCAGAGCCTGAAGCCCGATTGGAGTTCTGTGCCTCCCTCTCTCTCTCTCTGACTCTCCCCTACTCACACTCTGTCAGTCTCTCTCAGAAATAAATAGGGGCGCCTGGGTGGCTCAGTCCTTTAAGCGTCTGACTTTGGCTCAGGTCATGATCTCACGGTTTGTGACTTCGAGCCCCGAGTCGGGCTCTGTGCTGCCAGCTCAGAGCCTGGAGCCTGTTTCAGATTCTGTGTCTCCCTCTCTCTCTGCCCCTTCCCCACTCATGCTCTGTCTCTCTCTGTCTCTCCAAAATGAATAAATGTTAATAAAAAAAAAAAATTTTTTTTTTTAAATGAAGAAAAAAAAAAGGCCAACACAACCAAAGGAAGTAAGCGTATCGGGCCTGGAATAAATCATTAACGACCTTGCACCTTCAATCTGTAATCTACTGATTTTATTACTCACAAATTATATATGTTTTTTGTAAAAATACAAATGCCCATACTTGAGAAATCTAGTTTGGGTGTGACTTCGATTGTTCTATATGTCTCCGTCTTTTGCTTTACAAATGTTCTATCATTCATTTGTCTGAATATTTGTTCAGGTAATTTGCCATAATAAAAGAGTTTCTGAAACTGTGCTTCCCTGTGAAACTTTATGAAGATGTTACCTATTTTTAGAAATTGAAGTTTGTATTTAAAATGTTTTTACTCTCTTCTCTGGACCTAACCCACTTCAAAAGGAATTGTGGTGACTACGTTTCACATTTACATTTGCTTTTCCTCAGATTGTGTTGGCAAGCAAAAATGTTAGATAAAAAAAAGAATAGTTTCAGCTCTGACCTGCTTGTCATATGTCCATAAGATATCTTTTTTTTTTTTTTTTTTTTTTTAGTATATTAGTCGTACAGTCATATCTTACTGAATTTGCAATTCGCAGATTCCCGGAAAAGAGTGTGTAGGGGAAAAAAAATGATAGTACAGACAAAAACTGTACTTTACTGATTTGAAAGATTTTCACAGTCATCTAAAAAAATGTTAATTTCTTTTCAGGAAAGCAACTCAAAGATAATAACAAGGGTTCTTCTAAATGTCCAGATCTGTTTATACCTCATGGAATCTAATCAAGATGTGTAACTCCACAGCCATGTGTGTTTATGACAATATATTCTCTACATAATTACTTTATAAATCATTCCATATTTTAACACACAAAATAACTCATGAAAGCTTTTTTTAGTTAATGTGTTTTTAAAAGACTATGTTAAATTATTAGAACGTTATATCAAAATTAATTTTTTATAAGTAATTATTATGAATCCCCCCAGCAGCTCTGTGAACACTAGGACTCATTAATGCAACAAAGCCCTGAAAGGGACAAGCCATTTGATCGAAGTCACATGCAAAAAAATCATCAGTAAAATCAAGATTCGAACAAAGAACTCCTTACTTTGCCTTTTACATTTTATTGTAGACTCAAAATTTCTTCACCGAATTTAAACTCCTGTCCCCTCTTTTGGGACGGATCCTTTACTCTAGGTCACCTGTCACCTGTGTCTCCCATGTTACTAAACTAAACATGAAGCAATCTCAGAATCCATGTGAATAGGTTTACCAATAAAGAAAAGGCCAAAAGGTGTTTAAGGTGGGTACTGAAGCCTGATTTCTGGATGCTTTGGGGCCATTTCTAAAAACTTGTAAGGATCGGGAGTGCCGGCTGGCTCAGTTGGAAGAGTAAGTGACTCTTGATCTTGGGGTCATGAGTTTGAGTCCCATGTGGGGTGCAGAGATCACTAAAATAAATAAATCAACTTAAAAAAAACACACTTGAAAGAACTATACTTTCATAAGAATGAAATCTTAGCTATCAATGCTGATAGTGTTTTGGATATAAGATTTATTGGAACATGTCAAATTCTCCTGAGGTAGTAATAAAATCACCTCCTATTTTCTAAGTGAAGAATCTTTAAACATTTCTTCTCTGACTCCTATACGATATGTAGCTTCTCTGGAGGTCAATTTCTACTGAGTATACACACAAAATATCACATGCCTCAACTAAAGAGATTTCCTGCAGCTATTCTTAAAAAAAAAAAAAAAAAAGAAAAGCTTTGATAAGCAACTGTTTTATTGTTTAGTTGTTACTGCCCTTTAGCCAAACTTCCTACTGAATCCCAGTTCTCTGTCCCATTCCCAGAAGGGCCATCCAACAAGTTTCTGTACTGGTCTTACATGCTGCATGGTGGTATCCTACAGAAAAGGCATGGAAAACATGAATCCTATGACATTCCACATTTAACGTAAAGCAGCAGGGATATTTGCTTGAAAGCGAAAAGCAAATGACAATTTTGAACCTATACTGCTAAGCCTTATTTGGTATATCCAAACAAGGGGCTGAAAATCTGCCAGCTCCAGAACCGTGCATTCAAGTTAGATTCCTGGTCCATCCAAATTTTGCATGCGGTCTGAGTAGCTGTGAGCACAAAAAGCCAGAGGGATCCGAGTCCCAACCTGTGTGAGCCCTTTGAGATCTCCAGACAGACCGCAATAAGGCTGCGCTCACAAGATGCCTTTTGCCAAAGCTTGGAGGAAGTGGAAAATAAACACTGATAGAAACTAATATGTAAGTCCCATTAAAAAAATACACACATGTACATTTTTGACAAACAGGTTCACGCAGACAGAGCATCCAGGGGTCAAGGGCAGTGAGATGGTCATAAAAGTTCTCCAAGGGAATGAACCACACTACGTATGATGGGAAAGAGTAGCAGTCACTGCAGGTGGCCTTGTGTTTATTGAAAAGTGACACAAATCATACAAATAACAAATCATAAAACTTCATCATTAGGTTGATGGAGTGGCCATATTTGACACAAGGGTGTCCTCTGGAGGGAGTTCTGTGTCCGAGCTTCTCTGCAGCCCACCCATGAGAATGAAGCTTAAATCTTTGCTGGGTGAGCAGCTTTGGGGGGGTGGGGAGGGCAGAAGGCAGGGTAGAGAGCAATCTCCCTAAGTCACTAAACAAACCTTAAAAAAAAAAATCTCCTCGTTACTATTATTACTTCCAGCCCCAGTTCTTCATTAGAAATAAAAGAGTTGTACTCAGGAGCCAAATCTGAAATGATGAAAATCCTTCAAGGAAAAGAAGGAAGAAAGATTTAGCTGTTCACCCTTTTATTACTGTTATGATTACTCTTTATTACTTAGCACTTACATGGTACTTTATTTCTTCCAAGTGCTTTACAATCCTTAATTACTTAATCTTGAAATATATTTAGAAAGGCACTTGAATTTATTTGACGCTGCTATTCAAAACCTATTTTGCCCCATTTTCAGACCCCACTCGCGGAGGTACGGTATCTTCCCGCTGGGGAGCGAGGTGCAGAAAAGGGGTGGCCCATAGAAAACTCCTGAAGAAAAATGGAGGGGGAGGAAGGAGAGGAGAAACCAGTCTGTGGTACAATAACAATAATCAGCCATGACTACTACTCTCTCCTTCTCTTCGGCATTCTATGCCAATCCGGTGCCTTTCAAATTTGTAAATAATCAGTAATTTATAAAATGCGGTAAATATATATTATGCATAGCATACACACAACAGATTTTTCTGACTGAATTATGTTGCTTGTCATGCAAATAGGTAATCCTGAATCAATTAAAAAACAAAGGCACGTTGTAATGGAGTAATGGAAGTTTCTGGATGCCAGCTCCTAGGCACAGGGTCCTTAAAGACAGAGAAGAAAAAGGAAAAGAAACCCGGAGAACAATATCATCATTCTATCAGCAGTTAACTTGAGTCTACTTATGCATGATCAAAGACTGCAAATATAGTTTAAACAGCATGAAATAATCGCTGGGTTTACAATATGAAATGATTTTTAAAAGCGAGACCGACAACAATCGTGGTGCCACTATGTTCGGCGACTAAAGACTAATTTTGTGATGCACAGCCAAGCTGAGGTAGTGGTAGGGAAATTAGGGTTAAGAGGCTAACCTCCCTCCCGGGTTCCCTTTGAAGATTTCTATATTCTGGGGGAGAGGGTAATGAAAATATTTTACCTCCCCTATTGCAATTAGGTCAGTGGGCCAAAGAAAAAAGCTGCTCCCTCCACCACACGCCAGCGCAATTGCAATCCCAAAAGAGGCCGAAGGGACAGGATTCCGCAATATCGCCTGCTCTAGAAAGGCCGGTCCAACGACAGTGAGTTCGGCTCCTCTGCCAGCTCCGGCATTTTGGCAAGGGAGAGACTAAAAGAGAAGCGCAAGCCTTCCTTCCCGATTCTTAAGCTTCTCACACCTGCCGAGCATCCACCCCAACTGGGAGCTCCAGTGAACCAAAACGACTCACGGCTTGGAGATGAGGGCCAGTGTTCTTAACGAGAGAAAGGGAGACCCTGGCATCTCCATTGCCCGACACTCCTTAGCAAGGAAAGAAAGCCGTAACAGGGAACAGCCATCTGCCTGGTTGCCTCGCTGTTGCTGTTTTTCTAATTTCGCTTCTGACACCGATGAGGCAAAGGAGTGGCGTATAGAACATTCAGAACCCAGAAACTTAATAAAACGGCTCGAAACATGACAGCGTTTATGAAAAAGATTAATTACTAGGAGTACGGAGGCCTGATGCCAGGAATTTATAGGATTGATACAAATACGATGCCCTGCTGGGCTGCTAGGCCCATAAAATGCGACCCTAATCTTCAGGCCTATTGTTGTTTTTGCAGAAACAACAGGCTTCAGCCAAGACAACAAAAGGGTCCATAATAGAGTTTCAGTAGGGGGAAAAAAAATCACCAGAGCCGTGGAAAATAAACACCTTTAGAGAATCTGTTTGTGAACACCTAACCCGGCCTTCCCTCAAAGCGCCCATGTCTACAGAGTGAAGGCGCCATTGTTGTGTTTATCTCTGAGCCCAGCTGAAGGAAAGGGGAGGACCAATTAGGAAAAAGAAATGGGGCCGCTAACCGCACAGCCCGCAGTTCCGACTGGCAGTGGACAGATAGTTTGTTCTTTAATTGGGAAATAATCCAACCGCCTTCTTAAAGAAGAGAATTGCTCTTGCAAACACCCAGGAAGACCTCTGCCTCCGATCACTATTTTAGTTCTTTGTAAACATGTTTTAACCTCCTCTCCCCGCCTTATGGTTCTCCTTACGCATCTCGCCCACCTCTCATAATTGACGTGTCTGACATTCAGAAACACTTTGCAAAACCGCAAATTAGTCATGGCAGGAACAAGAAAAGAAGCTCAACTCGGCAATTGGATTACACTAACCAATCGGACCGGTGGCTGCCTGTGTTTGTCCTCACCACAGTGATGGTAAAGAGAAAGACAACCTTTGTAACTAGTAATTTGAGGTTTGCACTACATTCGTGTTTAAAATCGTACACATTCTCTGGGTACCGACCAAAGGGAAAACACTGCGTTTTTCCACGTTCGTGTGTCTGCAATGTCTTTATAAAGTGTGAAGGGGTCAAGGTAAAAAAACACCTACCCTAAGTGCAACCTGCGTTCACGTACAAATTAATCTTGACATTCGACATCATTCAAAGGGTTCGTTTACAACATATGGTGTCTGTTTCACACGCTAACGGTGACTTTTTAATTTGAAGCCAGCCACAATCAGTGGTCCTAAATCCTCACTGTCTCTGGGATTAATTATGGGCACTAGACAGCACTAGCAATCCTCTCTTCATGATAAGCTGCATGGAGGAGTTGGCAGGAGGAGAAAATAGGGCTTTCAAGGTTAGAGAATAACCAGACGGACACACACATCTTTAATGACACCCGTTTGAAATATTAATGATAAGATGGCCTCCATTCTTAGAGCACCTTAGTATAACACCCTAGACCAAGAAATGCCATTCCTAAGTGCTTCCTACCTCTTCCTCTCGGTAGAACGATTGAAATAGCTACACTCTTCTGCCTCTACAGTGAACAACTGCTACACAAACAAATACACGAAACAACAAGAACAACAATAATGGACAGCAACTATGGCTCCATCGGCCAGCAGCTTCCCAGCTTAACCAGCCAGAACCTGCAGGAACACGGGCGGTGCTCATTCAGGACGTGCCGCCTCACCATGGACGAAAAGAATCACAATCTCTACCCACAGATGAATGAAGCAGCCACAGCTTCACTGACCACATATCTACCTATGCTTCCCGCAATTTATAACATAAAGTGGAGTTCCTAATCACAATCATTCCTGCAGACCTGCTCACACAGCAAGATGCTCAAACCTCTGTGCTGTTTTAGCAATGTATTCTTCTACCTGGTCATCACCTGTTTCTAAAGACTGAGGAAAGGGGTCAGGTTGATTCCTTGCAATACTTTCCAGTCCTGTTTTTCAAAATCTAAGATGTTTTACTGGATCATCCTGATTGTGTCTTGGGTAACTTGTTGTATATTCACTGGAGAATTTAAACACCTACAATGTGTCAGGCACCGTACTGGGCCAGAGGATACAATGGTGTGCAAAAACAGGGGGGTTCTGCCTTAGGTGGGAGGATGCAGGGGGGTGCATTAGATAAAAGAGGCCAGGTCATTCCAGGGACTGCGGGAAGCTTCCTTGAGGAAATGACATTTTGGCTGAAATCTTAAGGAGGAGTAGGAATTACCTGGGGAAAGTGGAAGTCTGCTCACTCTAGGCAAAGAGCACAGCATGTGCAAAGGTCCTGAGGTGGGTGAGAGCTTATTTTTTTAGGAAGCAAAAGAAGGCTGGTGACTGGAAGTGAGGAGTGCCTGGTGCTGGAGGAGGTGACAGAGGCAGGCAGGGATTCAACTACAGGGTGGTCTTGCATAATTACAGAAACCCAGAATCTTTTTTCTTAGTAAGTCTGTTGCTCTTGTGGAGTTTTTCCAATTGCATTGTGAACAAATAAGAATATAGGATCTCACTTTGGAAACTCTTAGGGATTTAACATTCCCCAAAGTACTCACAAATAATATAGAGTATAGAAACCTAGGGTGTACAGTCTGAACTGTTCAGACATTCAACTCCTGTTTTATAATTTACAACACAGTTTAAAGGCTTAACCATCCAAGAAATACAGACCTATCTCCATAATGTTCTCCTGTGTATAGCCAGTTAGTCTCTGAGTTAGGAGCTTTATTAACATACAGATGAAGAAACTCTTTTTATAATTGATCTTTTATATAATTATGTATTCATACAGATGAATAAAGTTTTAATAATTATAAATTTTATAATTTTGTAATTATAATTTTATAATTTATATAATTTTATAATTTTTATAATTGATAAATTCCACAGAATTTTAGCTTTTTTATGGCTAAAACTTTGATTCCATCATAGCTCAGAATTTGTCCCTCAGTGTCTTCTTGGAACACCATCCAAGATGGGGGGGCCTGGCTAGCTCAATCGGTAGAGCCTGTGGTGGTGAGTTCAAGCTCCATGCTGGACCTAGAGCTCACTTGAAAAAAAAATGTCCAAGAGATTTTAAGTTAAACACCAGCACTGAGATACTACCCTATTAAAAACAACTAAGTTCTAAAAAACAGACAGCCAAACCCAAAATGTCAGCCAAACTTGTTATGAGATTAAATCCTTTTTCAAATGTGGACAAAAGACTTGAACTAATTGTAGATACACAATTACAACAGAAATAGTTTTAGGCCATTGGAAACTGGACTCCATGAAAGGCAATGCAAGGGAGCATCATAAATAGGGATGTGTTGACTATCACACTTGACCCAAACATGTCTAAAGAAAACATCTTTGTTTTTTCAGCCTAATTAAATATGGACATTACTGATAGACAAGACAACATTCAGCATTATATTTTGCCATTTCTCAATTCATAAATAGCCTCCGATGCATTGAATTCTCACTGAAGAATGAAGTGCTTCTGGTTCTTTCTATAGTCTGGGATCTTATCTCCCATTGTTGACTCTATCTTAGTAATGGAGATAGATTCAGGATTTTAAATGAATTGGCTTCTTACTCTATATTCTTTTTTCTTTCACTCAACCCCTCCCCATTAAAAAAATAAATAAATAAAAGTGTAGTTGTTGTTTTCCTGAGGCAAATACTGCTTTTGTATAATGGCAGTGTCCTTTCCTTTGTCCACCAAGTAGGGACCTCTCCCTGCCATCCACTCTTCGGCACCTGGCTCCCGTAACCACACATCAGTCTCTGGGCTTTGTTTTCTGAAGTTCCTCAGTGAGTCTTAGCACCTTTCCCCCTCAAGAGTAGTGCTTAATTTTCAGGAACAGAAATTCAAACGTCAGGAACACCATTCCCCTTCAGTTGCTAAAGAGCCACTATCCCAACAAAACCCACTCGGTTTATCCAGAAGCTGTATTTGCAGCCTGTTAATTACATAGCTCCACAGCAACCCTGCGGGCTGTTGGCTTCTTGGCCACTTCACTTTTCATTAGCACTTTCAGCAGAAAAAGAACAAGAACAACCAGAAGGCTGAAATTCTCATAAAGCAGCCTTGGATCCTCCCCTGCGTATTTGGGATCTCGTAATTTTGGAAAGGGCCTTACGGATCACCTAGCCCATCCCAGACACGAGGAAACAGTCTCAGGGCCCCATGCGATTCCCAGGGACACGGGCTGACATAATGGCAGCGAGGAGATTAGAACCTGCACGGCAGACTCCTGTGTCTTCTACCGCAGTGTAGATTCTTTTACAACGGGAGGTAGAAGTTTGAAATTCTAGTTCCATCTTTGCGTCCTCCTCGCATTGTACTTTCAGGGAAGCCACAGAGCTTTTCTGAAACCCCAGATGATTAATACCTGCCTTACCTATTGCACAGAGTTACTGTACAGGAAGTTACTTTAAAATCTATAAGGAGTAGGGGCTCCTGGGTGGCTCAGTAGAGTAAGCCTCTGACTCCTGGTTTCGGCTCAGGTCATGATCTTATGGTTTGTGGGTTCAAGCCCCGCATTAGGCTCTGCGCTGACTGTGGGGAGCCTGCTTCTAGGATTCTCTCTCTCTCCCTCTCTCTCTCTCTGCTCCTCCGCCACTCACGCTCTCGTGCATTCTCTCTCTCTCCCTTTTTCTCTCAAAATAAATAAATAAAAGAAATAAAATCTAGGGGGTTGGGGGAGAGGGGAAAGTGGGTGATGGTCACTGAGGAGGTCACTTGTTGGGAGGAGCACTGGGTATTTTATGGAAACCAACTTGACAACAAATTATATTTAAAAAAATAATAATAAAATAAAACCTAGGTGCACCTGAGTGGCTCAGTCAGTTAAGTGCCGACCTTGGCTCAGGTCATGGTCTCGAGGTTCATGAATTGGAGCCCCATGTGGGGCTCTGCACTGACAGCTCCTAGCCTGGAGCCTGCTTCAGATTCTGTGTCTCCCTCTCTCTGCCCCTCCCCTGCTCGTGCTCTGTCTTTCTCTCTTTCTCAAAAATAAAACATTAAAAAAATTAAAAAACAAAATGTTAAGGAGTTGGCGTTGTGGTGTGTGTTTGTTTTTGAGGGCAGAAGAAAATGTATTCAAAACACTGTAGTAAAATCTACCTGGTTCCTGACAAGATGGTGAACAACTCAGGGTGTTAGCTTCCAGCATTAAACCTTAAATCCCGGGGGCGCCTGGGTGGGGTCAGTTGAGCATCCGACTTCGGCTCAGGTCATGATCTCACCGTTCGGTTCTTGAGTTTGAGCTCTGCATTGGGCTAGCTGCTGTCAGCACAGAGCCCACTTCAGATCCTCTGTCCCCCTCTCTCTGCCCTTTCCCTGTTCGTTCTCTCTCTCTCAAAAATAAATAAAACATTAAAAAACAAAAACAAAAACAAAACCTTAAACCCTCTGAAGTGAGAGGGGTACCGATGAATCCAGAGCTTAAAGACCTGCTCAACACAGGGCATAGAGAGGGGGACAGAGGATCTGTCACAGGGCAGGGGCAGGTGTCCCAGACACAGGACAGGATGGGGAGGGTTCCTGTTCCTGTTATGCACTTTTTCTCCGCCTAAGTGCTCCGGGAGGCCCCACACACAAGCAATCTCTCCTCAGGGCAGAGAACAATCAATGCCAGCCCAGCACTCGCTGGAGGCAGCAGGTAACATCAGAAAGCCTAGAAGCCCAGTTGTAGTGAGGAGCTGATAACATAGTCTATTTCTTGAAATTCCAATCAGAATTCCAAGAGGACTTAAAAAAAAAAATGGAAAAGTTACTGTAACTTAAATACGGAGAATAAAGAGCCATAAACAGCTAAGATACTTTTGAAAAAGAAGAACAAAGAGGGAAGAGCATGATTCACTCTACTAGATTCGGGAATGCAATAAAGCCTTGGTGGTAATAATCGTTGTTTTTTTAAAAAACAAAAGTTGTTCAGGTACTGAAATAGACCCATGATCCAGAACAGAATGAATATTTATGGAATACAAGTATGGATAAATATATGGTATTTCTCTTAGCAACAAGAACTTTGTATATAAGAAAAATGTCACCAAAACTCAATGAAGAAAAGATGGTCATTAATTAATTAATTATTCTTATTTTAATTTAAATCCAAGTTAGTTAACATATAGTGTAATAATGACTTCAGGGGCAGAATTTAGTGATTCATCACTTGCATATAACATCCAGTGCTCATCCCAACAAGTGCCCTCCTTAATGCCCATTACCCATTTAGACCATTCCCCCCCACCCAACACCCCACCAGCAACCCTCAGATTGTTCTCTGTATTTAAGAGTCTCTTATGGTTTGTCTCCCTTTCTGTTTGGATCTTATATTTGCTTCCTTTCCCTTAGTTCTTTTGTTTTGTTTCATTTCACAGATGAGTGAAATCATACTAGATTTGTCTTTCTCTGGCTTCACTTAGCATCATACACTCTAGTTCCATTCATATTGTTGCAAACGACAAGATTTCATTCTTTTTGGTTGCCAAGTAATATTCCATTGTGTATATACACCACATCTTTATTCATCAGTCGATGGACATTTGGGCTCTTTCCCTACTTTGACTATTGTCGATAGTGCTGCTATAAACGTTGGGGTGCATGTGTCCCTTCGAAACAGCGCACCTGTATCCCTTGGATAAATACCTAGTAGTGCAATTGCTGGGTCGTAGGGTAGTTCTATTTTTAATTTTTTGAGAAACCTCCAGACTCTTTTCCAGAGTGGCTGCACCAGTTTGCATTCCCACCAGCAGTGCAAAAGTGTTGCCCTTTCTCCACATCCTTGCCAGCATCTGTTGCTTCCTGAGTTGTTAATTTTAGCCATTCTGACACGTGTGAGTTGGTATCTCACCGTGGTTTTGATTTGTAAGAAAACATGGTCATTTAGACTGATTCAGAGTTGGAAAACTGATTAACTATATCAAGAAGAGTAAAACTTGCTCTCTAACCTAAAAGGATGAACTTCAAGAAAGAATTAGAGATATCAATGTGAAAGATGAAGCTACAAAACTAATACAGGAAAACTGTTGAAGAATATCTTTGTGAGTTTAGGGTGAGGAAGGATTTTTTTTTTTTAATTTAAAGGCATAAACCATAAGAGGAAAAACTGATGGACTTGACAAAAAATAATAGAGGTAGTAATTTTGATTCAACAAATGACACCACAAAGTTAATGAATTGGTGATATATTAAAAAAAGATATGTCCTAAGTAAAACCAATGAGATATTAATTTCCAGATGACACAAAGTACTCCTGTATGTCAGAAAGAGAAAACCATGAACTCAAATAGGAAAATGGTCCAAAGATATAAATATTCCATTCACAGTGAAGGAAATAGAAAGAGCTAATAGATACACCAAAAAATAGACAACAGTGCTAATAACCAGAGCTATGTACATTAAAGCAACACTAAAATAACTTTATGTTCATCAGATTGGTCCAAAACTGAAAAGCTAGATAATGTCGAGTGTTGGACTATTGGGGGAATCAGGAATCCTCATACATTGCTGGTGGGAATATAGACCTAAGTACAGTTAAGCTACAATATGATCTGACACTATTTACAGTATATACCTGAGAGAAATGATCCTGTACAAGGCCATTCATGGCACATTTTCATTACAATGGAGATTTCAAAGTAGATGCCTGTAACATTAACAGTATGTGGCAGTCAAAAGCCATGAAGTACATAAACATCTAGCAATGTTCATTTCAAGCAGAACTTGAAAACTGCACGGAGGGAAAAATGAGAACTGGATTGGGATCCATAGCACAACACCACTTATGTATATTACGATCATACATCCTTTGGGGCACCTGGGTAGCTCAGTCAGTTGAGTGCCTGCCTTCGACTCAGGTCATGATCTCACCGTTCCTGGGTTCAGGCTCTGTGCTGACAGCTCAGAGCCTGGAGCCTGCTTCGGATTCTGTGTCTCCCTCTCTCTCTGTCCCTCCCCCATTCTCTCTCTCTCTCTCTCTCTCAAAAGTAAATAAATATTTAAAAAAATTTTAAATCATACATCTTTTAGAAAAAATACACAGTGTATATCTTCCAAGAATCCATGCATATTGAAGGAAAAACATGATCTGCATTAGAGACAGTGCCTATGGAGGGTGAGGACATACGGGGATACAGGTGGGGTCGATGACTGTGTGATCAACTGGAGAGTATGATTAATCCAACTCTCTGCACCTCAGGTTAAAAAAAAAAACCCTGTGGAACAGCTTAATGAACATTATTTTTTAAGATGCTAAGACCAACAGCAAGGAAAGACACGTTTAAACATTAAATAAAATGGTCACTCTAAACTTTATCTAGAAACTATCTCATAAATTCAGCATCACTGAGGGAGTGATCGCAAATGTCAAGGAGTTTTTACAGAGTCTGTCTTGTGAGACGGGTACAGGGGAATGTTGCATTTCTAAAACAATGTGCAATAAGTTTTATTTATTATTTTTATTTATTAACAGCTGAAATAAACACTTGCGTTTATTCCGGGCTCCGTTCAGAGAAAACCAGTAGGATAGTGACACCACCGTTTGGAGAAGTGACTAAGTGCCATTCCCTGCACACGGGGAGAGCACCCACTCTAAGAGATTGTGCAGATTTGCACCAGACACCATTCTAAAGTCCTGAAACGTTAGAATAAAAAATAAGGGCATCCGTCTCTGTTTCCCTTATTTCCAATTTTGCTGTTAGCATCCGCCCAATGTTTAAATGGAGCGTCATTCGAAACGAAATTTTTATTTCAGTGATTCAAAGCTATTATAAAGCTGCTCAGTAGAAAAGCATGACATAACTTCGTCTCAAAAGGACTTCGTTTCCAAAGGAATTTCATAATACATGCGATATGACCCCTCTATCTGTAGGAGGGACTGGAAATGAACTGCAGGACTGTGAGTTCTGCCCCTTTTAACTCTGAAGTCATTTGCATGGCGTTGGGTGGTGTAGAACCAGCAGTTGTAGATCCCTGAACAGCATTTGTGGCTCCTCTCCTTCCAGCCCTGCGTGGACTGTCACCAGTGCATTACTAATTGAACATGATGGGCACTAGGTTGATTAAAGGGAAAATTGCATTCTACTTATCAAATGCTGATTAGCATAAGTAGCACATGTGCTTGCTTTCTCTTGCCCTATTCAATAAACATTTCATTAGAAAAATGAATTCTGTCACTTGGGAAATGGGGCTCTAACTCATAAAGTTTTTACTCGGCATGTAATATTCAGAGGAACTTGATATACAGTCCGTGGGGGTG
The DNA here is from genome assembly GCF_007474595.2 of Lynx canadensis. Classification (NCBI taxonomy): domain Eukaryota; kingdom Metazoa; phylum Chordata; class Mammalia; order Carnivora; family Felidae; genus Lynx; species Lynx canadensis. The sequence continues at coordinate 103,865,250 of NC_044308.2, forward strand.
TGTTGCTGTATTTATTTGAAAAACTCCCCAAGCAGATCTTGGCCAATACTTTGCTTTTAGAATAGGGGAAGTAAAAAGGCAACTGATGTGAGGTCTTGGCCCCAGGACATGAAGAGCAGCTGACCCAGGCCCCCTGGGCAACAGATCAGAGCCCTCCAGGGCAGAGACACCAGGAACGTAGGCTGCTCCCCTCAGGAGACAGTCCCACAGCCAAGTGGCAAAAGGCCTCACCGAGCGTGGCCCCTGCCGCAGCTAGCTGCCTGGGTTCCAGGTCTGGTGCCCCACTGCAGCTGCAGCAACTTTCCCAAGCAGCTGTAAACATCTCCTGTCTGACCCTACCTCTCCCCCACGCCAAACAAAGTTAGAGGAAGGCAGTGTAAGGGAAATGAGGGGAGTAAAGTATTGACTTCCCGGAGCGCCTGGGTGGCTCAGTTGGTTAAGCATCTGACTTCGGCTTAGGTCATGATCTCATCATGGTTCATGGATCCGAGCCCCCCCCCCCCCCCCCGCCCCGCATTAGCACTGATGGCGCGCAGCCTGCTTGGGATTCTCTCTCTCCCCCTCCATCCCTTCCCCACTTGTGCTCACTCTCTCTCAAAATAAACAAGCCTAAAAAAAAAAAAAGAAAAAGAATTGACTTTCCCCTCTGTTGTAGCTGACACCCTTTGGTGTGTCTGACTAGCTTGCGGTGGCTCCCTCAGTTCTGGAAACCGTTTGCCCACTTTGCCTGCCAAAATGGTTAATGGCTTGCACTCCGTGACCCACCTGGACCTTCATTGATTGGACTGGGGATGGGGGAGTCACCTATCTCAAGCTGGGCCAGTTACCTCCTTCTTCAGATTCTGGAACTAGGTCAGAGTGGCAGCAAATTTCACTAGTACTTGGAATCACAGCAGGTAGGTCATATTCCACATGGACCACAAAGATAGACGTGGTCAGAGAGAAAGCAAGCTAGAAGGAATTGAGTAAAAATAGCCAGAGGAGAGGAGAGGAGAGGAGAGGAGAGGAGAGGAGAGGAGAGGAGAAGAAAACCTAGAGACTTTGCACTTCAGATTCAAAAACGCCTTTGGCATGCATGCCCTTGAATCCAAAAGAAAATCCCTGGGTCCTGAAATATTCTTCCCACTTTTGCTTAAACCAGTTCGACTTAGTTTCTTTTCCACGAAACTATTAGGTCTTGACTAATTAATATAACATTTTTCTTTCAAGAGGCTCAAAGTGACTGAAAGAGAGCCCAGGATTCATCAATATCCATGAGAAGCTAGTGCCAAGATGTCCACAAAAGTTTGGAAGACGGAAAGCAGATGGCCAGGCAGTAATTGACTCAGCAAAGCAGAGAAAGTACAGTCATCAGCACCTGCAGAAGGGAAAGGTCAAAACAAAACAAAACAAAACAAAAGCAAGTAGATACTTGCCATAGAATCCAAGAAGGGGTCAGGACTTAGAAGCACCAGATATAATTGAAGAGTAGATTGGGGTGGGGATTTTACACGAAGAATGCCATCCTATATGTGGCTGCTCATACAGGAGCTGAGTGAGACCAGTTCTCCCTCAGACCAGCAGAAGTTAGGATAGTGCCTCTCTGAAGAAAAAGGACCAGGGGGGGCTCTGGCCACGGACATGGGCTCATAAGACAAAGAGGAGGACAAGGGGGAAACGTTCCACTGAAAGATAGAGAAGATGATTGACAGTTTGCATGCTGAATCAGGACCACCCAGCCTCCCTCTCCTGCTCTCCCAGAATGCAGGTAAATGCTTATGCAAGTAAATGCATTATAAGATGTTTATGCCTTATTCTTCCTATGTCAAATACAGCCAGTAGAGCACAGACACCAACCAACTGGAATGAACACTGGCTTTAGCACTGAGGTTAGATCTTGTAGGCGTTAACCCTATAGTTGCTAGTTGTGGGAAGTGGGGTTTCAGAAGGGTCAGGGTGGTAAAGTAAAGGGCAGTCTGAGAGCTCAGGACAGTGGCTCTATACCCCAGTAATGAGAGTTTCATTATTTTAACAACAAGTGTGTCTGCACTAGTGTGTCCCAGCTGAACATCAGCCTTGTTCATACCTAGAGGCAAGAAATTCTTTGGTGAAACTGAATTTTCCTCTGATGAAAATCTGAAAACTTAGGGTCCCTAAATATAAAAGCCAGGTCACGCCCAATCATCTGACAGCGAACCCCAGTAGTCAACAAAACTGCCCATGCACACAGAGCTTCCAACTGGCTTCTAGTACCTCCAGTTTAAATAGGAATGGACATGCCCGGACCATTCCACTTTTGAAGGAAGCCCGTGCCATTAAAGATGGAGACCAAACAAAGGAAATACAGAACTCAGAGGAAACAGACATGAGGCAGGGAACAGGGGGTTAAAAAAAAAAAAAAAAAAGACTTCCAATTATAGAATTAATATCTTTAGAGGGCTAAGTAAAGAAATTGCAACCAGAGAAGAAAAACAACCACAAAAGCATATATGCCATTCACGTATTCAACAATTGTTTATTTAGCATGTACTATATATATCACCCTGTTTCAGTGATCACTTCCTATTTTCTGCCCTCCTGCCACCCCCACAGCCACAGCCCTAGAGGCATGCTTATCACTTCTCAGCTGAACGTTAGCAATTGACTTCCAATTCATTTCCCTGTCTCTAGTCTTGCTCTCCTATAATCCACCATTTACATTTAGAAGGTAAACTCCCAGGATCTATGGGATTTCCACTGCTCAGAGAAAAGAGCCCAGAAACCTTAGCTCTGCACACACAGCCCCCAACTCGGCAGTACTAAAGCACTTGACATTCCCCTAAACGTGTTGACATTTCCCAGCTTCGTGTCTTTGAGATCCTTCTGCCTGAAATCACCTTCCTTAACTTGTCCACATTGAGAGACAGCTCCTCTCATGTCACCCTAACACCAGGTAGCACTCAACATGCTCTGCTCACTGTCACTGTACCGTGGACTTTGTGCTCTTCCCTGTCACAGAAATGTTGGTTCCACGTCTGTTGTCCCTCAAGGCTCGGGACTTTGCCTCATTTGGATCCTCGAGACCTTGCCCAGTGCTCGACACCTGGTAGAGTGATGTTCTTAGGCTAGACAGGTGGGTGGGTGGATGAATTTAGGAACTGAGCTGTGTCTTATGGGATGAATAGAATCTGGACTGGCAGAAAGAAAAAAGGAAGGCATTCCAAAGCGGGAGAATGTAATGAGTGTTCAGGTGGAAGCAGGGACAGGCATGGTGAAAACACTACCCAGCCTAGAACACAGGATGGGAGCTAGGCAGAGGAGAGTCCGTGAAGCCTCGGAACAGGAGTTTGGTTTAGATATGGCAGAGCATAGAAGCTGTTGTTAAAATGGTTTGCAGGTCTTTGAGTAACTACAGCTTTGAGTTAGTCCAATGAATCTGTCGTGAAGCCTGGTGTAGACCCCCCCAAAAGCGAAACGTGTAAAGAGCAACATTGTGAACCCTGAGTGTGTACAAGACGTATCATGTGGAATATCTTAGGTAAGACTCATTTCCTTCTCATGAGGCAGGAATCATTACCCCCATGCTGGACACGAAGGAACTGAGACTTGAAGAAGTTAAGGAGCTTGCCAAAGACCACAGCAAATGCCAGTAAACTTGAATCCAGATCTAGCTCACCACAAATACTGTATTCTTTGAACTCTGTATTCTAACTGTATTCAATAACTCTGATTGATATAGAAATCTAGGTCATTTCCATACTTGACCAAAAATGTGACAACTCCGCTGAAGTAAACACCATTTAAATTAATTTCTGGCTTTAAGGTCTGGTGTATTTTATTTACAAGCAAGCAAGAAAACACTTGGTATGATGTAAACAATCACATAATTTCTTCGGCCTTAGTTTACTCATCTGTAAACAAATGATTACCTCATAGAGTTGCTACGGGGGGCTAATGAGTTCGTGAATTTAAAGTGCTTAGCTAGTATTTGATACATCCCAATACTTGATAAATATTAGCTACTGTCATTACGTTTGTTTTACTAACTTAATAATACCATTCATGTAATAACTTTAATCCTTTAAATGTTTACGAAACAAGCTAAGAGAATAGGTCTTAAATGTCCTCACCACAAAAAAGAAATGGCAGTTCTGTGACACGATACAGATGTTAGCTAATGCTATGGTGATAATCATTTTACAATATACGAGTGTAGTATCAACACTGTTGTGCACCTTAAACTTACACAATGTTGCATGTAAACTGTATTTCAATAAAGCTGGAGAATAAAAAAAGTAATAAAATAAAATAAACATGAAATAAAATGTTTCTCTTCAGGATACAAAACCTTCACATCTTGCATTACATACAAGAATTACTTTGCAAGTTAATATTTTGAAATTATAGGCAATATACAAGTGATTCTTCTTTATACACTCTTACTACATAAATGGCTGTGCTACAGTCAAATATATTAAAATTACTCACTAGAAACCAGAGCCACCATTTCCATCACAGTGATTTCCTAAGCCATCCCACAAAATACAAAATCAGACACATAATGAGGCGCTGCTTTTGAACTTCTTATAAGCCCAAAAGGTACTGCACCTTGTTTACTTGACAGCTCAGCCATTAATTTCAGAAAGGCTAAAATGAATAACCACCCAGGTTACAGTTGCCTTGCAGGGATCCCTCTGCTATAATCTCATAGTTTTTTCACCTAATTAATTTCCCCTTTCCTTACACCAGAGTTTCATGAGTGTATCTTGTTTGGAGGAGATTAAGAGTCACACGCTTCATTAGCAAGGTGTAAATTATCAGCGAGGCCCTCTCCATCCACCTGCTTAATCGGGTTAATGAAGCACCTCTGCAGGCCCTTCCTAGTGCCGCCCTCTCCATGCTCTCTGCAGGTTTCACCTCCCTCGGCTGCTGGAAAAACAGGGAAGTGTTTAAAGGTGCTACCGGCCTGCTCTATTTCCAACAAGGGAAACCTTGACACTAAAATTCAGCTTAGCTTTGGTCTTCTGAAAGACAAAAATTGTTGCTTGGGGAAAATTACCAACAGGTGTTTCCACTTTTGCCTTCCTGTCTCCTGCTCTTTCAGACAGTTTGCCCTGAGTGGGGCTTGAGTCAACTCTTGAGATTAGGGTTGTGACCATCGAATAGAGAGTCCTAATCTCCCTTTAGGCCTCTTGAATATCAGTGCAAATGTCAGGAAAGTAATCTCCATCATGGTTTTTTCTGGTTATCTCTGCTTTGGAGATCATCAGGGTAGCTTTTTCTTTTTCATCATTTCTAAGTTCTTGAGTGTTGACTTAAAACCTCTGCCAAGAAATTTTTTTAAATGTGATGCGTCACGGTTAGCTGTGTGTAAGCTGGTCATTTCTACAATATCCTTACTCATAAAGGAATGTTCGTGGTGGCTCCTTAAGCCCTCCGGGTGATCTGCAAGCTTACTTGGAGCATGCTGATCTTACACCTATAAAGACAGAATGAGACAACTACGTGCATCCAAGGTAAACATTTACTGGAACACTCTTAAATGGGCTTCTGTTCTACTCCCCATTGCACTCCGTCCTCCAGGGGTAAAGCTAGCGGCTTCACGGCTTCCTCAGGTCTGTAGCTGAGCGGGAATGAACACTTGGGTCCCTTCTGGCATCCCCTCAGGCCAAATTTTCAATGAACTTAAAATTAATTAGAGGTCAAATTTGGATGTCAGTGACTATCTCGGGAATTTTGTCCGAGAAAGAAGCCCATTGTGCTTAAATCCCCTGACCATATGAATTAAATCTCTTCTTAGAATTTGCCATTATCAGTTCACTGAATTGCCCATCCCCGACGGCCAATGAGAAATACTCCAGCTCCTGCTTTCTGAAACTCCCTAAAGTGTAAAGACAACATGCGTGGAGAGAAAAAAAAAAAAAAAAAAAAACCCTTTACTAGATCAAGTTCTCCCTTTAACCATCTGTATACACTTTGATTCAAAGTGAAATGGGGTTGGGGGTGGGAGAAGAAGAAAGAAGTAGAAGAGGATCCGTAAGTACATTCAACTTGTGTGCTTGTTTTGGGTATTCAGGTGGAAACTACCAAGTACAGGTGTGCTAAAGGCTTTAGTTTCTACTAGAATATGTATACTCTTCAGTTTATGCAACCTTCAGCACATTGCAATTTGAGCTTTTAAAACCATGTCTCATACGATTAATGCCATCCCTCAAACATAAACACACACACACGTACACAAGCACATGTATAGTCCTACGTTTCACAGAAATCCTTCCTTCAGCCTCTTCTGATAGGGCAATTTAAGGTGAATTATATGAATAAGCAGATTGGTCCATCCGTAATGTCAACACTGATAATGCAAATACAGTAGAGGATTTTAGGCACGTAGGTTTTTCTTTTATTATTAATGAAAAGTAATCAAATGACAACTGAATGTGTTTCCATTCAGGCCAGGGAGACAGTGTTAACATTAATGTCGGGATCTGTTTATCTTTGCACTCAGTTGTGTGGTTGCAATTATTACGTTGTTCAGATAAGAAACCTTTACTTTTGCAGCAGCTCCCTCATTTACTTCCTGTATGATCACTCCCATTACAGTCACAACTACCCACGTCTGATGTAATAATTCTCTTTGCAGCCGTGCAATCTCTAAGACAACATTCGTTAACATGCACCACGCTGACCTGAGTGTGTGCTATGCACCAAGAAGTGTCCAGGGCTGCTTGGCAGTCAGGGGTCAGCAGATAACTCTGCCACCCAAAATGTGCTAGAAAGCAACGTCCTGCCTCCTCTCCACATAAGGAATACTTAGGCCCCTCTTTTCTCTGTAAGCACATGGAAGTTCTCATTGGCTCCAGAATAAGCCTAAGGAGAGAAGGTAGCCTTAAATTTCATATCTGGATGATGGCTGCACATAGGACATGTTCCAGAATCTGATCTGTACCTCTTCCACACAATGTTTGTGAAGGCAACCCAGTGAGAAGAGACATCTCCCTGCATCCCAGGCACTATCTATGTTTGGACCGTTCTCCACCTTGGGAACCATAAATTTCAGCCCCACGTCAATTGCACCGAAAGTCTTCGTTAACGTAGACTGACAACTATGGGCATTATAATCAGTGTGCAAGTAATATCAAAGGATAGGTGAGAAACCGGATCTTTTGGGAGAACCACCTGCGATGTCAAATGATTCCCAAGAATGTGAGGGCAATCACATGATGCTCAACTGCCTCAGAGCTGTGAAAGCTGACTCTATACTGTTTTTTTCCATAGGCACCTTAGTATATTTCTAGCTATAGAACTTTTAATAGCCACTGGTGTTTTTATGCCTTCAAATTTTCATTAAATTAATTAATTAAATCTCACTAATTAAATAAAAATCAAATGCAACTTTGAAGTCTCTTAATTTTCTGCTACCCTGAAAGCATGTTCTGACTTTCCAGATAAGATGATTACATTCCATTATGATCAAACTTTCTCGTATTTCTGATAAGTGAGTCTGCATCAGGGAAGAAGAGGGAAAGAAAGCACATAACTTAGGAGAATGAGACTTTCCTGTTGAAGATAACTGCAAACCGGAGTGTCCCAGCTTAACTGCCTTGACTCATGTTTCACAGTTCATAGTTGAATTGAAATTGCCTCCATTTATTCATTCAGCATTTGACAATCATTCACTGACCATCAGTGCTCTGTGCTGAACACAGCACTAGACAGTGGATATATGTAGATAAAGAACAACCATGTCCTCAAAGTGAGGCTCGCTCCCTCCAGGATAGGAGGTTCCTTTGGTGAACAGAAACCAATGGCTTCAAAGTCGCAAGGTATCTTAAACATCGGTAATTCAACCTCCTTTCTTTAAACTACAGGAATTCCTTCTACAAAACACATGACCAAAGTTTCAGCCTGTTTCTGCTTGACTAGTTCACAGATGGAGAGCTGACACCTCTGCAAGTCAACACTTTCCCACTATTTGGTCACTCTCTGTGTTACTGAATTATTTCTTAGCATAAGCCCCGATTCTTCTCACTGTAACTCCATCTACCATCACCCCACTACCTTTCACTCTGGAATATAATTAATTCCTTCTTTACTTTTTCTGTGTATCACATATTTACAGACAGTGATTATATCTTCCCTACTTATTAAGTATTCCAAATTTCTTCCAATGTTCTTCAACGGAGAGAATGTGCAAGTCACCGTGTTTTTCAAAGTCTTTCATAAAGCGTGAACCCAGACCTGGGTGCAGCTCGGCAGTTATGAGCGGAAGACTGTACTTCTACTAATTCAGTCTACAGAGGCATTTCATGTGTATTTCTCGATCGGGAGTCTCTCACTTTTCCTGCACCCCAGGAGTTTTTAGAGCCCAAGCCATTCTTATCTGGCAACTGCCCCCCCAAATCCTTTCTACATACTCCTCTTAGGGATGTCATTGTACTCCCAGGCACCTAGATGAGAAACCTTGTAGTCTTTTTTTTTTTTTAAGTTTATTTATTTATTTTGAGAGAGACAGAGAGAATCCTAGTAGGGGAGGGGCAGAGAGAGAGAGGGAGAATCTCAAGCAGGCTCTGTGCTGTTGACGCAGAGCCCTACTCGGTGCTCCAACTCATGAACTGAGATATCATGACCTGAGCCGAAATCAAGAGTCGGGCACTCAACCGACTGAGCCACCCAGGTGCCCCAAACCTTGAAGTCTTAAGTGGGTATTTATTATATCTCACTTGGACTATTTACTTATTTTTTTTAAATTTTGCTTTTGAGTAAACTCTACATCCAATGTGGGGCTCAAACTCACGACCCCAAGATCAAGAGTCTCGTGCTCTACCGACCGAGCCAGCCAGGTGTCCCTAGTTTGGGCTATGAAAATGGCTGCCAACCGGTCTTTCTGCCTTAAATCTCTCTGAGCTACAATCCATCCTTCAGCTACTACCACAGTCATCTTTGTAAGGAGGTACCTCCGATCATTTCAGTCCAAGCTGATGTAAACTATGCATCTTTTTATACTTCCCCTCCACTTCTGTTGGAAATGTTTAAATTTCTTAACCAAATATACATATTTTTACTTGCCACATTTTATTTGTACTCCTATCACTACCATTAGGGTGGTAACTGTGCAGTTGTATTTACAACCTTGGTTGATACTCCACGTTCACTTTATTACTCATGTAGTCTATTGATATCGAACTATCGAGGGCCCTAAGAATTGGGTTTTTTTTAACTTTCTATTCTGCTTTTCCTTCCATCACTGGGCACTTTTTCTAGTACAATTTTTCTCCAAAGGCCACAACTTTTGTTGTCCATAGAATCAACAAAGAGAGTTACTGACCATAAGAGAAATAAAGATAAAATGCTATAAAAGAGGCAGAGTTTGAGTTGAGCCTTAAAGGATGGGTAGGACTCAGGGATTGCGATAGAAAAAAAGGCATTATTGGTGTCAGGATTTGCAAAGAATAAAATGGAAGCGGGCACAGAATTTTGATAGGTCTAATTGCCAAGAATATAAAGTGCATGAGAAAAGGATACATAGACCCTAAGAGAAAAAAAGGGATTGGATCTTAGTGTGCTTGAATGCCAAATGGTGGCATCTGATACCATTGGAATGACAAATTTATAATTTATAGTGGTCAAAATTCTACCTGTGCCTCCAAACTTTGGATTCCCTATCTCTTCAAAATTGATAAAGATATATACTAGGTTAGGTTTACACTGTGTTGTTTGTTCTCATTTGAATCAGTTGAAGTAGATGGAGGGTAGTAGGTTTTATGACCCTTGCCATGTATCACCGATTCAGGAAGATGGGGACGCTGCCCACTCTGCCATCACTTGACAGTCGCAGGCACAGATCCCTTCGTGCTCCTCAGTATGGTAACATCACAATGTGGTTCCTTCTGTTGGGGACAGCTACAGAATTTCTTCCAACTGCTAAAACTTGCATGTACATTTTTGGATTCTTCCAAGTATTCTTTCCCCATCCTCTTCTGAACATCTCTGGGTCCACTCCACAAAGGAAGAGCTTCTTACCTGCTGCAAGGCTCGAATGCTGCTAAGTTTCTCCTCTTCCTCCTCCTCTCTCCCTTTTATTATACTCCTTCACCATGTGCCTCTTGCCACTGATTTTGTGCCATTTCTGTTCACGGGACAATTTTTTCCATCTGGCTGACTTCTATCTCTGAGCACTCCAACCTCTTCAAAAGGCAGAAAATCTGTCCTTTCTAGAACATGGATTCCTAATCTGAAGTTCAAAGGACCAATCCCCACATACACATATATAAGGTGTTTGTGCATAGAATTCTGGGGGAAGGGGCCATGAACTTAGATGGAAGGAAAAAAAATCATACCTTTAATTGCACTCACCTCTTAGAGAAATTTAGCATTTTCTTCCATTATGAATATAGGCAACAAACTTCAGTATCTTTTTTTTTTAATTTTTTTTAATTTTTTTTTAACGTTTATTTAGTTTTGAGACAGAGAGAGACAGAGCATGAACAGGGGAGGGTCAGAGAGAGAGGGAGACACAGAATCTGAAACAGGTTCCAGGCTCTGAGCTGTCAGCACAGAGCCCGACGCGGGGCTCGAACTCACAGACCGCGAGATCGTGACCTGAGCCGAAGTCGGCCGCTCAACCGACTGAGCCACCCAGGCGCCCCAACAAACTTCAGTATCTTAAGCAACACCTGTGACTTTGTCTTGAGTAGAGAGAGATCACAGATATTTTCATCATATTTCAGTTGCAGATATCTCAAAATATTGTCTAGGCCCATCAAAACTTCAGAATTAAAGTCATTATTAGTCTCACTGCTAGATCTTATTTTTAAGGCATTAAAAAAGAAAGGCACAGGGGCTCCTGGCTGACTCTGTCGACAGAGCATGCAACTCAATGTCGGGGTCTGAGTTCTAGTCCCACTTTGGATGTGGAGATTACTTAAATAAATAAAACTTTATTTATTTATTTATTTATTTATTTATTTATTTAGAAAGGCACCTATTACTATATCACAACTTTTTTTTTTTACTATTTTGATAAACCATATTTCAACTAATTGGTTTCCTTTGCAATTCTGTTATTTTTAATGCATTTAAAAATGTTCTGGGGTGTCTGACTGGCTCAGTCAGAAGAGTCTGTGACTCTTGATCTCAGGGTTGTGAGGTCAAGCCCCAGGTTGGGCCTAGAGCCTGGTTAAAAACCAAAAAAAAAAAAAAAACCCTTCAGTCTCTGACACCGCAGGAGATGTGTTACATTGCCTCTTACCTGCTGACGTCCTCTAGGGCAATGCTTCCCCCCAGTGCCAAGGACATCAAGAAGATTCTGGACAGCATGGGCATTGAGGCGGATGACGACCTGCTTGACAAGGTCATCTGTGAGTTGACCGGAAAAAGCATTGAAGACATCATGGCCCAGGGTATTGGCAAGTTGGCCAGTGTGACTGCTGGTGGGGCTGTGGCTATCCGTGCCTCCCAGGATCTGCAGCTCCTGCTGCTGGTTCCATCCCAGCTGCAGCAGAGGAGAAGAAGGATGAGAAGGAAGAGTTAGAGGAGTTGGACAATGACACGGGATTTGACTTGTTCCATTATAGTCCCGCTGTCCTGTAAACAAAACCCTTTTTTACATACATACATACATACATACTTTAAAAAAGTGTTCTGAGCAGTCTATGAACATTACCAGACTGCCAAAGGAGTCCAAAGCACAGAAAAGGATTAGGATCCCTGCCCTGGAGGGAAACCCCACTGCATTTAGAGTACATATATTTTTGTTTTATAGTACGTGTGACTGGGGGCGCTTGGTTGGCTCAGTCAGAAGAGCATGCAACTCTTGATCTTGGGGTTTTGAGTTTGAGCCCCACATTGGGTGCAGAGATGACTTAAATAAATAAAAACTTTTTAAAACTAGAGTACATATAATTGGTGAATGCTCTAGAAAGAAGACACACTTACCCGGCTATTCTTCCAGCAAGGGAAAAATGGCTAAGAGCATGGACTGAATCCAGGTTTCAAATTCCAACTCTATCATTTCCTGGGATTGCAGCACTGGATCTATCCTCAAAACTCTGTGTCTATGAACTTACCTAAGATAAAACATAGGTTGTAAAGTTTAAGTGAAATTTTATATCTAAGTGATTAGTAAGTACCTGGTACATAGCATTCAGTAGATAAAAAATAGCTATCGTTAATAACAATTATAGTCAATTATTATCATAGATGATAGCAATATTAGTACTATTATTGATTATTAGCATTAATTACTAATATAGTTATGGTTTATACAATGACTATGATCCCTTGCTAAAGCATTTTAATTACCATTTAACATCAGCGACTATGATCCCCTCAATTCTGCCACGACATGTCTTTGTCCTAAAATGTTCATCATTAAAAGTCTTCTGCAAAAGAGTAATAATGAAGAGCCCATTCAATTCAACTAATATTAAGGTACGATTGTGTGTGCTGTGCTCTATACTGGGTGCTGAGGTTGTAAGATGGCTAAGGCTTGGCTGGCCCCCTGCCCTGGGTAGCTCGTGGTCTAGCTGGGAAGACAATCATGTAAACAAACAGTTATGATAACTTATAATAAGTGCTAAACATTAGTCCTAGCAAAGTGCTGTGAGAACCTGGTAGACAGAGGGATTAGCTGACCAAGGAGGCAGCAGCTGAGCTGGAAGTCTTCACAGAGATGGTGATATTTGAGCTGTCTGGAAGGATGAGTAATGGTTTAGGAGGCAGAAAAGGTATAATGTGAGTCAAAGCCCAAGTCGGAGAATTGCGAAGGAATGCCAAGAACAAAAGTTTTGCTAGAATGTAGGGCGCGGGGTGAGGAGTGAATCGAGATGAAGCTAAAAGGGCATTTACCACCTGGGCCAGGCCAAGTGTTGTAGAGACTTGCCGTTCAAAATGTGGTCCCAGGACCTGCAGCATCTGCCTGAGATGTTAAAAAATGCAAATTCTTGGGCCTCACCCCCAGACCGACCAGAACAGAATCTGCATTCTGAAAACCCCAGATGATTTGTATGCGCATTAAAGTTCGAAAAGCGCTGTTGTAGAACTGTAAATGCTAGGCTAACATGTTAAGCCTTTATCCTGTGGCCCTTATACGTTATAGATCTGGTTTGTAGAAACTAAATTTAATAGCAGCATGAACAGATTGGAAGGTAGAGAAGAGAAAGCAGGATGGGTAGATAAGAGACCAAAGTAAGGGCTCTGTCAAGGTAGAGAGGGAACAAAAGAGACAGATAAATACCCCCTGGCCTTGCCTTTGGTTGCTAGAGTCATCATAACCTGTCAATAATTTCTCTGTATTAAGCACCTGCTGTATTCCAAGTCCTGGACTGGGTACTGGGAGGACAGAAATAAGTGTAAAGTGAAATCCCCTGAAAATTTCACCCTATATAATGAGATGACAGACACACGAAAAGTCAACAAATACACAGAGGGGTGTATTATGTGTCACACATACATGTACACATGCACGTATGTGAACATGATGTTGGCTAATTGCCACCTCTCCCCGACTCCTGCTGTAACCTATGATAAAGTGATTACTGGTCATCTTCTGGAGGTGAAACTGGTCATATGGAGATAGGAACCAATCCCAGGTTCATGGCTGTGCCCGATTAATCTGAGATTGGAATGGATAGCTAATGGGGGCTTAGAGTATCATCATATCAGCCATTAACTTGAGGGGAGGCATTTTTTCCCTGACAACGCAATCACTTGCCTCGTGCTTGGAATGTTTAAACATAGATCATATTTTGTATCTAGCGATGTTATCTTTGTAAAAATTAAAATAATAAATAGTCGTGCAACGTAATTTTTTCTCTCCCCATTAATATTACAATTAGTTTGTTAGATGTTTGGTGTAAATTTAATGGCTTCGTGGATCAGACGCACTTAATACTATCTCATAAGCATTAGTGATTATTCCAAATATATTAGCCATTTTATCTCTTTGCAGAATGCCTATCTGTGCTTGTCAAAGGAAAGAGCATTACCTGCAGGAAAACCCCCCATCTTGATCAATATTGTATCATAAAGTACACTGGGATTTTCTTTCCTACTGGTGTAGGCAACAGAAATGATGTCTTAGAGTAGCCACAACTTCAAGTGTTTTATAGCAGAAAAGTTATCAGAAGGAGCTCCACAGCCATTCAGCCTGAGGAAACGTTATCTACTCTTCCTCCCTGACCCAGAAGGGGTTAGGAGAATGGAGGAACCAGAACTTGGCTACATATCTAACAATCTCTAGATATACCACCATCACCTCTCCGTTTCTCCCCGACCCTCGCACCTCTCTCTCACTGTCTCTCTGCTTCTCTCTCTCTCTGGTTCACACACACCCACACACACCCACACACACCCACACACACCCACACACACCTCCTTCAGGAATTTCCTCACAGGAGTCAACTGTAAACAAGGCCAGCCCCATAGTTGACACAGCAGCAGTAAGGACTTTCACACTAAATTAAAGAATAAACATAATCTCACTCTATTATTTTTTTAATGTTTATTTATTTCTGAGAGAGACAAAGCATGAGCAGGGGAGAGGCAGAGAGAGAGGGAGACACAGAATCCGAAGCAGGCTCCAGGCTCTGAGCTGTCAGCACAGAGCCCGACATGGGGCTCGAACTCATGACCTGAGTGAAGTCAGGTGCTCTATCGACTGAGCCACCCAGGTGCCCCTAATCTCACTGTATTATCAAAGGAAATATGAATGTGTGTATAGAAAGCCATTTTGTAACAAACCGATCATTCAATTTCATTGCGATAGAACAAGGTGTTGGGAGCCCTGGACGTAGACAAGGTTCAAGAATGTCAGCACATATCACACCACTCTGAGAAAGAGTTGAGAACAGTGCGGGGACTCCTTCTCAGAAAGAGCTGTGGAAGCTACATGTACTGCAGACAAAGCTTTCTAATGCCTGCAGCAAGTCTGGTTGCTTGAAGACACATATATTCACTTTTCCCCCCCTAGGAGGATTATTTCTTGTAGGATTAATACCAGACCATAAGAAAGAAAACAGGGGCACCTGACTGGCTCAGTCAGAAGAGCATGTGACTCTTGATCTCCGGGTCATGAGCTCAAGCCCCCACGATGGGTGTAGAGATCACTTAAATAAACAAATAAACACTTATAAAAAAAAATAAATACTTCCAAAAAGAAAACAGAAACAAAGCCCTAGTACTGTTTCTCTCACAATCAACTAGTTTCTTTTTTTCTTCTTCTAAGTTTATTACTTATTTTGAGAGAGACGGCATGAGCAGGGGAGGGGCAGAGAGAGGGGGGGTACAGAGCCTCCAAAGTGAGCTCTGTGCTGACAGCAGAGAGCTCAATGAGGGGCTCGAACTCACGAACCCGTGAGATCACGACCTGAGCGGAAATCAGATGCTTAACCGACTGAGTGAGCCACCCAGGCGCCCCACAATCAGCTAGTTTCCGAGTTTACCCAGCCTGTCAGAACTCTGGGCGCTCACCTGGCATATAACTCGCGACTTACAAAACGGTGTTTCCTTGTGGTTTTAGATTTTAAAAGCCCACCACAGAGATTCAACATCTCCAATATTTTTACTAAGTCAGCTCATTTCTGATGCATCAAGGATCTAACGGAGACCACTGAGGTGTAAGTTGAGACCTAACAACAGTACTTGTTCCAGTCAACGTTTTCTAAACAGAAGATCATTCTGCTCCTGTCCCTACCACCCCACCCCCCACCTCAGGACCCAGGACCGGGGCAAATGCTGGCCATCCCCCAGTGCGGACAAGGACAAAGTGGGAGAAAGGTGGTGAGCCGCAGATGGACTGCCAAGTTCATGCCAGCTGTAAAAAGGGAAATATTAAAGCCACGGCAGCCTTTTCGCGAACCCATTGATGCCAGGAGAAGAGAATCTGCATTGGCAGGTTTTGTTATTTTTTAACTTGACCCTGACAATACCTGCTGGGCTACCTGTGCTTTCTGCCAAAGAAGTGTCAGATGAGGGAGGAAGTTTGCGCACCTGGTGAATTCAACATCACAATGCCAATTGGGAGGGAGGAAAGAGAGAAAGAAAGGCAACTACAGAAAAGAACAGAGCCAAGAAATAGAAACTGGGGAGGAGGAGGAAGAGTAATGAAACAAACAATTTGGAGGAATTCTTGTGTGACATTTTCCAAGATCGTATTACACCACAGGGACAGTAATAATTAACGATTCTAGTCGCCTTGGGGTGTGAGTATACACCACTCTGGGTTTGAATTTTTGAACCTGGAGCCCAAAAGGAAACTCTGCACCAGCCACCGCTGTCTGTCTTAGATTTTGATGCCCTGTTTGGCTGGGCTGCTGCGGAGTTTCCAACTGCATGTAATTAAACATTAAGTGGTCTCTTGATGGGCTGTCTTTTCCAAAAAGGCCTTTCTTTAATTTACAGTCAGTATGTCTGTAGAAAACACTAGATGGTTGCTTTTGCCTGTCCCAGGGACACTTCGGCCATTCCATTCACAGCCCTGTTTTTTAAGGAGTCAGTCTGATGGAGGCAATTGGAGGGGGGAAAGGAGGGGTGAGTTTCAAAGACGTCCAAGCCTAAGCCAAGCTTGTTAGCAGCAACTGTCACACAACAAGGCCAGGACACAGAACACCATATGGAGCTTCTGCAGCCACGGGCCCTGGGACCTACGTAGGTTCTCAGTGCAGAGCATCTCCTGTGCTCCGACCTCCCTCCGCACACCCAGGACTCCCAGAGGGGCCTGAGTTTGGAGCATCACAAACTATAACCGTTCATCGGAACATCTGGATCGTATTCAAATGTGTTAAAAATACGTGTTCCCATCCACTCGAGTGTCAGCAAACATCAAGCTTCTAGCGTCACTTGCATTTCCATACATCCTTAAACGCACCAGCATTTTCCTTTAGACTCAGAAGCCTTGGCTTCCGTTGTGACCACCCAGCAGAATGGTCTCCCATAACCATGAATGTGAGTTCCATGGAAGCTGAAACTTTGTGTGCCTGGTAGAAAGAAGACCCTCAAATAGTTACTGAATGAATAGATACATCTTACAAGGGCCCTAGTTTTCCTAAACCCTAATGAAGGTTTAAGTGGAAGCTTAATTTTGTAAGCTTGACACCTGAGAATCTTTTCCTACAGCCAATCTAATATCCACTTTAGGGGTGCCTGGGTGGCTCCGTTGGTTAAGCGTCTGACTTCAGCTCAGGTCATGATCTCACAGTCCGTGAGTTCAAGCCCCACGTCAGGCTCTGTGCTGACAGTTCCAAGCCTGGAGCCTGCTTCAGATTCTGTGTCTCCCTCTCTCTCTGCCCCTCCCCTGCTCATGCTCTGTCTCAAAAATAAATAAAAACATTAAAAAAAATATCCATTTTAATGTTTATTTTTGAGAGAGAGACAGAGAGACAGACAGTGAGTGGGGTAGGGCAGAGAGAGAGGGAGACACAGAATGCGAAGCGGGCCCCAGGCTCTGAGCTGTCTCTGTGTGGAGACCGATGCGGGGCTCGAACCCATGAACTGTGAGATCACGACCTGAGCCACAGTTGGACCCTTAACCGACTGAGCCACCCAGGTGCCCCTCTAATATCCATTTTAATGTCTCCGGGGCCAGAAAAATATTATAATTTTACCATTCATATAATTGTTAGTAATGCAGTTAGTTTCTGCTCTTCAGAGAAATTTACAGCAGGCATGAGAAGCTACGATGTGCTTGGTTATTCTTTCAATCTCCCGAAGAGGTCAAAGCTGAAGTGTCTTCAAGGCAAACACGGACTCTTATTAATATAACTACGTCTCCTCCTGGAACAAATGCAAATCTATATGAACCTACAAAAGTCCCTTTGGCAATAATACCATTAGTGTCACAACTGTCAAAAGGAATTGAAAAACAAGAGTGATATTCAATAAGCATATGGTTAAGTCCATGATAGGTGGGAATTCTCACCTAACAGGTCACCTAGTCATGAGTCGAGCTGTCGGCTGATGCTGGACAGTTCCTGAGGCTTAATTCCAAGGGTTCTTCCTTCCCTGGCTTTAAATGTTCCAGACTGGTGATTCTGTCACTTCCCTTGAGTGACTCTTCCCGGGCCATTGAGAGGTCATCACTGAGACATCTCGCAGTTTCATATTTTTATTCCAAATTAGCCCCTTGGATGCCCCTGGTCAATTCTGATGGGTGATGCCTTTTCAGACTCTTGCAGGTGGTTGTCAGGTCCCTGCTCCATCACAGACGTCACAAAGGAGGTCCTGTCTCCCTGTGCGTGCCCTCAGAGACATGTTTTGAGTTTGCAGTCTTAAACAAATTGCTTGCACAGACCTGTGTGCTGAAGAACTGTGGAAGCTGATGACTAAAGCTTTGCTCTTTGCAAATGTGGTCCATTTTGCCTATTCAGGCTTTCTTGAGATATCAGCCCCTCTAGCCACTTACTCGTTTTCTCTGTAATTCCTTAGAGAGTTGAATTGCCGTCTTCAGTAAATTCATTTGAACAAATTCATTACCCTGTTCTCTTCTCCTTCTGCCATCATCCTTACTAGTTGATTTGCATAAAGCTTTTTTTTATTCCCAATTATTCTCTCCTTTTTTTAAACCAAGGGCCCAATTTACAAGGTCTTTATTATTTTATTACTAAACAACGTTACCACACTTTTCTTGTTAAAGGCTGATGTTTAGGGGGAGAATTGTGAAATGTGTTGGCAGCCCTGTTTAAGCCACATTTAAAAGGAAATTAAAACCATGTTTTGACAGCATTTTTAGAGATGAGGAGGAGGCAATAAACATTGCCCACAGACTGAATTAACCTGCAGTATGTGGGAATAAAGATGCTAGTATCATTCTCGACAACACTGAGAGCAGGTTGGGGTTCAGAGCATTTGGAGCTGGGAAAAAACTACTTGCAATAATGGATAAACATTTTAAATCTTACATGGAGAGGACTGGAAGTATGATTTAAAGATAGCAGTGTGGCAGCACCTGGGTGCCTCAGCCGGTTAAGCAGTTAAACATCTGACTTCAGCTCAGGTCTTGGTCTCCCAGTTCTTGAATTTGAGCCCCACGTCAGGCTCTCTGCCGTCAGCGTGGAGCCATATTTGGAACCTCTGTCTCCCTCTTTCTGCCCCTCCCCAGCTTGTGCATGTGGCTCAGTCGGTGAAGCGGCTGACTTCAGCTCAGGTCATGATCTCATGCCTAGTGAGTTGGAGCCCCAGTGGCGGGCTCTCTGCTCTCAGCGTGGAGCCCACCTCGATTCCTCTGTGTCCCTCTCTCTCTCTCTGCCCCTCCCTGCTTGTGCTCTCCCTCTCTCCTTCAAAAATAAATAAACGCTAAAAAAGATTTTTTTTTTTAAATAAAATAAAGATAGCAGCGTGGTTTGTTTTGTTACACTTTGACCCTCTTGTCAAATTTGTCTTTGCTCTTCCTTCCTTTTTGCCAAATGCCTTTGCAGATTTCAAAATCCTTACGGTTTCTTGGACTGTTGAACAAAATCAGAGGCTCTTTGTGACAAAGGCAGACCCAACACAAAATGAATTTAACCATGTGGTTATGCTACATCTATAATTTGATACATATTATACAACAGTACACGGTTACTCTTGCATTCTTCCTATAACTGTGTTCTTGTCCTATTGGTGGAGTGAAAACAACGTTAGTTCATCGAGGCTTCTGACTCTGACTCAGTTTTGCCGGCCAGAGACTGACTACCATGACAGTGACCATAATGGTGGCAATAGTAACTGGGACCAAGGATTGAGCACCTATTACCTACCAGACACTGAGCTAAGTGCTTTGTCTTCACGACAATCAGAGAAGTGGAAACTACCATGTTTTCCTGTTTTACAGATGAGGACACTAAGGCACAGAAGGGTTAGAAAATCTTCATGAGGAAAAATATCTACTTCATTATAGAGGAGCTTAACACCAGACAATCGAACTTTAAAGCCTGAATGCTCCCCCACTGCCTTTAACTACTCCCCTCCTGGAACTAGGGGTCAGCTTCTCAAATAACAACAACAAAAAAATATGGACTGACTTATGTTTCCTAAGACACCTGGAAGTCACAATTGCTTATTTAAATACTGTCGTATGAGGGTTTCTACAATACTATGAGAGCCAGAGACATAGGCAAAAACCAAATACCTCTCACTCACACCACACCACCCCTACCACAGCCCAATTTGTGTATGAATTTGAGGTAAAATTAACCAAAGCTCAGAGAAAGCTCAAGATATTCAGAAAAAGATAAGCGGGCGGAGACCAGACTGCATTTCCACGAGGGAAGCTACCCGTTTCTGCTCGCACTAAATCCGCTCCAGTTATCCATGAAACGCACAAATGTAAAAGTTCTAGACCTACAGTAAAAAAAAAACTGACCTCTGGAAAGCAGCAAATTTGTCAGTTGGGATAGATCTTTGAAAGGCTGAGTAAATCACCTGGTCCCATGTCCTGCTGATTGGTCTACGATACATGCAAATCATTTCAATATGGGAGATTGATCCCACCTTCATCACTGCCATCATGAAGGCGTGGCAAGACTAGACCAAGAGAACACAGGCCTGGTCTCCTCTGTCCAGGCTCTAGACTCTATCCCAGCCCACTTCTCATGGAGCAGACACATACTAAGGAGAGACAGTCTTGACACTGTAATCTCCTCCAAATACGTAAACATTTTGCTTTGCCTCTTGTCTGACCAGGCAAACGCTGTCCATGTTTTTTTGAACATTGTATCATCAAGACACTGGAGCCAAGGCCAGTCTTAAGCAGTAACAAGACTTCCCTGTTTATTCCATGCCCTATTTCCCCACAGTCCTTAAAAAAAAAAAATCTTCCAATGTTACAAAACACACCACTGTTATCAATCAGTGACTTTTTACCCTAAGGGGTGTCCTTTTACCAATTGTATACAGCTCTCTCATCCTGAGATTAGTAATTATGACTTGAGGTTGTTTATTTAGTGTATCATTTGGGGGAGAAGATACCAAACAATGGGGTAGGGTTTGCAGATACCAGTTAATTAAAAAGCTAGGTCAGCAAACAAAGGGTCTAGGAATGAAGTTCTAGAACAGCATAGCGGGATGTCTCTGTGGCACTGTTTGCTGACCGACTGAAATTCTGCATATGTCAAGTTGATTTTTGATCTTGTCCAAAGGAGCTTATTGCTAAAAATACCCAAAAGAATTTGTGTCTACTTCATCAATGACCCACTTCCAACACAGGGACCTTAAACAACATATGATTAAAATAGCTACAGTATTTTTGAAACCTCTCGATTTTTTTTTTATCTGTCAATCCTTTCCAGAGCCATTTAACAAAAATCAAATAGAATGATTATAACTAGAATACTGGAGTAGCAGAGGCAGAATACTTCTACCAAGCAGTAAAGGCGTATTTCTGTGACTTGAGGCTAGAGCTGAGTACCCTGGGATATGAGCCTAAAACTGTTCCCTCTGGATATTTGAAAAGTGCAAATAGTTAGCAATTGCCCTGCAGGTCACTTAGCCTGGTCTCCCTCTGGGCATCAACAGCTTTCCTTCACCACTACACTGCTTTCCTTTATTCTCCACTGTAACCCCTCCCCCCCCCCCGACTTTCTGCTGCCCCTTCTATCCCTGAAATGATACGGAATGAGAACATGGTCATCTGTACTGACCTTCCAGATGGCAAAAAATAAAGCCATTTTCAAAACAATAAAAGCAATTCTAGATAGTACTTTGCTTTTTATTTTTTATATGTTCATTTTCCCTCTACTGTTTGGCAAAAAAACATTCATTTCCAGAGGTCTTTTTCTAGTCATGGTCACAGTGATGTTGTTTAAAGTTTATTGGGCAGGGAAAACACACAGTTACCTTTTCAACCTTTCTAATTTGTATTGGATTCTAAGCTCCCACATCTTGGCCCTCGGGCATTTTCCTTGATAAAGCCCTCCTACCTTCCAGTCCAACAAAGACCAAAGACTTTGGATATGAAATTTTAAAGTAACCACTGGAGAAGAGGCTTCAATTGTATTGGCCCAACTGGCAATCTGTGGAAGGCCACATGAATTGCTCAGAGATAACGCCCTGCCTTTCACCTTGCGGTCACCAGTTTGAGTCAAGCAGAGATTAACGGTGTCCAAGGGTTGTTATCATCTGGTGATGGCTTGGGAGCTGATATGAAATAAATTGCTAGTATCTTGCGTCTACTTGCCTGAGGTCGCTCAGTTCAGGCTATTTTAGGGACCAGATCCAAATCTTAGCTGCAATGGTTACTCTAAATGGAAGCCTCTGCGCAAAGATCAAATGCTAAATAAACCCATAGATTATGCTTCCTCTTGCACTAATGGAAGATATCCCCTTAGACAAGGTTGGAAGTAAGCTGGGGAGTTATGGGGGTGGGAGGGTGGGGGAGGGATGGGCTAGATCTGCTATTCTGAAGACAGGCCTCTAAGTATTTAATTTAAATTCTACCCTGGGTCCCTTACAGGTGATTATACCATCTGACCTTGAATTCCTTACCTGGATGGTATAATCATGCCCTCCTTCTGATTCGGTTGGAAGGTCCTACCTCCCTTATCTATTATTTCATCCACCTTGACAATCATTAAACTTTAAGGAAAATGAAAAACCTTTCAACAGAAAAATTTGGGAACCTAGGCATGATTACTAAATCTATGTACGTGCACAAAGAGAAAGGGAGATCCAATTCATACTAAATTTTCTAAAGTTTTAAATTAGAGCTGGATAATATTTTGTTGTTATTACTGTTGATTGTCTTGTTTTGGGTAAAGAGACTTGGGGTGCCTGGGTGGCCCAATTGCTTAAGCATTTTGTTTTGGCTCAGGTCATGATCTCATGGTTCTTGAGTTCAAGTCCTGCACTGGGCTCTGGGCTGATAACACAGAGCCTGCTTGGGATTCTCTGTCTCCCTCTCTCTCTGCCCCTTCCCCACACATGCTCTCTTTCTCTCAAAAATTAAATAAACATTTTTTTAAAAGAAGTTTTTTGGTCTGAATCATTAAAATGTTTGCTTAAATTCTCTACTTCACATTTCATATGTAGATAATATTAAAAATAAGTCTTATTTAATTCATTTGTTATTTTACAATGCGTTATACGTAAATAGCCTCATGGGCAATAATTCAAATTGGGCCTAACTAGATAAAATTTAAAAATAAAAGGGATTTTTTAGATTACTTTGTTTAAAAAAAAAAGTTTCAAAATGTTAGGGGTAGATCTAAATTTCACTGGGCTGCCATTTTGTCCAGGTTTTATGAGAACTACAAGTATCTATCCCCAAGTTCACTCTTCTTTCACAACATAAAAACCAATGGCTCTTAATTCGGGGTGGTTACAGCCTTTGTGTGTGTGTGTGTGTGTGAGAATTTAACAAAAGCTGTAGATCTGTCCAGAAAAATTACACTGAACACACACCAAAAAAATGTATTTTTCTATACAATTGAGAGAATTTATCCATCCTCTAAAATCTATCCATGGACAACCATCCCCAAAGGGAAGGTCACTGTTAAGAACTCCTGAAGAAGCACCTGGGTCACTCAGTAGGTTCAGTGACAGACTTGGGCTCAGATCATGATCTCCCTCTTCTAGAGTTGGAGCCCCATATCAGGCTCTCTGTTCTCAGCACACAGAGCATACTTTGGATCTTCTGCCTCCCTCTTTCTGCCCCTCCTCTGCTCACGTGCAAGTTCTCTCTCAAAAATAAATAAATATTAAAAAAAAAAAAAGAATTCCTAAAAAAGATATCAGCACAGGCACCTCTTAATAAAATTGTGTATCATACACTCCATACCTTTAGCTATACATATGAAGGAAAGGGGGAAAAAAAGAAGGAAGAAAAAGGAAAAGAGGAAGTGATGTGTTCATTTACAATAGTCAGGAATCAAGATTATTGGTTTAACCAACTCAATTACTTGTTCTTGAAAATAGGGAATGTATGTTTATACCATCCCCCCCCCCAACCTCCCCCTCATCTCAAGATCAGAGGGCCTTATCTGTGGTCAGTTTTAAGACTAAATAAAGGCTATGCTTTTTGGTAGAGATTAATCAATAGACTGAGTTCTTGTTAGCCTTCTAAAGCTTCAAAGTGGCCAATTTAGACTAAAATTAAAAATAGCATCAACTTAATCCGCAAGAACTATTGAGAAAGACATTTCAATTAGAGACTTGCATCACTTTAAAATGTATAATATTAATGTGACTCTTCATTCCACAATTACCTAATTTCATTTTTGGATGTGTGCGTGTGTATGTAAAACTCTCCAAAGTATCTGCCTCCCTATGAAAAAATTCCTTAGCACTGTGTAGCAATAAGAATGAATAGCTGGACATTTCGAGCCAAATGTAACTCAAAGGTTGTCACACTCGCATGGGTCCATGGGCAAGAAGGACTCGGGAAAACCTTTACATGTGCACCGTCAGTGTTCAAAACTCGAACGCAGCGTTCATTTTAGGACGCTCCTTACCAGTCTTCTGAACCTGCCCTGGCAGCTCCCGCGGGCCGGGTCAGGCCAGGCCGGGCCTCCAGGTGGAACCGGAAGCTGCCACCCGCCGGCCGGCGTCCAGGCCTCGGGGCCCGGATGGGCGCACTGCCGCCAGGACCCAGGACGGGGTCCAGACCCTGGGCACTGGGGTCCGAGCCCAGGCCCGGCCCGGGAGGCAGCGTCTACTCCAGGTCGCGAGCTCTAGGGACAAGCATGTCGCAGTTCCCCCGTCTTTTCACCACGAGGTGCTCGAAGGAGGAAATGTGGACTTCTGCGCCCGCCCAGAGTGGGGCGCCCACGTGGGACCGGACCGCGGGGCGTTTTGGCCTCCTGCGTCATTACGCCCCCACGCACCACCCTGAACCTCGGGGAGACTGCGGAAGCGGATAAAGGTGGGGCACGAAGACCACGGCACCCCCACCCCACTTCCCGCTTTTTCGAGAGCGGTGGCACTGTGCCTGGGGCCCGAGCCTTCTCAGTCTCCACGGGAGACCCATCCACCGCGGGTTCGAGGCCCGCAGCCGTCGGAGGTACGGGTTAGGGGTCTTGGTCTCGCGGTCCCCAGCAGCTGGCCGGAAGCTGCCTCTCGGCCAGGAGAGTGAGACTCTCTGCGGTCCCTGGCACTCTCTCTGGTCTCCAAGTCACCTTAGCGGGGGCGGAGGGGAGTGGGCGCCGCTGGGGCTGGGGAGGCCCAGCATGCGGAACCCTCCGCTTAGTTTGCTGAATTGGGGTGCGGGTGGGGAGGGTGGAGGACGGGAACACGCGCCTGCACCACTTTTGCTGGAAACCCGGGACCCCGCTCCCTCCCTGGCGCCGCAGCCGCTGCAGGGGCGTCCACGGCGCCGTCGACTGCGAGCAGCCAGGCCTGTAGGCTTCCGCGCCGCCGGCAGGAGCGCCCCGCGAGTGTTCCAGATTCGGCGGGCCTTGTCGGGGCGGGAGGGCAGGGGCTTTAGGGACTGTGCGCCGGCGCTGAGAAGCGCGGGGGTCCCGCGGGGAAGCCCCGGACTTAGGGCAACGCAGACGTCCCGGGCGCGGGCCTCCATCGGCCTTAGCCGCCTTTCGGGCAAAGCTCCCTTAGAAGCGGGGAGGAGGGGCAGTGGCCCGCGACCCGCCCCTCTTTCGTCTGGAGGTGACCTTATGCCGACAGGCAAGTTTTCCCCCTCCCCTTTCCAAAACTCTACGCGTTTGTTAAATCCGGTTAAATGAAGAACACAGAAGTCTCCCGCTCTGCTGTCGGGAGAAACGCCTCTACTTAAGAGCATCGCAGCTAAAATGTGGTTTGGCTGTAAGCTGATAATCAAGTAGCTGTGGTCAGACACCCACTCCAGAACATCGCTATTCAGGGACCATGTTGTCACACACGACGTCCATTAGGCCCCAGTAATCCGCCATCAACGCATTTTAGAGCCATTTGAATGTTAAGGAGATTTTTATTAATGGCCCATGAGCCTAAAATGTGACTATTGATTCTTGGAACAGATTTTAACAACTAGGGGCCGGGATGAGTGATTTTCAGGTGGCAGTGTGGCCGCAGGCCTCTGGAGACTCCAGTTGGCAGATTGGGGGCAGGGCCTCAGGGAGAGTCTTCACCCAAAAGCTGACTCTAAGGGGCGCTTTCAAGCCTTTACCTGGGGAACTGAGGGTGGAGGGCAGCAGACCTGCAGGGTGCAGTCAAGTGCTGCTCCTGTGTTTCCCGGAGGCCGCATTTGCTGGGCTCGTCCTGGGCTGTTCAGAGGGGTAGAAATCAGCACTGGTATAGCTGCTAGAAACCGGCATCTTATTTTTAAAGACACCCTCGGCTGCAAGTGTCTCCTAGTAAGAAACATCTAATCCAAAGGCCCCCTTCCCACCTCCACAGTAGGCAAACCAAGGGGAGGACACCGGGAGCGGGTGGCAGAGGATTCTGATTCTTGGACAGCTTTTTTTTTTTCTTTTTTTTCCTTCTGGAGCTGGAACAAGTCAGTTCAAACTTTGGTCACTTACCATTATATATTTGCTGTGGGATTCTTTTTTGTTTTCTTTGTTTTGTTTTGTTTTGTTTTGTTCCATCCCCCAAAATACCATGTTTCCTTCCACTAAGAATGGAAGGTAAAGAGTTGGGGAGATTAAGGAATAAAAGTGACTCATGGACCTCATGCTGTTCGACTTTCCCTTTAGGAGAAAAACAAAATTCGGAGTCGACCCTCCCCCCAGTGATAGCCTGGCCTCTCGGGCACCTGCAGTTATCTTTGACCGAATGGGTTGGGCTTGGTAGGGCTCCTTTATTTGAATTTGCTTATTGTTTGTTTGCAGTCGACAGCAGGTTGATTTTTAAATATAAAACACGCTGCTTGCAAGAGAGGAAGTCTGACAGATTCCCTTTAGAATTGGGGGGTGGTGGGGGGGGGGTGGTGCCTGCCTTGCTTCTGGGAGTTGCTGCATAGTAGAAGGTCTTGCAAACGCACGCCTGCTCACTTGTCTCAGCCACTTCTGCAGACAGAAGCTTCCTCCAGCTGGCGGAATGGGTTCCGTGTCCTTCGAATTGCCTCCCTTGGAAAAACTGCCCTTTCCAAATAGTGCCTAAATTTTGTTTTAATCGGGTTAAAAACAAAAACCCACAAATGCTTTCAAGGCCTCATATTGCTATTAACAGGCAGTTTGGAAGAGATGCTCCAAGCAATTCTATACAATGTGTCTCAATACACCGGAGCACTATGGTTTCACATGTAATGTTAATTCTGTCCGAGACAAATCCCATAATCTGTGCAGTTTCAGAGCCTAATAGTGAAAGACATCGGGGTGGGTTTTGTTGGGGGTTTTGCTCTCTCCATCCCAGGGGCTCCCTGTCTTTCCTATCGTGCTAACCCACGGGCGGAAATGGGGCGGCTGGGGGATCAGGTTTTATCTGGGCATGCTGCGCTTACTGGGTGCTACCCGTTGAGAGAAAAACAGAGGTGTGTTGAAGGCGCTGGTCACAGATCTGGGCATGCAGATACGCGACTGGGGCTTGGACCCTTTTGTGGTAGGAAAGGGAAAAGAGCTGTCCTTCCTAAAGGTTTCCAAGGAAGGCAAGAAGCAGGCTGAGGTCATGGCTGAGTCCGAGCCTGTATCTTCCCGTTTGGGTTGTTTTCTACCATGTCCGCTTCAGTTGTGTGGGATGCGCCCGACGCCTGCCTGACTCCTTTGTTTTTCTCTTTTGCGTAATTAAAACATGTCTCTGTGTGCAGTAAACCACCACCTAACACTGGCACGCCTGGTTTTGGGTTACAGCTTTGTCCCGGTAACAACAGCGAGGTTTTCACCGGGTGTTAGATGCGGGTTCAAACTTGTGCTGTACGTGCCAGGTCTGGCTGCCCGACCACCCGCTTCTGGTTAAGTGCGGGCGGGCACAGTTCTGCGGCCGCTGCCCTGCAGGTGACCGGAATGGGCTTCCTGGCGCCTTCCAGGACGCCTAAGGCACCGCTTCCCCATTCCAGACCCGGCTTCCAGCCTTCGGGGCTGTTCAGTGCTGCGCCCAGGTCCAAAAAGGAAAAGACAGGGCACTCGGTTAAAAAAAGAAATGTAGAGGGGTAGGAGAAAAGGGATGAGGCTCCCCTCTGAAAGCCTCAGCCCAGAGCCCAGGACCCCGAGGGAGGGCGGAACACACAAGCACGACTTCCCCAGACCCGCCAGCCGGAGCACCTGGCTCTCCAGGGAGATCTCTGAGGGCCCAGAGCAGGCCCAGCTGGACTCCCTGTCGGCGCCACGGACGCCCCTCGGCGGGAGCCCCCGCTGCGGCGGCGGCGGCGGCCTCCCCCTCGCTGCCGGGAGGAGACCCAGCGGTCTGCGGCGCTTCCTCCCGGGAGACGAGGAGAGCCAGAGGCCGTAGGCCCCGCCAGGCCCGCTTTCACCTCCCTGGCCCCCTCTCCTGGGCCCGGCCTCTCCTTGGGTCTCAGTTTTCGTTCCTTTTCCAGCGCAAGGTGCTCTGCTCCTGTCCGGACCACACACACACACTCTCCTCCCTCCCTCCGCAACTCGGGCCGGGCCGTGCTGTCAGCCAGGCGCCCCCCAAGCCCGCGGCCGACCCAAAGGCGACTTCAGGGCTCGAGGAGGCCGCGCTCTCCGTGCGCTGAAGGCGCGCAGGCCCCGCGGCGGCTCCTCAGCTCTGCCCGCGGCCCCCAGCCCCCTGGGCTCGGGCGCGGCCGGATCCCGCGGGGCCTGAACACTTAGCCGAGCGGGGTGGGCTGCGGCCCGGCGGAGGGCCTGGGTTCGGACCCGAGCCTGAGGCAGGGCACAGGAAGGGAGGGGAACTCAAAGGACGAGAGACGGTCTCCTGTCGCCTCCGCCAGGCCCGCAGGGCTGTGAGCAGGGCCCAGAGGGCGGCATCGGCCCGGGGAACTGACTTGGGCCTCTGCCCCAACTGGGGCTCCCTGGGGCAGGGATGCGAGTCCTTTCCCCGGCCAACTCCGACGGGCCTCCAGCCCTGAAAGATCGCGGTGAGTTCGGCCGAGAACCCGGGCCGCGCTCCTGCGCCGCCCCTATGCACACCTTGGGGCTCAGCTCCCGCAGTCCCGCCCAGGGCCTCCCGGGGCCCCACGCCTCCCGCCCAGGCTTTGCGGGGCTGGGGCCGAAGGGACGTTTAGAGGAAAGGTGAGACTGAGGAACCGGATGGGAGTTGAGGAAACTGACCATTATCTAAAACTCGGAAATTTCGGCAGCCGGAAATTAATTGACTTGATTGCATTGCTCTTCTTATCTGGGAAGGCTAGAAACACTCCCAAGGTGAAATACAAACGGCCAAGAATCTTTGTGGGGAAGATAAAGGATTGGGGCAGCAGATTTTTGTGAAGCGGACCACCCCACCGACCTCTGCCCCCCTACCCAGTTGCCAATATGCAGTTGAACTAGCTCCCTGACGCCTTTGGATGGTGACGTCATTTCAGTACAAGTATCACCATGACTGGGCTTAATTTTGTTAAACCCGGTCTTGAGTAGGAGGGGTGATCAGAACTCTCTGGACGTCTTTAAGCCAGCGCTTGCTCCCCGCCCCCCTTTCCCTCCCTTCCTTGCCTGCGGTCAGGGGGAATTCATTTCTACTTTGCCGTCAATCCAAAGGGATTTAACTCCGTGGTCTGTTAAACGAAGTTGTGCAAAGGTGATGGAAAAATTAGTTTCAGAAGATGCTCAACGCCTTTTTCTGACCTCCTCCGTGTTTATAGTATTGGGGGAGAAATCTAACCGCGTTATTTGCTGAGCAATTATTATTATGCCATTTTATAATTATACCATTATTATTTTTAATGAGAGGGGGTCTTTTCCTGATCCTTTGTGGGGCATCCTGAAAACTGGAAGCAGGGAGAGAAATTACTTTCGATCTGCTCTACTGTTGCATGAGAAAAGCTGGGAGAGTTAGATCCAGAAGCTGGAAAATTATAAAGCAAAGGTTCTCTCTTGGGCCTCAATTTCACTTCGGTGTAAACTCTGTAGGGTAAATATTATCAATGGGTACTGGAAAATCTTGCCATGAAGTTTTGCCTCAATTGCTTCTTGTTAACTATTGCATTTCCTTTAGCAGTAAAACAAAACCAATTTACTTAGTAGGCAAGATTATGTAGGGTTCAAGAGAGCATGCACGGCCAGGGACAGAAAAATTAGCTAGAAAACAAAATGGTTGCAACTACTAAAGTCATTTAAAAAGTTAGTCAAGAGTCACTTAATTTGGGTCAAATTTAAGAACATAAAGAGTTTAACATTCAATACTGCTTTTACCTGAGGAGCACCATGACCATTGGCCCATTTGTCTTTTCTGGTGATTGGTTTACAAAATGCAAGTAGAACTGAGAAGGGACCTATTTTCTTTTCCTCAGCACTTTCTTTTAAACAAAACAAAAACAAAACTGACCAGGGTGCCTTATGTTCAACTACTGAAATTATAGGTTTTAAAACTTTTCTGGAACTCTTTTGTTCAGAAATCATTTCTGCCTGAACTGCTTTCAGATTCTGATTACATTCCCTCTCATGTTCACCTCAGATTTTTTTGGAAGTTAAAAAATAAAAAAATCCCCTTAAATGAGAGAATAAAAACAAGGAATTCTTGCCATTTCCATTTTCTCCGAGGTACTACAGTTCTCCCTGTCTCGCTCAAAAAGAAATGAGCTATGTTAAAAGGTACCAATAAAGTGCCTAAGAAATCACCATGGTATGCGGCAAGGAGAGCAAGATCCTAATGATTGTTAGGCTCCCTATATTCTATTCCAAAGCAGTCCTGATGGAAGTCACACAAAGATGACATGCCACAGTCACTCGTATCTAGTTCATCCATTGATAAAGCCAAAAATGCTTTTTAAATAGAGTTTATGGATTTCCTCTCTGACCTAAATAAAATATGTTTAGGGAAGGAGAGGCTGAATATGGGCTTCTCATCCATAAATAGTGGCATAAAATTAAACTGGACCCAATATTGTGCTAGAACCATTTTAATATAATTATACATATCTGCCAAATCCAGGAAGAAAAGGTTTATGCATATATAACTTTTCCAGTTAACATCTGCAAGCATAAACGACAATGATCTCAGTCTATAAATTCATCAGGGTCAGAGCAATTGACCAATGTCTCTTTACTGCTAGGCTTACCAACAGTAAATTACAGATGAATTAGTGTCCTTCTGTTTCTCTTCTCTCACTCTCCTTGTCCAGAGACATTTTGTTGTAAAGTTTCAGTGCAGCTCACCTCCAGCCAAAGGTAATCTTTTTAGATAAGTACTCAGTTGCTCTGAATTTGCTTATAATTATAACCTATTTAATCACAGAAGAACCCCTGCAGAGGTGGAGTTCAAGGTTGCATACAATAACAGGAGATCACAGTTTTGAAGTCTAGCACAGATTAAAAACCACAGATGTACCATTTATATAAGACACACACTGATTGTCTCTTAAACTACATATTGACTCCTTATGAACATTATTTTTTAAATAAAGTAGTGCATCTAGGACAATCAGTCGCACAATTCACACAGCCCTGAAAAGTTTTTCAGTGCCAACTACCAGTTGGTCATGAAACGTGAGTGAGCTTGAGACACTGTCCATTCCTAAGATTCAACCACGGATTGGCTAAAACATTGGAACACCTCTGCTTAAGAAGGCTATGTCCTTCCCTCCTTTCCCTCGCAATTTAGTTTTGTTTATTTTTGGTGGTGTTTGGTTGCACATGGCTAGAATGCTTTTGATCACTTTGCAAATCAGGAAAACCAATGACCTAAAACTATGACAGGATCTTAAGTAGACTGGTCTGTCCATTTCAGGTTGCTGGTTGGTGGGCCCCTGTAAGGCCCTTCATTTTTCCTTCTATGCCTCTCGGATCATTGATCAGAAGATGAGTCTGAGCATCATCCCATCTAACTCTTTTAACCAATGCCTGGCTAAAACTGGAATGTCCAGCCCAGTATATTTAAAAATCACCCACAAAAAGGTTCTACGGATCTTCACAAAACCTGGAATTTCCACGAGGATGTCTGATCTTTATAATCCAAGCAGTCAGCATTGAAGTTAAGCTTCCAGGAGGCAGTTTGGTCCTTATAATCCAAGCAATCAGTGGTTGAGTTAAAACCCAAGCTTGAAGCTCCATATCCCTGGGTGGAAAGAGAAGCTGGGGACTGATTGAGATGGCTGGTGACTGCATTGGTACCCATGGGGCTGAGTGTGGCCCCTGGTCCAGGAAGCTGGTGATGCATAGGGGTCAAATAAGATCCACAGTCCATGCCCCCAAAGTAGGAAGTTGAGCCAGCATATCCTTGACTATAACCTGAAGCCTGAGTATAGGTCATGGGATAGGACCTCTGCATGCAGGAAGAGGAGGTGGACAAGGGATCTGACAGTGGGGAGATGGAAGCTGGGCTCCAGATAGACACGGGAGCACTGCTGCTGGAAATGGCCGGGACTGAGGTGCTAGAGGGGGGAGTGAATTGGCCACTCGTTCCACTCTCTGAACTCACTTCCCGGGCTGGAGAGGTCTTCTTTTTGGCAGGTCTCACTTTGTTTTGACCTCCATTCTGTTGCTGCTGCTGCTGTTGGCGGCACTTAGCTCTTCGATTCTTAAACCATACCTTGAAAGGGAAAGAAATTTCTTTAACGTGGTTTCAAGGACAAGAGTGGCTTCCAGATTATAAATCTGCTCTCCATGGACAGATGAGCTAAGCAGACAATCTCTCCTGCCACTGAAAACCCATTTTGTGGTGCTTTCATATATACCCCTGGAATTATAAGAAAGTGGGGAGGCTGTCTTAAAGCCTGGACTCCCAGCCCAGTATCATAAATCATATGGCTAAAAATTCTCCCTCTCATTTTCCTATCTCGTATTTCACCTTAAATACACACATACACATAGACCCAGCAGTATTGTGGAACACTCTTACAGTGGAATTCCATGTTTCTATGTCTTTTGGAGCAAAACACAAGCAAAGCGAGGGATAACAATTCTGTTGTTACTCAACAACAAGAACAGCCTAAATTCAAAATTTACAGTCCATCTTCTGGGGAGTAACTTTTAATATGGAGGTGGTTCCATCACTCTATTTTTTTTTCCTTCTCTCCTAAAAAGGCTCACTTACAAAAGAGAGCTCCAAGGAGAAGCGTTCCTGTTGAAGGAGGTCTGAAAGCCACTGTTTGCTGAAACTGTCTTTATGGTAAGTGGAATGTTTTGTACGTACTCAGCTTTGAGCTTAAGCACAGACTTCTCTGCTAGTCTCAGGTCTGATACTGGAAGTCTTTGCCTTCAGGGTGGTGCCACTCAGCACACAGATTCAGTGTCCTGGGCTATGTTCACTGGCTTGTCAATTTAAGGGTCTGCCTGCAACTGTGAAGACTGTCTTTACCAGCCCTGTTCATGTTCTGCAGTGAAGGAACAGTATTTGCTGTGGGAGGGGGCCTATCAAAGAAATTACCACCCTTTGAGAGAAAACTACAGGCATTTTCTGAGCAACACGTCCTCCGTGGTTTTCTCGAATGAGCTCTACATATGGGTGTGTTAACTGTGCCCCCAAAGCTGAGCATATCACCACCAACCACTCAGAGCCACTTACTTTCTTGCAGTGAAGACTTGAGTTCAAGCCCCCCAAGTGCTAAATTCCTCCGTCCTACTTTGGAAAGTCTCTTGTGTGATCTGCAGGTCACATTGATATGTCCTGGCTAAAGGGGAGTCCCAGGTGTGTGTGTGTGTGTGTGTGTGTGTGTGTGTGTGTGTGTGTGTGTTTAGGTGCTAAACATTATTTCCAGAGAACTCTATATGCGGCTTGCATTTGAGGAAATTTGGAGTTTACTTTCCCTCTCCAGCTTAAGGTCAAGTTAAGGGGAGGGGGGGATGTCACTGAGGATGTTGCCTTGATATTTTATCTGCGAGATGGCTCAGAGCTAGCAAATTCTGTCTACATCCTGAGAAGTTAAAGAAAACACTATTATTGTGTAATTTCTTTGTTAAGAACACCAGTGTTTCTATGGCTTGGCTCTATCGCCAAACTGACATGTGACCTTGAGCAAGTCATTTACTCCATTTCTTCACCTGTAAAAATATTGGGGCTATACAGGAGCTAAGCTCCTTTCACCTCTAAAAGTAGATGAGAATGGGGTAGGATTTCCACATGGGGAAAGGGAAGTATTAAAATATTAAGTGACTGCCCTTGAAATCTGCCAAGACCAGGCCTCTGTTGGCTGGGGACCCGAAAGCTCTAGGACTGTGCTTTATCACTGCAGCAAAATCTCCAGTCTTCCCTTACAACCTAGGTCGGGAGACTCATGCAGAGACTGACCCCTAGGGTGGGGTGGGGGTGCAGAAAGGGGCAAGAGGAGTAATCAGGCCCAAGGAGCCTTAGAAGAAGAGTGTACTGGCCTCCAATGGAGGGCTGAATTTCCAGCCTTCCTTTCACACTTTCTAAGACCTGGGACTCTGCCGGGTCCTCAACATACACCGAGCTCAGGGGAGGAGTGGCACGGTCAGGAAGGACGGTTCTATCTACATCTGCCCTACCTGCACCCTGGACTCGGGCAAGTTGATTTTCAGCGCCACCTCCTCCCGCATGAAGATGTCTGGGTACCGGGTCTTAGCAAATAGAGCTTCCAGCACGTCTAGCTGCGCCCGTGTGAACGTCGTCCTCTCCCGGCGTTGCTTCCGGGGAGTGGCTGCGGGACAAGAAGCCCAGGGCCCTTTAGGGTGGGGGAGCAGTTTCTCAGTCATAGGGGTCTCTGCGGGTGCTCCGACTCCCCCGACCCCCACTCCCGGCACTTCCCTTGTCCTCCCAGCCCTTCAACCCAGAGCCTACCAGTGTTCTCCCCACCCCCTCCCCGGACCTGGAGCCGACACTCGGTCCCCAGACAAGCACTGTCCTTTCCAGGGGAGCCCCCACTTTTGACATCGGAGATCGCTCCAGCCAGAGCGACCCTTCCATAGATAACAAATGAAATAAAAGGAAGCCCAAAATCCTAAACTCCCACAGAAGCAACCCCTAAACCACAACACAAACAAAAAATCCATTCCGTGAAGTCAAGGGATCCCCGAGGACCCGCAGTTCGGATTGATGGGGTGAAATCTCGATCCTGCTCGAGACTCTGGTTTTGAGGGCCTTTGTTCCTCCATCTTTAAAATGGGGGCATATTTCCTACTTCTACGAGGATTTTAAAAAACAGATCTGACTGGAAAGGAAAGCACCCATACCCAGGGTAAGTCACACCTTTAGGGCTTAGAGGCATGGGGCCTGGAGGTCACAGGGGAGGCCCCAGGATTGGCCCGGAGAATTTACGAGGAGAAACCCAGCTTCTCGAAGAGGGTCCTTCGAGGAACTGGGATTCGAGATATGGGCGGAGGCAGGAACCTTCCTCGCCCAGCTCCAAAGTGTGTCCCCCCCAATCACTCCAATTAAGAATAAAGCGGTGTGGGTTTCCTCCAGTGTTGCAGGATCCACCTACTCCCTCCAGCCCCTATCCTCCCCTCCGGCCGGTAAACGCCCTGTGGCCCTGAGCTGCTTTTTCGAAGGAAAACCCAGTGGGGACCTCGCCTGGAGCTGGGGTGGGGGCAGCGCGACCGCCGGCCCCAGAGCTCCGGGGGGAAAGGGCGTCACAATCCGAGGGGCGGGCCTGGAGAAAGGCGAGGCAGGAGTGCCGCGAGGCTCACTTACCCGGGTAGCCCACCGAGGGGTGCAGCAAGTCCATGCCCGAAGTGGTCAGACTCAGTCCATTGACTGCGTAAGGCGGTTGCTTAAGATAAGACATCATGCTAAGGTTGTTTGGAGGCGCAAAATCGGCCCAAATCGGGGGGACCCAGCCAGAAGGTCTCGCTTCGCTGGGGGTGGACAGATTCAGGGTCCTTAGTGTGTGGGTTGGGAGCGGTTGAACTATGGGCAAAGCAAACAAACAAACAGAGGTGCTGGTTTACTGCTTCGCAGGCGGCAGCTCTCCCACGTTCCACCACTAACTTAGAAAGAGCCTGGGCTGTGCAAGGTAGAGGCTTTTAAAGGACTTGCAACCCACCCCTCACCCCCGCCCCCAGCTGCTGTGGAACTAGAGGGGATGGAGAGAGACCAGATAAACCTGTCTTCCCCACCCCCACACTAAACTTAAGGAAAAAAAAAAAAAGTACCAGAAGAAAGCAATTACAATCTGCCTTCCCCCCGAAGAACAAAACCCCGCGCCTTCAAATGCACACATTGCATTCCTATCCCTACATTTGCATAGGACTCATTGGCTGGCACTAGCTAATTGTCTCAAACAAAACTTGATTGGGGCCATTTGCAGAGACAAAGAACTCTTTGGCTAAATAAATAATGCTGATAACAAAGCCCATTGGTGAGAAACAAAGAAACAATTCAAGAAATCTACCTCTCCCCAGACTGTTGCCTTTCCAAGGCAAATTTTAATTATCTTCGCTTTTTTACCACTTTTAACTGCTGTGAACCTAAAATGTCAGTGCATTTAACATCTAAAATACGAACTTGCTAATCGACAAAGTTGAGAAAACTGCTCAACTGCTATGACTCCACATTTGAAGTCATTTCCAGTAATCATTTTCACCTAATTAGTAGTCTGGGTAATTAGATTTTGAGGTAAGTAACAGATTTATTAAGGTTTTGGAGGACCTTGATTATGTGTCTAAAGAACTAAAGCTAAACAAACAAGTATTTAACTTTTAATCGACACCCATCAAATATTTAAACACACTGCAAAAAAAAAAAAAAAAGTCTTAGAGATTGGCATGAGGTTTGCTAGAAATCCTGAAGTTAGAATCCCACCAATCAGATAATGACAGGCCCCCACATTTGCAAGCAGAAAGGGTGAGCATTTGTAGTGCAAGCCGCTTCCATGTTGGTTTTGGTGTTGTAGAGGCAGCAGATCCTGCGGGAGGCAAATTTTCAGACATTGGGGTCCTCAGCAGCTACAGCAGAGCTTCCTGTTAATTCTAGCTGCCTGCCTTTTGCACATTTTAGTTTTGAAGAAAGTAGATCCACAAACACCCAAAGTTGTGAAACTAGTAGAATTTCTCCCTACCTTTCAAGTTTTCTACAATCCTATAAGAAAAAGCTCAGGGAGGGAAAAGGCAGGCAGAAAAAGAAAAGTTATTTACTTTCTTCAGCTGTGTGTCTCTCACTGCCCCAAGCAAAGGGATCCCAAATGGATGTTAATACGGGCTGACAGTTTTCAAGTCTAGCTTTTATTTGACTAAAAATTGGCACTTATCCTGCAAAGACCTCTACTTTGCAACTTTGACACTATGAGAGATTGCTTCAAAATGGCGGATACAAGATTAGGAGAAGTTCCCTCTTACTTTGACAAAAGTCCTACTGAGTTTTTAGGACTGGATTTTCATATTTCCATTGCTTTGGAGATCAAGGCACAAAATTCTACAAATGGAAGTCAGTTACTGCAACTTCTTCCCGATTTGAAGTCATAGCACAAAAATCATGCTTTTCTACCCTCGGGTCTAATTTAATGTAATTTTATAAATACCCTTCTTGGAGGAGTTTGAAAAATCTCATCAATAAAACTAATTTAGTTGCCCCCTGTAACAAAGACTTGATATTTTCTACTCTCTTTCCAAGACAGAGTTATTTAGAGCCTGTGAAAACAATGTTGCTTTAAAATACAGTCATTTATTTGTTTATGTAGCTTCTAAGCTGGAGTTCTTTCTTGTTTAATGCAGTCTTACTATGTTGTACAGTTCTGAACTACCACAGAAAAAACCAAAATCATAGCAGATGTACACATGAGAAATACGGAATTGTTCTTACATGTAGAGCTCTCACCCAATTAGAAATGCACATTCCAACATAAAAAGCAGTAACAGACAGAAAGCACTAGGCAAAGATCCTTCTCGGAACAGCTTTGCCCTTGCCATCGCAAAATCACTAAAATTCTAGGGATAAACTGTT
Source organism: Lynx canadensis (assembly GCF_007474595.2). Lineage (NCBI taxonomy): Eukaryota > Metazoa > Chordata > Mammalia > Carnivora > Felidae > Lynx > Lynx canadensis. Next base: position 103,903,014 of record NC_044308.2, read on the forward strand.
TTCGCTTTAGCTACTCTATGCATCTTTAAAATAAAAAGAAAAGCACCCCCAAATAAAACTATTCGATACTTTGAGCAGCCGGCCTAGGCTATGAAAGAGCCATGCACTCTCCAAAGAAGAGGCCATTGGCTCTTGCATTAACTTTCAAAGCCCTGCAAGGACGCCTTTCTCCCTTCCTCTCTAAAGCGAGCCCAGAAGGGGAAACTGAAATACCCTTTCAAAAATATAAGCGTCAATATGACTGCGCGTGAGGTAGCCACTGGAGAAGTCCTACCCACGGGAGCGGGCGACGGTCGCTGGGCGAGTCTCCGCAGCCGCTGGGCGCCCGCACGTCCGGGCGCGAGTGCCTCGGTCCGGCGTCCCTGCCCGGCAGCCCCGCAGTCCTGGCGCCCCGGGTCCGGCTCCACTGCCCGCCCGGGCCCGCGCCGCCTTATATCTAACGGTCAATTCGTGCAATCTGTCGCTCTTCCCTCCCTCCCCCACATCTCCCCCCCTGTTGTTGTTGTTGTGTGTGTGTGTGTGTGTGTGTTTCTTCCAAGGAGCCCATCTACCAGTTGCTGTGTCCTCGCTCAATAATAATTACCTCGTCCAAGAATTAATTATAATAAATGTTTTCTTGATAAACTAACGAGATAATCCGAGGGGCACACGTCCCTTAATTACAGGCCGCCGTGCTCAGCTCCGCTTCTCGTCCGGGCTGATTAATTTTCTGCATGATGGAAAAGAAACAAAACTACGCGGACTGGCGACTGGCCTGTGGCTCGGAGGACCGCGAAGAGCAAGAGGAGAGAAAGAAAGAGGAGAGAAGTGGGCACCGCGGAAACAGCCGGCGCGGGCCTCCCTCTCCGGCGAACTCGAGTGAAAGTTTCTGGCCTCAGGGAATCAAACAACGCTGCCACCCGCAAGGGAGGGAGGAAGAAACGTGCCAAAAGGGTTGGCCTTGACTATTAATTATGGTGAGGAGAAAGCCCCAGTGTTAGCTCGGGGAGTGAGGAGAGGTCTGGTGTCTACCTTCCTTTGGGGGGAGGAGTTTCCTCTCCAACTGGTCTCCTGTGCTAATAACTTTCGGTGCCTGGAAAAAGTCCCGAACTGAGCGGGAAAAATCCTGACCCCCCCCCCCCCAGGCTCTCGGACGGAGGAGAGCATTTCCAGGAACGACTTCCCCACCCCCTCCCCAAGTCATCCACCGCTCCAGGGTCAACGCAGCTCGGCCTTCCGTCCCCGCATCCCACTTCTGTCTGTGAAGGAGGAAAAAGCCAACTCGGGGGAGTTCTGACGAGGGACTTGATCTCAAAAAATGTGTTCTGAAATCGGACTGTGATTTCAAGAGCCACTTGAACACATCAACACGAAGACTTCTTTGGAGTTGGCGGCGTGACACGTCGCCGAGGCGGGCTGCCCGCGGAACCTGATGGTTCAACCTGCGTGGACCCAGAGCGGAGGCTGGGCCTCAGGGCACCCCTCCACCCCGGCCCGGCCCCTGCCCACGACACCCTGGTGTCCCCGAGCCTGGGAGGGGAGCGCGCGAGCGCGCACGCAGGCCCCGGCGCTGCCCCAGGTCCGGAACGGCGGAGGGCCGCCTTCCCCAGTGTAAGGTTTCCGTCCCCGGCCCCGCCGCGGCCTCAGGCGGAGCCGGGGCCACTCACCAACACTTCTGCCAGCCCCAGGTGCGTGCGGAGGGCTGCACCGGGCGGGCCCGGAGCCGTTCCGGACAAAGTCACGTAGCAAAACGACTCTCCCGCTTTCGCTCGGTCTGGAGACCCTGGTCTGGGACCGAGACAACCGGGGATGGGGATGGGGGGTTTACTGCACTCCCAGGTTATTTTGAGGGGAGGAATGTGGCGATCAAAAAGGAAAAGGGGACCTGGAGGCCTTTGAAAGAGGCTGAGAACGGAGGGCGAATCTTGGTGAGCTGCTCTTGGCTCTAGGGAAAGGGGACGGGACAGAGGGAGCGGCGAGCGCGGGGCGGACGAGCTGCCGGCGCTCCACGCCTCCTAGGTTATTCGCTCGGGTTTCCTCTCACGTTCGTTAAGGGCGGGGGGGGGGGGGGCTCGAGCTGCGACCATCCTCACCCGCTGATCCGCGAGCAAGCCGGGCTTCGGGCACGCTGGCCCTAGAAGACGCCTATCTTATCATCATCATCATCATCATCATCATCCATCTAGCTACATCTGTATCTTTTTGTCTCGGACTCTGAAGATGTCCTTGAGATCAGTCCAAATGCCCCAACCACATCTGAGGGCCAAAACGCAAACTAGCAGGGAGAAGCCCAGAATGGGCGTTGACATAAAACAAAACCAGAAACAGAACCCCTCCAAAACACCCCACATTACCCTCACAGGGTTTCCACGACGTTGGGCGGAAGCGGCGACCCCAGGAGCGCGCTGTCTCCCCTCCTCCCACTCCCGCCCTCACCTCCAGATCAGAAATTTTTCGCAATGCTCGTTACTACACCTAAAAAATTTACAAGGGAGAAAAACACGGCATGCTTCAGAAGAACTCCACGTTCGCAGAAGTGTGCATCAGTCGGTCTATTGGAGGTACCGGGGCGATGGTAGACAGGAGGACACATGGACATAGGCAGGCAAGACAGACGGACACTTACCTTACAGCCGCATGGGAAGTTAGAAAAAAAATTAAATTATCCTTCAAAATTCCAAATAGCCAGCTATCCTAAAAGAAATCAAGAGTATTGAGTTAGAAATCTTGCTGTCTTCACCCCTCCGTAAAAAGTCAAACAACGAAAAAAAAATATTTTTAAGAATCGAAAATGAGGAAAGTAGCTCGAGTTGGAAACACGCGTGGGTCCCTCTGTGATACATACAAAGTAGACGTGGTGAGGGCTGCTCTAGCGATTTTTATTTTTAATAACAGTGGAGGCTGAGTTGGAGCTGAGGTCGGTCCCGCTCTCAGGGAGATTTGCTGAGAAAGCGCCTCTCTGGCAACTTTTTGACGCAAACTCTCCAACCAATGGCAGGGAGAGAATGATTGACACATCTAAGCCAGAGGGAAAATAATAAAAACACACAACAGGGGGAGGAAAACAGGCCGCTGCTGCACGGGGGGACGAGCAGGCAACAAATCCAGGCCTCCGACATTACCAGAATGTTCTTGAAAGACACTGGGCTCCGCTTAAAATATACATTATGGGCTGGAGCATGTGAACTAATTGTATAATTAAAATGATGGACAGGGAGGCCTCCCTTACCTTCCTTCTCCTTTTCTTCTTTTCCTTCTTTTCCTCCCCCCCCCCTTTTTGTTTTGTTTTGATTTTAGGGAAGGGGAGAAAGGAAACCCATACAATACGATGGAAAGATAAAAATATTTAGGTAAATGCTGGAGAAGAGTGAGGGTGGGGGTGGGTTATCGCATTCAACGCCAGCAGTAAGGGTGTAGATCAAACGCAGAAAGCAAGTCAGGCTGAAGCCTAAAGCCACCACTGTGCTGTCTTAACCAGGATCAGACCACGCTGAGGGCCAGAAAGGGTAAAAGAAGGAGGCCTGGGAGTGAAGTGTGGGCGTGTAGGCAAGAGAGAGACAGATACACAAGTCCAAGAACAAACTATTTTCAAAAACTCGTGTCTCTCCCACTCGTTGCGCCCTTCTAAATATTCCACGGTCCCCGGAGGAGAGACTGGACTCGTGGGATCCGCGCAGGGCTTTTAGAGTTTGAAAGAAACCCAAGGCAGGCTGCAAAGAACACCAGCCGGGGAATCTAACCCCAGGGCCGGTTTGGGGAGACCACAGGAGCCAGGTCAGGACTCGGGGATGGAAGAGGGGTCGGCCGGACACCCGGGGAGGGAGCGAACGCAGGAGGCCCACGCTGGAAACAGAGTTTCCACGTTAATACAAACGCTACTCAATGCCCGCCGGCGCGGCCTGGAGCAAACAGCCCGCGCGGCCCGAGCCGGGGGCTGAGAGCCCGGAGGCGGGAGAGCGGCAGCACCAGGGGACCCGAGCCAGAGAGCGCACCCCAGCCTAACTTTAATGCTGGCACAGAGAGCGGGACCCGACAGCCTTCAAACCGGTCTGAGTCCCTAGAAAAGCAGAAACAGATTGGGCGGAGGAGTCGCGGGGGGCGGGGGGGGGTGAACAAGGGGACCGGCTGAGGGTGTGAGTGGTAGGTGGGGGGAGCAGAAGACATTTCTTCCCTCACAACTCCCAATGCCGGAAAAGAAAAATAAAATCTCTTTCTAAACACCCTCCCCCTTCAACCACCACCACCACCACCACGGCAAGTGGGCCCAAAGAAACAGCTCGCTGCCTTTAATTTGGGGACCTATGTTAATGAAGTTGGTAATTAATTCGTCGCTTTGTTGTCGGTTCTTATACTGTATGTGTAATCAAATGTGGCCGTCCTTGGGATTTACAGCAATTAACGAATTATGGGAGTGCGCACGAGGCAGCAAGCGCACGGCAGCCCGGCTGGACTCCGGCTCCGGCTCCGGCTGCGGCTCGGCCTGGGGCTGGGCATTCGGCGGCCGCGGCCAGCCTCGCAGGTGTCTCTAGAGCTTTGGGCCCCGGCGTACCAGCGAGCCCCCGAGCGGCCCGGGGTCTGCCCAGCAGCTCCAGTCCGAAGAGACCCGCTGACTGTCGCGTTCCCAGGAGTCGCGACATTGTGGGGTCCCGGGCTGAGGGGGGAGGGTGAGTACGGACCTTTTTTTTCTCACCCCGCCCCCACTGTACTAAAACACCTGGCGACTGCTCCCCCACCCCGGGCCTTTAATGGGGGGGGGGGGGAGAAGAGCCACAAATGCCCCAGGCGGTCTGGCCCATTGGTTGGGAGCACTTGGCCAGAGTCGGGATACTTTCGGTGAAGGAAGGGCAAATCCACCCAGCTCCCCTGAGCCAGAGCCTCCTTCCTACCCCGAGAAAAGACAGGGATTCTCCCAGTTTGATCGCAATGATGTTTAAAGCATCAAAGAACGAAAAAGAAAAATGGACGTTGTGCGTCTGGTGGAGGGGAAGGGCCGAAGGGAGGCCTTGGGGACAGTGGAGGTGGGGTGTGTGTGTGTGTGTGTGTGTGTGTGTGTGTGTGTGTGTGTGTGGAGAAATATCAGAATATGCGCTTGTGTTCTCCACGAAGTACGGGGAGCGTTTTTAGGCCCAGAGATCTATGTGCTGTGGGGGGTCCATTGGTGTGGGAAACCCGTCGAACCCTACCGAGAGGTTTGCGGTGTCCTCTCAGTTGGCGGGGGCAGCTAAATCTCCCTGAAAATTCCCGGGTTCTGTCGGACAAGGGCACATTTCTGAGCGGTGGGGCGTGGGAGGGCTTTTCCCTTTACTGCGGCTGGGAGCAGACAGCTCTCGCTTCTCCTTTGCCCTTTAGTCTAATAACTTCGCAGAAATGCAGGACCAATAAACCACGAGTTGGAAATGGACAGTGTTAAATAAACAAGGGTCTCTTTAAAATTCCCATCCACTTCAGATGTCTAAAGTAAGATTGTGATGATTTTGTCACGGTTTGGTAAATTTACCCCTTTAAGAGGCTTTCATAAATCCCAGAACACACCTTCAGCCAGATTTGAATATAGATTTAGGTTTTAAAACCCAGAAGCTGGAAACGCCGCTTTATCAAAGAGAATTTCCCTTTAGCTTAGCAATGTGCTGAAGCTCTTAAAAGATTGGATCTGAGAGAGAGAGAGAGAGAGAGACAGAGAGAGAGAGACAGAGAGAGACAGAGAGGAGAAAGAGAACTAGAGACACAGGCAGACGGGGGGGAAAAAAGACTTTCTTTTTCTTTCTAGAGGAATTCTGCCCAGACTCTGCAGCAGTTGGTAGCAAGAAAGCTTTCTCCTGGGTGTCTCCTGGAAAAGTTGCAAAATTGCTCTTCACCTGTAAGAACATGCTCTTTATCTTCCAGTCTCTTCTTGTCAATTTGGAAATTGCAGACAGCCCGGCTCAGGTACAGTCCCCACAAACCATACTGTAGGTCAGGACAAAAGCCACTGGCTTTGGTGGCAGGGGGGGTTGGGCTGTTGTACTGAAAACCGCAGAGGCTTGGTGGGAGAAAAAGACTCCTTGGATGAAAAGTCTAACTCTTGATTTCCAGTAAGTCCTTGAACTTCCAATATACTTACTATGTGGTCATTGTATTTTCTCTGTTCATGTTTAACTTTTTTTCCCCCCTACATCTTCTGTCTTTAGATTTTTTTTTCTATGAATCTGACTTGTGGTAGGTAGCATGCTTTGTGTTTGTAAGTGATTTTCATTAACAAGTGGATGGTTTTTAATTGCCATGAGTACAACTGTCTTGCTATCAATATGAGATATAAGTATTCAGAAGTGAAATTAAGAAAACCAGTACATAGGAAATCAAATTGTTTGTCAGAGCTTGCATACAGTTTCCAAAATATGGCTGATATTCATATTTTGAAATCTAGATTAATGTCTCACGCTAGCTGGATTTACTTTCTCCACCCCACTTGCCAGGCCAGTTTAAAATATTCCAAACTTTCCTCCAAGTTTATTAACTATGGTGCTGTGGGGGGGGGGGGAGGAGTAGAGGAGTGGGAAGAGAAAGGAGAAAGATTTCAGGATTCTTCCAGGCTAATTAAAAAAGAAGAAGAACAAAACCCATATTCCATGAGAACACCGCCTCTCAGGGGGAAAGGAGCCAGTTAGACTCCCTGAACACTTACTTCAGAAATATGAAGATTAATTTCCAATCTTTTCAGCGATTCAGTGGACAGTAGGGGACCACATCTTGCCTTAGAACTGCCACGATATTTAGAAAGAAGTCATTTTTCATTAGGTTTTTAGATATGTCTTTATTAAAAACTTTGACAAGATTAACTTTAATTAATTTTTTAACGAGGGTTAAAGATTGGCAATGCAGGCAGAATTTGGAGGGAAATAGAAAGCAGTAGATCACTTGTGAATTAAGCTTGAGTTGCTTATTCCCTGCATTTACGATTGCCTCAGAAAAGAGGGTAAGGGAGAAAGAAACAACTTCAAAGATAGGATTGTGCTGTCTTGATAAAAGAGTAGGAGGCAAATTCCAAATGCAGAAAAGAGGAAAAGAGGACCATGTTGTTCCGGAATGAAACGGATTAAGATTGTGTGACAAGTGCGAGATGTGGGGCTGGGAGACATTTATGAGCTGAGTGTGAGCTGGGAGCTGTGCGTCTGTCCCTGAGCATGTGGGGACCCAGGGTGTGTGCAGAGCAAGGTTAGGGTGGGGGATAGGAAGGGTTGGTGTGTGAGAGACGGAGAGCAATATGAGGGTGTGAGTGTGGGTGTGGGTGTGCGTTAGGAGGGTGTGGACGGGAATGTGGATGGATTGATGAGGGGTGGTAGCTGTCAGTTTATATAATTTTCATCTTCTGGTCCCGAACTTTCCTTGAAATCAATCCTACTGCAGGCAGTAGCCTTGAGCTTACAGAGCTGATATAAAACAACCATTACAGTCCAATATCTTGCCTGTTTGCAAACTTCATTTAAAACTGGGGGAAAAAAGACCCAGGAATGGTTTTGTAAGAAAGGGAAAAAAGAAGAAAAGAAAACCGCAGTGAAGCTTTAAACTAGTTTGGATAAATCTCTAATCTTTTATTTGTAACCTTTTACAAGCTTTATTTCCCGTATATGAAAAGCTTCTTTTATATGGGCACGACAGACTTTTCCTTTGGATTTTTAATTAGAGCCCATCAATTGTAGCCATATTTAAGAATCAATATAAAGTAATCCTTCGAGATGGGATAAGGTTTTAATCGAAAATCTAATTTCCCACTCTTTGCAGATCATTTTGAGGGGCTGGTTGATTAAAAAAGAGTTCAATTTTTAAAAGACATAACACCTAAAACCTGGAAAGATCATGTCCGCAGAAAAAGCAACTGATGTTTTCTTACAAAGAAAAAAAGTCTGGCTGTTGTTGGGAACTTTTTTTTTCTATTTAGAAGAATTTGACTTATTTTTCGCTCAAACACTACTCTCTGCTGTGGCTCCTATGAGGGTATTCACATTGAATGGGGAGAGAAAAAAAGAGGAATTGTTTGTCTAAAACAGTATTTCATATGCAAAAGACAGTAACTTAAATTTTTTATTAACAAAGAAAACATAGATTTTGATAGATCTTTTTCACTACAACCTCAAAAAATCCCAAGATTAGAAAATGAATAACACATTTTTTCATTTTTGTTCAATGGATGCAAACTTTCCACTTTCACATCTAGGAATGAATATTTTCAACAGATTTTTAAACTTCTACATTAGAATTTTGCAATTTTAATTTTCTTACAATTGAAAAGTTGTCTATCACAAAAGCATAGAATTGTAAACAGTTGTACCAGATTCACTAGCTTTGAATTTGTCTTTTTTTTTTTTAAGGAAGAAAAATGATAGCAAGGAAGGAAGTAAATAAACAAAAACTAATTGTAGGTGCACAGCCCAGACATTTTTTTGCTTCTTAATGATCAAGCTGAGGCATTTGTTCAAAAACTGCTCATTATCTAAATGGGCACAGTGCATTTTCTGCAAACACACCACTATTCTGTAAGATCTGCAAATCATCTCTAAACTAGAGGAGATCCCCCTCTAAAGTTTATAGACGCATTTCCAGACATTCACTGACTTGTTTTTATTGTTATATCTGTTAAGTGCATTTCAAAAAAAGAACTCATGGTATTTGCTTTTTAAAATCTGAATGGAGCGGTTTGAACATAGTTGCTGCTCATGCTTTTCTTTTATCTGCAGAAATTTCAATTTATTTAAAAGCTTGGCGTTTAATGCACTACATGACCGCATAAATTTTAGAGAAACTCTCTTGCATTTCTCTGTAATCGCGTCTAATGAAAACCTGGGATTTTCCATTATTAAAAAAATGTGAAAAAATAATGCATCTTCATTAGGAAAATTGACTGCTGTGCTCACGACAGTTCTTAATTGAAAAGGCAACCTATTTTAATGGTGTGGTTGAGAAGAAGATTACATACTTTATCCAAACACAAAGACAATTAATAATGAGAAGCAGGCTGCTGCCATTAACTCTAATGCAGTTGCATCAATGTCAGTGAGAAGTGCTCATACCTGAGATACATGGTGCAAACTCCCCCGGCTCCCTCCTTCCCCAATTCACCCACTCCTTAATTTGGGTTTCTTAAGCAAGCGCCTGGACCGGCTGTGATCCGGCGGGCTAGTGTCATGCAAATGCGGCGCGGGGCCAGGCGCCCCTTCTTCCCGCGGGTCGCGCGGTCCGGGACAGCGCCGCCCGGCCGGAGGCTCCCCGGCTGCGGGAGGCTCCCCGGCTGCGGGAGGCTCCGCGCACACCTCGCGCCCTCCCGCCTGTGCGCGGAGCCTGACCCAGGGCAGCCGCGGCCCCCGCGCGCCGGAGGGTTTGGAGACCCAGGGCTACCTGGTACATGTTAAGAAGTTTACCAAAAGGGACCGGGCGGCCTCGGAGTCTGGGTTCTGCTTTGATTCGCTTACGGAAAGGTCGTAGGGGGGAAAAAATCTTTTAAAATTGAGAGTGTGGTGGGGACGTCTGGGCGCAAGTGGTCATCCGGCGGATCCATCAAGTTTCCAAAGCGCCCCCTCTCCAACTCGGGCCCGGAGAGCAGAGCGTGCGTGTGTGCGTGTGCGCGCGCTCCTGTGTCTCCGTGTGTGTGTGTGTGCGCGTGTGTGCTTGCGCGTGCGTGTGCGTTGAAGGGGAGATCCCGACCTTTCCTGGGTTCGAGCACGCCAGGCTGCTCCAGGCTGGGAGATAGGGAGGAGGCGGCAGCCACCTCTCTGCTTTTTCTTTCCTCTGCGAGGCGCGGCCAATTCAGGCCTCCAGCCGGCTGCCTCGAACCCGGGCCGGCGAGCTGCAGGACACAGCGCGGGAAGGGGGGTGGGGGGACCCGGGGCTCCCAGGCCTTGGCGCTGGGGGTAGCGGCGGCGCCTAGTGCCAGGCGCGGCGCGGCCCGGCGCTCCTGGGTTCGAGGACTCGAGGGTGCGATCTGCCCTTGGTCGGCCCTGCAGCCGCCAGGCCCCAGGGAGGCGTGCAGGTTGAGGATGGGGCAGATCTCGATTTGGGTCTCTACGAGGGGCTTTGGCGCCCGAGGAGGGCTAGGCGCCTGCTGCGTGGTGTACTGCAGCCCTCCGAACCAGCTCTGCCCCTGGCCCTTCCCCAGCTCAGTTTCCCCAAAGAGGCTCAGAGCAGCGGGGGGGAGGGAGCGCCCCTCAATCGGTATTACTCCCTTCTCCCAGTGTGAACCAGGGCAGGGCTGCAGGCTAACAGGAGCTTTCACGCGAGGTGGTCACCTGCCTTCACCAAAGGGCTGGTGGGGGGGGGGGGGGGTGCTCCTTTGGGAAATTCTGGAGGCTTCTCGCATTGGCCAGCCATGCGCAGCGACCGGGAGAGAGAGTGTGCAGGGTGAGAACTACACACACGCATCCTGCAGAGGAAGAGTGAGGGACCCCATTCTCTAAGGCCCGACAGGCTACATCTCTTCCCCTTGAGGGATAGCTTCACAGGGAAGTTCCTTCCACAAATGCCACACTTCCCTCTGCAGCCCTCAGAGTCCCTGGGCCCACCTTGTCCTACCCCACTTTCCCTCTGGTTTCCACCTTTTCATCTGCAGACATCCTGCAGATTTGCCATTTTTTGTTTCTGTCCACTGGTCAGGGATCCTCTCAAACCTGAAGACAAGAGGACCTGGAGTTTCCCTGAAGCCCAGGCTCCTCCGCTCCCTCCCTCAGGATAGGTGATCTCTGGGACATTGAAACCTCCCTTTGGTGAAAGCCAGACATGGGCTACTTGGCATGGTCTGCCCTACATCTCTATGATGTATCTAGAGCTTTTCCTGTTCCTTTTGACTACCTTTTTCACATTGCAAAGGTTGAAGTACTCCAGTTATTATTTATCAGCAAGTCTCAGCTTCTGCTGGTGCTGAGGCTAAATGTGTCAGCTGAGTATCAAGGGGGAGACCAGGTCTCTTAGACCAGAGAGAAGTGATTTTCTTCTTGGGAGAGCATGAACCTTAGATGTCATACTTGCCCAAGAACATAAGAGCAACAACAAACTAACTTGAATTTATGGATCTGTTTCTTGACGTATGACCTATGGATGCTGGAGACATCTTTTTTTTTTTTTAAGTTTTATTTATTTTTGAGAGACAGACGGAGTGGGGGAGGGGCAGGGAGAGAGGGAGAGAGAGAATCCCAAGCAGGCTCTGCACTGTCAGCACAGAGTCCAATGTGGGGCTCGAACTCATACACCGTGAGATCATGACCTGAGCTGAAACTAAGAAAGAATTGGACTCTTAACCGACTGAGCCACCCAGTTGCTCCGGATGCTGGAGACATCTTTATTAGCATGTATGGACTTTGGATAGCCAACCAATAATGACATTCCTAATCATTTATTGAAAATTATTTAAGCTAGTTCAGCAAAAGACTGTAGCTCTTAGCCTAAATGGCAGGTTTCTGACAGCTTATTCAACGAGCAAACAAGCAAAAAACGAAAGATATAATCGCTTCCAATACTTAACTCCTGAATATAACAGTCACCACTTAAGGGACACGCAGACCACACCAAAAGTAGATGGTGTGGTCTAAGTTATTATTGGAAAAGCAGTTTCTTTCTGATTGTGCTCTCTTGTATATAATGCACAAAATTATGTCAAAGAAACAGAAGAACCAGGCATGGTTTATAGATATTGGGTATCAACAGAATCATGGCCCCAAGTGTATCCTGACCTTTCCCTGCTGTTTTGGGAAAAAGCAGAAGTCACAAAGACCTTGGTGAAGACTTTTTCTAACAGAAACATTCTGTAGACACTATGTATTCACCAAGGAGTAGGTCACCTCAAGTCAGCCTGTGTCTGTGTCAAAACACCTGGAAGGAAATTAAACAATTCCATTATTTTTAAGAAATATTTTTAAATGTCCTTGTTGTTGACTTTGGGTGGATACAACCCCAGTCAACTCTAGAATCCTAATGAAGATATTCCAGTAAAAGAAAAAAAAAATTACCCTAGACCACACAGTAGTAGCCCCTTATCTGTGGTTTCACTTTACACGGTTGGTTTCAGTTACCCAAGGTCAACTGCGATGTGGAAGATGATCTTCCTGCTGGCCCATCATCAGAGAGTCAACAGTAGCCTAAAGCTACGTCACAATGCTTATGTCATTCACCTCAATTCTTCTCAATTCCAAGGCATTTTATCATCTTGCATCATCACAAGGAGAGGAAGAATGAATACAGTACAATAAGATATTTTGAGAGAGAGACCACATTTGTGTAATTTTTATTACAGTATATTGTCATAATTGTTCTTTTATTATTAATTATTGTTAATCTCATGCTGTGCCTAGCTTATGAATTTTTGATAGGTATGTAGGTATAGGAAAAAACATAGTGTATATAGGGTTGGGTTCTGGCTGCAGTTTCAGGCATCCTGTAGGGGTCTTGGAACATATCCCCCTGCAGTTAAGGGGAGACTGCTATAGCGTCTTAAATCTGATTGCACATTTGGATCAATTTGGTTGATTAACCAATTTATTCATACATGGCAAGATGGATAAATCTATTTCTTTTTCATGTGCAGAATTTTTCATTGAAGTCTCTGATTTCTCTAAAGGTTTGTGATTTGCGATGTAAGAAGTCTCCAGAGTACATGTATTTTTTTTTAAGTGGACTGTAACATGAACTCGCATTGCTTCCTTCCTTCATTTCTTCATTTAGCAAACATATTTGGGATCCCACTGTATACTATGCGATTGTCAGGCATCGATTATGCTCAGGACCAGGAGCTAAGTTTGTTGTTTTTTCTCACTTAAAGCAGAAGGCAGATGGTTATATAATAAACGTTTGGTCTAAAGGTATACATTATCTACTCTCTTCTGGGAAATTCACCATCCCAAATCTGAGGACAGAAGTCATCTTGATTTTTCTGCTTTCCAGAGTATAGATTATTGGAGACAAAAATTAAGCCTGGAGAGATTTGTGAGTTGCTCAAAGTTGTAAGACCTTGTTGGTCATTCACAGCAGTGCTCCTAGAGAAAGCTGTAGGAGTTGTTTGTATTGACAGACACAAGTAGATGACTCTTAATGTTCAAATTTGGTTTGTTTCTAAAAAATAAAATCAGAAGGCAACTGAGTGTATAATTTATTGCATGTTTAGATAAATTATATGCTCTTCAGTAACAGATAACTTTTTCATAGGAATAAAAACAAATTTGATATTTAACCTTCTTTTAGCCAATATCTAAAAGACGTAGAGATGGTGTGTATGCCATCATTACATTCTTACCTTATTTTTAAGAGAATGCAAAGAGTCAGATGCCTGGCTGGCTCAGTCAACAGAGCATATGACTCTTGATCTCGGGGTCTTGAGTTTCAGCCCCATGAAACTCGTATTTAGTTAAAATTTAAAAATTAATTTTGAAAAGGGAGAGAATGCAAAAAGAAGTATTTGTAAGTCTAATACTATTTATTTTCTGAATCCCTTTTCCTGGGCTAGAAATAGTTGTTATGGTTTGTTTGTTTGTTTGTTGGCCTTTTCAGCTTCAACTACTTGCCGGTCCTCAAAGTTGACAGGTTTTCTTTCTTTTTGAATTTAGGATTTACAAAGTAACAACTTATACTCAAATATAGTCGTTTCTATAAAGATTCTCTCCTCCTGTTTTTAAATTTGTTTCTCGTTCATAAAAGAAACATGACCATGAGTTTTTCCATAGATCCTTGATGGAGTTATTGAACGTGGTGATCAAATGATAGATTAGAACTGAGTCTCCATAGAGGTGGCCAGTATAGAAAGCCCCTTTTTTTGCTGGTGAGCTCTACCAGGAGGAATTAAATGCTACCTCTTATAAAGCAATCTTACTGATCTATGTCTGTTTGGGTCCACTAGTCTTTGAGTCCTCACTTTGCTAGTAGTTATTTTACCTTTTGAATATGATTTGTGGGTCATGGCACCCGTGCATAGCCTGTGGTCTGTAGAGAGGCCATATTGATTAATGCCTTTGGTGCAAATTATTCAGAAGGTTAGTGTTGTTGTTGTTGTTTTATCCTAAAAACATCCAAACACTAATTCTTTACTTTCCCAATTTGATCTTTTTAATTTCCTTCACAGCTAAGACGGTATGAGAGCCCCTTTGTTCTGGAACTGCCGATTCTAGTGTTCAAGGTATTTGTTCCAGGGACTGCACTTATGATTTTAAAGTGCCATAAATTCTTCAAACTAAGCCCCTCTACTTTTTATAACACCTTACGAGCTTCGATTGTGTGATCTTGAGAATGAAAAAAAGTTTCCATGAGATTAGGTAGCTATTCAGATTATAAATATGGCTTTATTAAATTTAACTGGCAAAGTGATCTATTGCAAGTAAAGAAAGTGAAAACACAGGCTTAAAATATCCAGGACTGAAAATAGAACATTTAATTTCTGATTCTCTCTGCAGGTGGGGTATGAAATAGAATGCTAGTGTTGCTGCTGCCAGAATGCGTGCCTGTTTTTATACTTTTGTCAAGGATGTGGGCAATGGAAACAGATACTTACTGAAGTACAACAGGGTTTATGTAGACATCCACAAGACTTAAGGAGGGCAGTATTTCCTTTACAGAAGAAAGTAGGTCTCTTGATGCCGGCAAGGTATATGAGAAAGATGGTGAAATGAAAGGAGATGAGAATCCAGACACTCTATCAGCAGCCTTACCCTGTGACAGACCCAGAGGCAACTCCAAAGCCACCAGGGCAACTGCCTGTTCAGTTTGCCAAAGAGCCAGATGCTGTTGCTTGGAAGAATCTCCTCCACAGCTTGATGTCTGGGTCCTGTGATTGCCATCCAAAGAACAGTGGTGGGGCATGCTGGGATGAATGCAATCCCGGCATCCCACTACAGTGCTTTCTTTTTAAAAAAGAGTCATTTTAAATTAAATAAGTTTTAAAACTCACATGTTATTATTTTTTTTAATGTAAAAAGGAAATTGGAGGAGGACAGTAGTACAAATCAAGGCTGTATATTTGAAAAAAAAATCCTCTTAAACTTTATTTTGCTTATAAGTCATATTTAATTATCCCTTGAGGATCGGGACATTTAGAAAAGACAAAAGACCATCTACTATTCACAGTGATGAAATAAAAATCACTATAATATAGATGAATGGTGATGCAGAGAATTTTAACTATGTATGTTATTAACAATGGTCACTTACAATATTTATTTGCGTGAAATAAGATACTCAATTTTAGTGTTAGTTTTGCAACAGAATTTTGATCGTGGGTGTCACTGAACACGTGTTTAAATTAAAAGGGCAATAAAAAAGTGATAGGTGACATCTAAGGGAAAAAATTATGCCTGAGTTTCTGATGAGGCACTAACATCTCTTCTTAAATGTCAGCAGTATTGCCACATGAAGCAACATCTCTCCTTTTCAAAATATGTGTTAATATCTGCTGTGTTGTAGCTGAGTGAATAACAGCTGCTGTATGTCTTTGGAGTCATTCAGACCACTTCAACAAATGAATGTAATTTGATTCCAGAGTACAACCAAAATCTTTGCTCTTTTCGTGTAATCTCTTATTTTTGTAATTATAGGAATTTTTTCCCTTTAATATTACCAGGCTTTGTCTAATAGCCTGATAGTAAGTGCTGGAGTGCCAGAGTAAATCTGTAATTTCTTTAATCATTGTGATCAATGCGAATCATGGCATGATTAATGCAGCCATGGTAATAGGTAATGGTTAAAAAGATAATCAAAATATTTGGAGAGTAATAACTTACTGTAGAGCAGTGGTTCTTAACCAGGGATGGCTTCTCCCCACAGGGGACATTTGGCAATGTTCTTCAGACATTTTTGGTTGTCACAACTGTTATCTAGTGGATAGAGACCACAAATACTGCTAAACATCCTGCGATGCAAAGAGCAGCCCTTCCCACTCCCACAACAAGCTATGTGGCCTAACGTGTCAAAAGGTACCAAGGTTGAGAAATTCTGATGTAGAGAAATAGATAACATGTATAATAATGTTGGCATTTAAAAATTTGGGTAGCGATATAGTATCACTAACCCAGATGAAAAGTAAAAAAACTGAACAAAACAAAACAAAAACACAAAACAACAACAACAAAAAGTCTTAGTCACTCAAATATTTTCAAATACCTTTAGGTTTGGGGTCATATAGACAAGGCATACAGACATAATATTATTCTTACTTTCTGTAAAATATATTTCTCGCCCTCACTTCAGTTATTATTAAAGCACAAACTAGCCACATGTTGATTAAATCAATTAGTGACTTCGCGTTATTAAGCTCTGCTTCTTGAATAGAATATATTCAGCAGGAAGAAATATATTAAAGAGTTTTTAGTTTTTACTTTTTTTTCTCTTTCTAAAAATTCTTTCCAAAAAAATTGGAAAACACATAAAACTACCAAGAGGAAAAGGAAAAGAATCTTTAATTTTACTACCTTAGGTTTTTAGTTTCTGTAAACTCAAAGGTATGCCTATGGTCATTGATTTTTCACTACAGCAACAAATATTGTTTGACCAGTATTTCACCGTGGTTAAATTTTCATGATACTAACTCCCCTGTTAACAGGGGAGATGAAAAGTGAAATTTTTAGTCATTTTCATAATTGTTGTTTGACAAATATTTCACTATGGTTAAATATTTCATGATATGAACTCCCCTGTTAATAAGGGAGATGGAAAGTGAAATTTTTAGTCATTTTCGTAATTGTTGTCAATACTAGTTTATCTCCCTGCTTTGGAGCATGAATTTTTTTAAGTTTTTTTTGTTTTTGTTTTTGTTTTTTTTAAGTAGTGTGTTCAGTTATACTAAATAGAAGGCGTCTCTCCATATAAAACCTTGCTTGGACAACACTAGCATCCTGCCTTATCTGTTTTTATGTAACCTTATATATGATTTGTCTCCTAATAATTTTTTCTTAACTCAGATGTTTATGCTAAAGTTGTTTTTCAACTTTGAACTACTGTTCATAGGTTAATACTTTTGTCTCAGTGAGATCTATGGGTGAAGATACCACCAAGATTAAGGTGGTAGGTAGTTACTTACTAATGGGTATTAAGGGTCTTGGTAGGGAGACACAGGCACAAGGTCCTTGTCAGGGGATGAAACCTAGACAGTAGTGTAGGGAGGATTGCCGGAATGGCAGACTGGCCCAGTGTAGAAAAATGACAGAAGCAAAGAGGACAAATCGAAGTTAACGGAATAAAGCATAGCTTTTATTTTTTTTACATTTATTTATTTTTGAGAAACCGAGTGAGACAAAGCGTGAGCAGGGGAGAGGCAGAGAGAGAAGGAGACACAGAATCTGAAGCAGCCTCCAGGCTCTGAGCAAGCAGTCAGCACAGAGCCTGATGCGGGGCTCGAACTCACAAACTGTGAGATCATGACCTGAGCCGAAGTCGGACGCTCAACCGCTTAACCGCTCAACCGACTGAGCCACCCAGGTGTCCCAAGCACAGCTTTTAAATAACAAACTGAACAGCAATGAGTTTGTATTATCATTTAGGCAATTAAATCCTTAACAGGACTTCTTTATTTAAGCCACTGATACTTGGTTTCCTCCTCAGACCCAATTACTTCTTGTCAGGAAAGCAGAGGGGAGAGTGCAAATGGCCCTTAATTTGCGGGGTTTATCTTTTCTAGGATTTTAAAATGGGGGGGACTGGGTGGCTCAGTCGGTTAAGCATCCGACTTCGGCTCAGGTCATGATCTCACGCTCCAAGAGCTCGAGCCCCGCTTTGGGCTCTGTGCTGACAGCTCAGAGCCTGGAGCCTGCTTCGGATTCTGTGTCTCCCTCTCTCTCTGGCCCTCCCCCCGTTCATGCTCTGTCTCCCTCTGTCTCAAAAATAAGTAAACGTTAAAAAAAATTTTTTTTAATAAAATAGGGACAGTTCCCTCAGCTACCACCAGTTTTGTCTTGTGCAGTTGATAATGGCAATTTTATGGAGCCCCCTCAATACAACACAAGAATTTCAGTGAATAGTTTATTTCTTTCTTTTCATTCATTCATTCACTTAAAAGTAATCTCTATACCCAACGTGGGGCCTGAACTTACAACCCCGAGATCAAGAGTCACATGCTCTAGTGACTGAGCCAGTCAGGTGTCCCTGAATAGTTTCTAGAGTAGAACCACTTTTCTTCTTCATAGAGTAGGTCTCATTCCTGTTCCTGGGTAACAGGTATCATACTCAACAGTAACAGGCCTGTCTAGGGCGTGTTTGTTATTTTTTTCACAGACTCTGAACAACAGGGTTTAGAATAAGTCCAGTCTCTTGTGTCCACCAAGTTAAGGCACATGAAAAGAAACATAATACAGGGCTTTCAAAAGGTTGCAAAAGAATTATTTCAGGAGGAATAAAACATACTATGGAATGAATAATATTTCAGTTAGTAAGAAAATAATATAAACATATAACTAAAGTAGGGATCCTTTCTACAGTAAGGAATGGATGAACCCTTTTGCCACTAAGACGGTGGAGTGACTTGTTCTGGTTCCCTCTGGGGTCTTCTTTCCCATCAAATGATAGTAGGTGTCTGTTGGGCCTCCTGTGGGTGCTGTCCTGGCCACATTGAAAGTTGGCCCATGCTAGCCTCGCCATTTCTATGAATTACAGAGAAATTTCAGTCTCTGGGAGTTTCAAACTTGAAATTTGAAATCCAATGTGGAGTGTCTTTGTGAACTTTATTTCTACACCTCTAGTTATTTCTGTTCCTATTTATATGTACAAATGCCAGAATAGCCTGCTCATTTAATTATGTCTTAAAATTTTTATGGCTGTTAATTATAAAACTCATTTTATTTTGTTCTGCTGCTATAGAGAATGGGGCCTATACATCCACCCACCCCAATGTTGATGGGAAGAGAATGTTAACTCCTCTGGACCCAACTAGAAGTTTCCTTCTTTACCACTTACATGTCCTTGGCTTAAGGCTACTTTGCATATTCTTGCTGCACTTTCATCATTAACTTAAAAACAGGGGCGCCTGGGTGGCTCAGTTGGTTGAGCGTCTGGCTTCGGCTCAGGTCATGATCTCACGGTTTGTGAGTTGGAGCCCCGCGTCAGGCTCTGTGCTGAGAGCTCAGAGCCTGGAGCCTGTTTCGGATTCTGTGTCTTCCTCTCTCTCTGCTCCTCCCCTGCTTGTGCTCTGTCTCTGTCTCTCAAAATAAATAAATAAACATTAAAAACAAAAACAAAAAACCAAAAAACAAACTAAAGAACCAGGTGCAGATTCTTTATTAGGGTTTTGCACTTACGTGATGCCCATTTGTATGTGGTTTGTATACACAACACCTAACTTCTTCCCAGACTGTTTTAAAAAAGAACAGAGAAGAAAATGGAACAGAGCATGCATGGCCTGGGAAGCACTCAACCCTCAGGACAGCGGCTGAGTATCATTAACAAGAATACAGCCCCTACTTTAGTCACTGTTCTTTAAAATACACAGGGTGTGTCGAGAGTGCCTGGGTGGCTGAGTGGGTTAAGCATCCGACTTCGGTTAGGCATCCGACTTTGGCTCAGGTCATGATGTCACTGTTTGTGGGCTCGAGCCCCACATCCGGTTCTTTGCTGACAGCTCGGAGCCTGGAGCCTGCTTCAGATTCTGTCTCCCTCTCTCTCTGCCCCTCCCCTGCTCTTTCTCTCTCTCAAAAACAGTAAAAAGAACTTTTAAAATAAAATAAAATACACTGGACGTGTTGAACCCCAAGTGAATATGTTATGATAGAAGTATCTTGGGGCACCTGGGTGGCTCAGTTGGTTAAGCGTCCGACTTGGGCTCAGGTCATGATCTCACAGTTCGTGAGTTTGAGCCCCGCGTCGACAGTTCAGAGCCTGGAGCCTGTTTCAGATTCTGTGTCTCCCTCTCTCTCTGCCTCTCCCCTGCTCATGCTCTGCCTCCATCTCTCCCTCAAAAATAAATAAACATTAAAAATTTAAAAAAAAAAAAGAAGTATCTTATGGGTACCTCTATGAGCATAGCACATAGTTAAAGGGTTAAGTTTGTTGAACTTGACTGAGAATGGCTAAAGTGATGACCCAATTAATATCATGAAGAGCATCTATAGAGATTAGAGGAGGAATTTTGAAGGACATTCTCTATGTCTTCTTTCTGAGATCAGAGATGATGAAAAGAATTGTTTTTGAATGTTTATTTTTAATTTTTTATTTTTAAAATTTACATCCAAGTTAGTTAGTGTATAGTGCAATAATGATTTCAGGAGTAGAATCCAGTGATTTATATCCCTACATATAACACCCAGTGCTCATTCCAACAAGTGCCCTCCTTAATGACCCTTGCCCCTTTATCCCATCCCCCCACCCACAACCTCTCCAACAACCCTCAGTTTGTTCTCTGTATTTAAGAGTCTTTTGTGTTTTGTCCTCTCCCTGTTTTTATATTATTTTTGCTTCCCTTCCCTTATGTTCATCTGTTTTGTATCTTAAAGTCCTCATATGAGTGAAGTCATATGATATTTGTCTTTATCTGACTAATTTCGCTTAGCATGATATCCTCTAGTTCCATCCATATGTTGCAAATGGCAAGATTTCATTCTTTTTGGTCACCGAGTAATACTCCATTGTATATATACACCGCATCTTCTTTATCCATTCGAGATGATGAAAAAATTTAATGTAGGAGGTATTTCATCTAAACATACAGACTGATATCCCCAACTTACCCAGCCCAATAGTAAAACACAGGAATATGTTTACTGTTGGCCATTGTGGAATCTCTATGTTTGGAGATCTCTGAGAAAAGATTTGAAAGTTTTGGTTAAGTAGCCTGAGATAATCAGTCTTAAATTTCTTTCTAGTTCTTATTCTTTGATACAAACATAATTTTTAAATTATTTTTATTAATAGCTGAGAAAAATATTTATTTCCAACTAGTAAATCCTAGGAGGGTCTTCTTGTGTTTTGAGGCTATAAAAAGTTTATGCTTGGAAAAGTTTTAGTAGCTTTGAAATTCTCTCTTAAGAAAGCTCATATCCCAGATTGCATAGTTCTTTCATATTTTTTGGTATGTGCTTTAAAGCATTTTTCCTTGTGAGGCACCTGGCTGGCTCAGTTGGAAGAACGTGTGACTCTTGATCTCAGGGTCATGAGATCAAGCCCCACAGTGGATGTAGAAATTGCTAAAAAAAATAATTTTTTTTTGCTTTTTTCCATATAGTCTTAGCACTATTACTATTTATTTATAAATTTTTATTCCTTGCCATAGGTTATGTTTTATCCTTCAGAGACCAACACAAACTTAAAAAAAAAAAATCTAAACCACTTGTCTTATGGTTTATAAAATGCTTTAAAAATTTTAAGCAACTATACAATTTTTTTAGTTAATTTTGTTTGAATTATCATACAGTAAATCTGACCTTTTTTGGTGTATAGTTCTGTAAATTTTTAAACCTATATATAGATTCATGTAACCACCATCCTAATTGGGATGCCCTGAACTCTTTTAACATCAGACATCCTCCATCTTTTAATAATTTTGCCACTGAAATCAGTTTTCTAATGAAATTGCTCCATGAGTTTATATCCAGCAAACACTTAGTAGAATATAGTACTAAAATTGTAAAGGGGTAAATGTTTATCCACAAGAAAGTGCTTTGCTCAAGATACTCTTTTTTTTTTTTTTTTTTTTTTAAAGAGAGACAGACTCTTAAGCAGGCTCCATGCTCAGCGCAGAGCCTGATGTAGGGCTTGATCCTGCAACCCTGGGATCATGACCTGAGCTCAAATCTAGAGTCAGATATTCAACAAACTGGGCCACCCAGGTGCCCCTACTCAAGATACTCTTTTAAAAAATCCAAGTGTCTGAATTCAACTCATTGTGTCCAAATTCATTTTATACAATTCCTTATTATCACAATAGCTATCATCATTAACAGAAATAATACATGTCAATATAATATCAATATTCCATAATTTTGAAGGCTTAATTGTATCTCACAAGGTTTTTAGTTGTTTTTTTTTTTTAAATCTAACTTAAACTATGACATGAATTTATAATCAGATTATAACTTAGAATATTTTCAATCATTTGCCTGGTATAGAATCTATCTTGATTATATTTTAACTTATTCTTTTTTTTTTAATGTTTATTTATTTTTGAGACAGAGAGAGACAGAGCATGAACAGGGGAGGGTCAGAAAGAGGGAGACACAGAATCTGAAACAGACTCCAGGCTCCGAGCTGTCAGCACAGAGCCCGACGTGGGGCTCGAACTCACAGACTGCGAAATCATGACCTGAGCCGAAGTTGGCTGGTTAACCGACTGAGCCACCCAGGCGCCCCTAATTTGTTCTTTTTATAAAAGTTGCTTAGAAGAGATTGCAGAAAATGTGACTTTTACCAAAAGACATCAAAACAAAACAAACTCCTTACCAATGCCAGATTTATAGATACTAAAAATACTATCCTCAGTATGAAAAGAAATTGATTTGAAGATTCTACCCATATTTTTATGGTTGAATTGGATACAACAAAAATTTTTGGTCATTCTGACTTGTGTAAACTACCTAAGAGGAATTAATACTATATGCAGAGTCTTTTATTTTATTTTTATTTTAAGTACACTCTACATCACACATAGGGCTCAAACTCACCATTCTGAGATCAAGAGTCACACACACACTCTATGGACTGAGTGAGCCGGGCAACCCCAGAATCTTTTTTTTTTTTTAATTTTTTTTTGATGTTTATTTATTTTTGAAGCAGACAGAGAGACAGAGCGTGAGCAGGGGAGGGGCAGAGAGAGAGATGGAGACACAGAATCTGAAGCAGGCTCCAAGCTGTCAGCACAGAGCCCAACACAGGGCTCGAACCCACGAGCCATGAGATCATGATCTGAGCCGAAGTCAGATGCCCGCCTGACTGAGCCACCCAGGTGCCCCAACCCGAGTCTTTTTGATAGGCATGATGAGTCAGATCTGTTAGCAATGCCAAATTTGCTTATCCATTTGTAGATGTACAGCATGATAATAATTTGTCATAAGCCCAGTTTTTATGTAAATAGAGAAATGATAATATGGATAAAGATAGCATTGATTTTTGGATATGTTGTTTCTGTAGATTGATGAAAATATGTGTTTGTAATTTTTTTAAATAGCTAGGTTGAAAAACTCAAGGATTTGTACTCCACTAATAGCAGTCAACACATTGAATAGAATGCTGTTAAACATGCCTCTTTCTTCCCATCTCCTCTTCAGAAAAAAGGTTATTATGAGACAGTAAACATAATGGGGTTAAAAATACCTGGAAATTTAGCACGTGGTATCAGAGAAGATACCACAATAGTCAAATGTAATGAGGTTGGATTGTGTGTATTCTTCCAATTTGTCATTTCCTTTCAAAGCTATTATTTCACCCTTACTGATAACCTCTCTTCAGTTAAAAAAAAAATTACCATTAACATTCACTACTTTTTGCAGGTTTTGAACAATTTTTTAATCCAACAAGCTATTTTACCTTACACAATAGATGTGGTCTTAGCCAATAATCTTCATTGTTAACAACATCCAATGGCTTTTTAACAATTACATGACATCCATTGTGTTCCATTTTCTTTCTATGTCAGTAAATGCCTTCTAAAGCACTCCAACTAGTAAGGTACACGAAGTATCACTTTCATAAAGCTATGCTAGCTGTCTCTAATTCAATTATT
Source organism: Lynx canadensis (assembly GCF_007474595.2). Lineage (NCBI taxonomy): Eukaryota > Metazoa > Chordata > Mammalia > Carnivora > Felidae > Lynx > Lynx canadensis. The sequence goes on from NC_044308.2 coordinate 103,926,631, forward strand.
CAACTCAAAGACTGCCTTCAAAGCTGCAAAATTGTCCTGGTACTTCCCCATTTCTGATGTTAACCTGAGCTGTTTGTGGTTCCTTGGGTTGTAAAGTGTTTTCATTATCTATTTTGCTTATCTTTTAGAACCATTTTACTTGTCCTGAAGAAATGGCTTTAGATTTTTTTTTTTTTAATCCTTAAGAGTGACCATGGGGATTATAAGTGGTTGTCATTTGTCTAAGTATAGAGAAGAAATGAGCATCTTGCGGGAGAAATGTCGGCATCTGTACCCGTGAAGAAAGCCATGATGTTAAAGTTCAGATTCTGTACTACCCATGCCACTGCTTCTTACTGCTCTCCGCCTCCCACTCCCTTATTTCTGGGGTAAATCATATTTGGGTCATTTGATTATTTACTTATTATCTCCAGAGGCTGGGTAAGCTAGTACTATCTGAACTCTAAATACACTCAAAATGCAATAAAGGCCAGAAGCTAGAGAGGATTAACCCCTCTACATTTTATAGTGATTGTTATATTTACCTTTCAAAAACCCATCCAGCTTCACCCCACAATTTCATCCTGGGAAAAAGTAGAAATGATATTGGATACATTGTCAGAAGAGAGTAGGTATGTGGTTCTTTGTCGCTAACTAATCATGAGTCATTTCTTCTCATAAAATAAATATTTGGAGTTAGTTTGTGATTTCTTTTTTCTTCCTCTCTGAATTTTTAGGTATGTAAACCACAGATCTCAAAATCTCCCCCATACATTTGATTCTACAGTGACTGAAACGGTAAATCATTTGGCTGACATGATTTTGCCTTTTTAAAAAATCCCTCAAGGGGCACCTGGGTGGCTTAGTCGGTTGAGCGTCCAACTCTTGATTTTGGCCCAGGGCATGATCCCAGGGTCATGGGATCGAGCCCCATATTGGGCTCAGGGCTGAGCAAGGAGCCCACTTAAGATTCTCTCTCTCTCTCTCTCTCTCTCTCTCTTTCTCTCTGTGCCCTTTTCCCCTGCTCAAGCTCTCTCTCTCTCTAAAAAAAAAAAAAAAAGGCCTGGGAGTGGATAGGGGTAGAGTCTGGTATGACTGGGGCATCACTAATGGGGGTCCTAATTAAAAAAAAAGTAGGGGCGCCTGGGTGGCTCAGTCAGTTAAGCATCCGACTTCGGCTCAGGTCATGATCTCGAGGTTCGTGAGTTCAAGCCCCGCGTCAGGCTCTGTGCTGATGGCTCAGAGCCTGGAGCCTGTTTCAGATTCTGTGACTCCCTCTCTCTCTGACCCTCCCCCATTCATGCTCTGTCTCTCTCTGTCTCAAAAATAAATAAACGTTAAAAAAAATTTTAAAAATTAAAAAAAAGTAAAAAAGACAAAAGGAAGGAAAAAATAGAAATTTCAGTTCATTAACCCAACTAATTTTTCCTCCAGAAGAACAAGTGGGCTTGAATATATGAACTATATTTAATAAAGATTAATATTATAAACACAAATCCAATAGAAGCTTGAAACACTATAAGAACAAAAGAAATAGCAAGCACTATATTTAGTTAGGTGTAAGTACTTGCTGAAGGTGGATCTTCTTACTGATTGAAGAACCATAGTTCATAGAGTTGTTTTCTCTTCTGCAAGTCATAAAATGTTAATTTAAGTCTGGTAGTTCTTGCTTTGTTTTCTTTCTTCCTTTAGCAGATGCTTACCAAGTACCCACAGTGAGCTAGTAGCTGTTGGGGGCTATATAGAGGTGTAACCCATGGGAATTCATAGAGGCTAAAGTAAAGCCAGAGTGCTGTCCTATCAGTTGGGATTTGGGCAAAGAATAGACAGTAATTGACGAGAGTTTAATGGAGGGACTATTTACAAAAGTGTCGGGCAGGGGTAAAGGAACCCACAAGAGATGGTGAAGTGCCATGGGACTAGGAATGTTGGGGAGCCATCTCCACCTCTCCACCTGAAGGGATAAGGAGAAAGCAGTTACTGGAACCCAGGGCAGGCTGTAGCTGTAGAGAGAGCCACCCGGTAGGAACTGTGGCCTTCAGGAGAAGAATGGCTGATACATGTGTCCCAATAGGGAGGGGATTGGGCAAGAAATACCACATACTGTCTCTTCCCACCCTCTTATTTCCTTCTGGTGATTGTTACTGCTTAAATTCAACCCCAAACCAGTGAACAAGAGAGTCCATTGACAAAAGCCACAAAGGCCAGCATCCTGGTTTATAGAAGAGAGTGGAAAAGGGTAGAGGATGATGGTTCTAGAGGGGCAGGCAGCATACCTAGCACAGTGATCTTGAGATATCCATACAAAGAAAGTTAACCTCAAAAGAAGGAAACAATACAAAAGATATCCCAAGATAAAGGATACCTGGTATAGACAGTAGGTCCTGGGTAAGGTGTGTGGTGTAACTCAGGGAAGACTCCTAGAAATAAAAGGAGCACTTCTGTGATTGAGCCTTTAAGAATGATTCGGGGGCCGCCTGGGTGGCTCAGTCGGTTGGCCATCTGACTTCGGCTAAGGTCATGATCTCGCGGTCCGTGTGTTCGAGCCCCGCATCCGGCTGTGTGCTGACAGCTCGGAGCCTGGAGCCTGCTTCGGATTCTGTGTCTCCCTCTCTCTGCCCCTCCCCTGCTCACACTCAGTCTCTCTCTCTCTCAAAAATAAACATTAAAAAATATAAAAATAAAATTAAAAAAAAAGAATGATTTGAGATTAGGTGAGCACAGAGGAATGTGGAGGATAGTCTAGCTGGAATAGAATAAAGGGAAGAAAGGCATGGAAGTAAAAATAAATATGACATAACTGAGATTATATTCAATTGGCTGAAGCATGGAGTATGTAGAAGCCATAATAAAAATGCCAGGGACTTTCTGTGAGAATGGTGAACCACTTCCATTTATGAAAATCTTTTTAGTTCTACTGAATGCCTGCTATATGCCTTGTACTCTACAAAGCTTTTGGGCAAAAGAGGACATCAAAGGTAGGCAATCTGGCCCCGAGACCTTTGACTTTCACCTACATTCACGTGAAACAGTGAACCGGTTAACCATACAAAGACAAAATACCAAAGTGAATGTTACTTGGGGTTCAAAAGTGGGATCCAGAATGTGTAATTCCTGATGTGTGTTCATTCGTTTAAAAAAATCCATCCAACCAACATTTTTGAAGCAACCAGGATGTGCCAGGCACTGCCATTGAAGACACAGCCCCTTGGGTTGATCTGGATCCAACAGCCAACAACTGAGAGTTTGGCTCAGACCGAACCTCATCTAATTTAGACAAGAATGAAATGAAATACACTTCTCCAAAGTAAACCGTAATAAATCCACGATAGGTGCTCACTAAATATTCGTTGACCATGTGAATAAGTAATTATAATGAAGAAGTGTTATAAATTTCTATGATATTTTGAAACAACACATACACTAGGCATTTATACTGATGTCCAAAATCTAATCACAATGCGGACCCACTATGAAGGCAGAGACCTGGCCTGTCTTGTTTACTGGAATAATCCCAGCTCCTAGCATGGAGCCCAGCACGGAGCTGGAGCTGGAGCACAGACTATATCTAGTGAATAAATGTGGGGATAAATTAATAAACGAATGCATTCTTGAAGCAAGTACTTTTACAGCCAGGTCGCTTTGGGTGGTGGCGTCCCTTGGGGGCATCCTTTGGGGGATGCAGTTACCATTACAGCACATTAAGTACTCCTTCAGATTGTTAATGAGTACTTCTTGAAAATGCATTTTTAACTTTTCCTCACTTTAATTCCTTGCGAGTTCCAGATGTGCCAGTTGTTTCAATAGCTCTGAATATAAAGGGAGAAAATCATGTCCTGCTTCACCTTTGAAAGGCAACACATGAGGGCAACACGTGAAGATGCAGGGCTTCTGTCTCTGGCCAGGGCCCAAGTGTGCATACCTGTGGTTGGCCTCAATGCCACTTGTACGTTTACCATCGTTCCTTCCTTTGAGAGCTCTAACTTCTTTTCCTACTGCCATTAAAATCATATTAAATCATTCTGAAGTGCTTCCCATAAACACCAAATAAGAGGTACAGCCGCGAGAAAAATTATCTACCTGTGTGGAATAGGTTATTATTTTATTTGTAATCGAAGTGGCGTATGTTTTAGAGAAGAGAGTATCGGGGTAGGCACCTTCCCCCCATGCCTCACATACTCAACAAGGAGTGTGGCTTTTACGCCACCCCCCTCTCCCCGCCCCAGGCTAGTTTTAACCCCACTGGCTTATTAATTATGATACCTGCAGGTACATTTCTGTTTACTGGCTTTTATACATTGTACTTTTTTATTTGCCATCGGACACAAATAGAGATCTGTGTTCAACCTGGTTTTATGGCTTATAGAAACTGAAAAGTCAGATAAGATTAATATTGTCAGATGATGACAGATATGTGCAAATTTTACCTTTAAAGCAGGCAGGCCTTCTTGTAGAGTGAATTGCATTTACACAACCAGATTTCTCCTCTGGTCGGCTTTCAGTTTAAGAATTCCTGCCTCTGTGCGGATGAGACGGGAGATTGGAGGCTTTCAGGGGTCTGTAAGATCTGGGAATACGTGCTGCAATCCAATTGTGGGTGAGGCGCTCTGCCCACCAAATCTTTGTGTTTGTATGTAGAAAGAACTAGAAAATGATTGTTGGGGCTGATGGCACCCTGCTGACTTGTAGACGGAGTTTGTAATAAGGGGGTTTTCAGAATCTAGTAGCTGAGATAGGACAAATTCTTTTCACTTGAACAAAAGATTATGGTGAAAACCTTAACCACCACACCCTAAGACAGACTGAAATATGAAAGAGGTGAAGGAAGTCTGAAATACATGGATGAAAAAAATGTTTTAAACATGCGCTAGGAATGGAATTGTGCACATGCTACTTTCAGTTGAGTGTTTGTCCTTTCTTGTTTTTAAGATTCCTGCCCCCAAATATACCTAGATATCAATATGTAGGTGTCTCTGCCAAGACTCAGTTTCTAATTGTACATGTAATGTTCCAAGCAAGTTTTTTTTCTACTTCAGATTATGAAATTAAACTGGGGTATTTAATTTTCCTCCCATAATGACGATTGTGGAGGCTATATAAAAATAAAAGTAGGGGCGCCTGGGTGGCTCAGTCGGTTGGGCGTCCGACTTCAGCTCAGGTCACGATCTCGCGGTCCGTGAGTTCGAGCCCCGCGTCGGGCTCTGGGCTGATGGCTCAGAGCCTGGAGCCTGTTTCCGATTCTGTGTCTCCCTCTCTCTCTGCCCCTCCCCCATTCATGCTCTGTCTCTCTCTGTCCCCAAAATAAATAAATGTTAAAAAAAAATAAAAATAAATAAAAAAAATAAAAGTAAATGTTTTGGGGTGCCTGGCTCGCTCAGTCGGAAGAGCATGCGACTCTTGATCTCAGGGTGGTGAGTTCGAGCCCCACGTTGGGTGTAGAGATTACTTAAATAAATAAATAAACTTAATAAACTTAAAACAATTAAACGTTTTGAACACAGTTGACACCACCCTAGTATTACAATTTGTGGAAAAAACATTGTTTTTCTTCTGAAGGTTTGTATACATATGAAAAAAAATGCTTTGGGCTGAAAATAAAACATGGGATGTCAGTCAAGAAGTATAATTTGGAATTACTTCAACATTAAGAAAAATCTTCTGAACCTCAAGAAATTACAATTAATGCACAATAAAATTAACTACATTTTGTGTCACTTCTCATCAGTTTTTCAGTAAGTAAGAGGCAAAGATGGTCTATTTATTAGACTATTATTGAGTAAGCCCTAAGTATTTTAGCAAATAAGAAAGAAAGAGAAAGAAAGAAAGAAAGGAAGAAAGAAAGAAAGAAAGAAAGAAAAAGAGTAAGGAAGGGAGGGAGAAAGGGGGGGAGGAAGGGAGGCAGGAGAGGAAGGGAGGAGGGAGAGAGCAAAGGAGGAAGCAAAAGAAAGAGAGAAGGAAAGAAAGAAGTTGATTTGATCATATGATTCAGCCTTTTTAATTGATAGCATATAATAAGTTCAAATAAAAAATTTAGTTATTTCAAAACTCATGTCTGATTGTACGTATAAGCAGGGTAGGCAAGGCTGCGTGATGAATAGACCCAAACAAGTAAGGACTCAACACAATGGAAGTTTATTTCTTGTTTACGCCAGAGTCCTAGGAGGGTGAACAGATTGGCCTGTGGCTCTCCTCTATGTACCACGCGGGGTACAGGTTGACAGAGGCTCTTCTGTGACCACCATGGTTATCTCTGTCATAGCCTGCAGGAAGAGGAAAAGAGTACAGAGGAGAGAGAGGAGGAGGGACCTACTGGCGAGGACTGGAAGCCGAGCACGTGACTCTGTTCCCCTTCCATTGGCTGGTGCTCAGTGACGTGGCTACCTAACTATAAAGGAGTCTAGCTCTGTGCATAAGAAAAAGGGAGGCAGATTTTGGGGAATAGCCAATACCCTCTGCCACAGTTTAGCACCTTCCCAGCCTAGCAGAGCGTGTCATGTGTACTAGACCTTCCATTAATATTTGCTGAATTGAGTATGTGCATATTACCTTCCAAATGTGTATCTATTTCTATAATGTAGTAATAGGATAGTGGTCACCTTTCCTATTTTGCTGCTGTGACTTGGACGTTTATTATTTATTGGGGTAGTTATTTATATTCCAGTTTGTTACAAAAAAATTAAACATACAGCAATGCAGCAAGATTAAATAACTGGTCATTAACTAATAAATATTTTTCTATGGTTCTGTATAGCCTTCAGAATTACAGTGTTGCAACTGAATTTACTAAGGCTTATATCTAAAGGTGGACATATTTTTTTCTTTTGTACATACAATATAATGTATATACACACATTGATAATGGTTTAGCTGAAATAATTTCTTAGGATAAATTCATAGAAGTGAGAATATTGGATCAAAAGAAATAAATAATTGCATGATTTTTGTGAGATATTTACAGTATTTGCAGGAAGGAGTAGAGAACTCAGTGAGGCTACGACCTCATTGACTTGAATAGTATTTGTAAACACGTTTCACTGCCTATAATGTGCAATAAGGTATAATCGTTTTAATTTATATTTCTTTGATTGTTAATGGCATCTCCAAGTAGTACCTTCTATTTATATGTAACTTGTTGAGTGCTATATTAAACATGCCATTTAGGAATGAAATTCATTTTAAAGTCTTCAAGAAAAGTGGGGTGCCTGGGTGGCTCAGTCAGTTAAGTGTCCAACTCTTGATCTCAGCTCAGTTCATAACCTCAGGATCATGAGTTCAAGCCTCACATTGGGCTCCACACCCAGTATGGAGCCTACTTAAGCAAACATTTTTAAATTAAAAATTAAAAAAAAAAAATAAAGTCTTCAAGAAAACGCAAATGCAGCGTTCTTTAATCTGGGGTCTGAGGATTCTTGAGGCCACAGATGGCCTTCAGGTAATAGTGACACTTCTGAAATTATGGGCAAGATGCTGAGAATAGTAGCACCTACAGATATTTTTCTGTGTATAGAATACATAATATTTTATTTTTTTTATTTTTTTTTATTTTTTTTTTAATTTTTTTTTTCAACGTTTTTTATTTTTATTTTTGGGACAGAGAGAGACAGAGCATGAACGGGGGAGGGGCAGAGAGAGAGGGAGACACAGAATCGGAAACAGGCTCCAGGCTCCGAGCCATCCGCCCAGAGCCTGACGCGGGGCTCGAACTCACGGACCGTGAGATGGTGACCTGGCTGAAGTCGGACGCTTAACCGACTGCGCCACCCAGGCGCCCCTATTTTTATTTTTTTTTAACAATTTTTTTAAAGTTTATTTATTTTTTTGAGACAGAGAGAGACAGAGCATGAACGGGGCAGGGTCAGAGAGAGGGAGACACAGAATCTGAAACAGGCTCCAGGCTCCGAGCTGTCAGCACAGAGCCCGACACGGGGCTTGAACCCACGGACCGCAAGATCATGACCTGAGCCGAAGTCGGCCGCTCAACCGACTGAGCCACCCAGGCGCGCCTAGAATACATAATATTTTAAAGTTTATTAATTTGAAAGAGAAAGCAAGAGTAAGAGCCAGGAAGCGGCAGAGAGAGAGGAGAAGGAGAGAATCCCAAGCAGGCTTCACTTTGCCAGCCCGGAGACCGATGCACATGGGGCTTGAACTCACAAACCGTGAGATCATGACCTGAGCTGAAATCGAGAGTTGGATGCTTAACTGACTGAGCCATCCAGGCGCCCGTAGGGTATATCATATTTTAAATCAGATTCTTCTGCTTCCATTCTACTTCTTTCCATGAGTAACCTAAGAATTTAGATTTGTCAGAAATAGAAAAATATATTAACTTCTGCTCAACTTCACTGTAGGACTGGATACTAGGTTTCAGAGATGCCTGTCTTCTGGGTTTAAAAGACAGAATTCATAAAATGCTAGTTCAGTAGGAAGCTATCTCTTAATTTTATGTTATTGAGATTCTATGGCTTTATGATTCGCAAATATCAGCGATATGTGACTAATATCTCTAAGCTTTTGGCACTTTGGACAAAAGTTTCAACAACAATGTGCTGTGATTTTTGAAGGGAAGTTCAAACATCAGAAGACGTGTGGAAAAATAGTGGGAAAAACAGAAACAACAGTCCCAACGAGAGAAAGCCCTGGGTTCATGGTACGTTTTAGAAGTAAACCAACTTATAGCTGGAGACAAAAGTAAAGCAGAGGCAGAAACACAAAGTGACACCGGAGAAAGATGAACATTCTTGGTCCTACAACTTATCATAAATTAGGAATTAAATGAGTGGATAGTGATTTCATCTGTGAGTAGACATGCATCACACTAGAATCTAAGCCCTGTGGTGGCAGGAAGATTGCCTGCTCATTGATGTATTCCCAGAACTTAAAACAGTGTCCATTATAGTGGTGGGCATTTGATAATCATTTATTGAAAACTATGACTAAACCAAGTAAATTCCAAGTGAAAAACACACACCTTAAATTCTCATTGGAAAGGAGGCAAAAGAAGAATGGTGTAAGACAGAACAGGGACCATTGACTGATTCAAAAAGTGTACTGGGCACTGACTGTGTGTATGGCACTGTGCCAGGGACCACGGAGGTTACAGGTGGCTTCCAGTCTTGTAAGGCCGGCATCTGCACCAAGAGAAGCCTTGGAAGGCGAAGAAGAATTTCACTCCATTATAATCTCCAATGCCATCTTTCCTTCAATAAGTATTGTCTGAAAACAAAATGGGTATTTTTTCACTAACTTTAAATAAAGTGTGAATAAAAGCATCTTTATAAAGATGTTGTTCTCATATGGATTTTAAAAATACAACCTAGGGGCACCTGGGTGCCTCAGTCGGTTAAGCGGCCGACTTCGGCTCAGGTCATGATCTCGCAGTCCGCGAGTTTAAGCCCCGCGTCGGGCTCTGTGCTGACAGCTCAGAGCTTGGAGCCTGCTTCACATTCTGTGTCTCCCTCTCTCTCTGCCCTTTCCCTGCTCATGCTCTATCTCTCTCTGTCTCAAAAATAAATAAACATTAAAAAAAAAAAAAGTACAACCTAAATAAAAAGAAAACCGTTATTTTTCCAATAAAGTTTCGTGATAGGGGTGCCTGGCTGGCTCAGTCAGTAGAGCATGCAACCCTTGATCTTGGGGTTGTAAATTCAAACCCCACGTTGGGTGTCGAGATTATTAAAAATAAAAACGTCTTTTTTTAAAAGACCTTATTTTTGGGGCGCCTGGGTGGCTCAGTCAGTTAAGCGTCCGACTTCGGCTCAGGTCACGATCTCGCGGTCCATGAGTTCGAGCCCTGCGTCGGGCTCTGGGCTGATGGCTCAGAGTCTGGAGCCTGCTTCCGATTCTGTGTCTCCCTCTCTCTCTGTCCCTCCCCCATTCATGCTCTCTCTCTGTCTCAAAAATAAATAAACGTTAAAAAAATTAAAAAAAAAAAAAAAAAAGACTTTATTTTTAAGTAATCTCGACACCCAACGTGGGGCCCAGACTCACAATCCCAAGATCAGAGGTTGCACACTCTACCGACTTTTAACCAGCCAGGCACCCCTCAAAATAAGAAATCTTAAAAAGCAAAGAAAGATTTGTGGTAAGTCCCTTAAACCTTTTCTCCTTTTGCTTTGCCTACATAGAATTCTGGGAACTGCTATTGTGTAAGATGAAGACAACAATGACAGGGATAATTATTATTCAAGATAGGAAATGTAAGGAGCCCTAAGAAGTGTATAGGTAAAATCTTACAAGGGTTTGGAAGAGGGGATGATCGCCTTTTCTTTTTTCTTTTTTTTTTTTTTTGCCTCCAGTATTTTATCTTGAAAACTTTCACTCTTACAGAAAAGTGATAATAGTGGTGTAATGACATTCATACGCCCTTCACCATGTTAACATTTTACCCCCCTTTCTCTCCCACTTGAAAGTGAATTACAGGGGCGCCTGGGTGGCGCAGTCGGTTAAGCGTCCGACTTCAGCCAGGTCACGATCTCGCGGTCCGTGAGTTCGAGCCCCGCGTCGGGCTCTGGGCTGATGGCTCAGAGCCTGGAGCCTGTTTCCGATTCTGTGTCTCCCTCTCTCTCTGCCCCTCCCCCGTTCATGCTCTGTCTCTCTCTGTCCCAAAAATAAATAAACGTTGAAAAAAAAATTTTTTTTTAAAAAAAAGAAAGTGAATTACAGATACCACAATACTTAACACCTAAATACTTCCTATGAGTCTCCAGGAAACAAGGATATTCTCTGACATGAATCACGATACTTCAAAATTTTAACATTATGGTAACAGGATTAACACTATATTATTCAGTATTCATTTCATAATGTTCGCCATTTCTATCAATCAGTGTCTTTGGGTGCAAATAATAGAAACTGGAAGTGACTAGTTTTATAAGAGTTTACTGGAAGGGTATGAAGTTCTTCATAAAATCAAAATATAGGTCAAAGAAACCAACACTGGCAAGGACCGGAGCAGAGCAGAAACAGTCTTCTATGAGCAGAAATAATCAAATTGCAGAGAGAGAGAGAGAGAGGGAGGGAGGGAGAGAGAGAGCGCTAGAAGGAGAGCCGGCGGAGTCTGAGAGGAATGGCTCCTGACTGGCCTAGGGAGTGTCACATCTCTGTCCCTTCACCACTAGGGATAGGGCATTTTGAGTTACAGTCCCCTCAAGATTGTACGCAAAACTGATGCATTCCTCCTGAAAGAATGGTGAATGAATGATGCCAGAAAGGAAAAACCTATAGGTGTTCAAATACTCATCGAACTTGGGGTACAAGAGGCAGAGAAGTCTTCATGAGAGAGTTGGCATTGGAATTAGGCCTTAAAAAAAAAAAAAACATTTGAATATGTTAGAATGGAAAGAAGGGTTAGGTTTGAAGGCAAGAGATCATGGTATGAACAGAGGCACAGAGGATGGACCAGAAAACAGGTATACCAGAGGTATGTTGGGAAGAGAGAATGGTACCATTTGGATAGAGTATAGGGTGAGAACATACCGTGAAGAATTATGAATGCCAGCCTAAGAAGTTTCGATTTTATTCTGTGAGCAGTGGATGGACTGAATTTTTTTAGATGGGACATATAACTGTGTAATTAAATACTGAAATATTAGCTATGTGCTTTTTTCTTTTTCTTTCTTTCTTTCTTTCTTTCTTTCTTTCTTTCTTTCTTTCTTTCTTTCTTTCTTTCTTCTCTTCTTCCTTCCTTCCTTCCTTCCTTCCTTCCTTCCTTCCTTCCTCTCTTCTCTTCTCTTCTCTTCTCTTCTCTTCTCTTCTCTTCTCTTCTCTTCTCTTCTCTTCTCTTTTCTTTTCTTTCATGGAAGTTCCCTCTGGTGATGGGATGGATGGCAGAAGAGATTTGATACAGGGGAACCAGGACAGTAATGCAAAAGTTTGGTCTAGAAATATGAAGGAGGGGTGCCTGGGTGGCTCAGTTGGTTACGCGTCTGACTCTTGGTTTCAGCTCAGGTCATGATCTCTTGGTTCATGGGTTTGAGCCCTTGCATCGGCCTCTGCGGTGGCAGTGCATGCAGAGCCCGCTTGGGATTCTCTCTCTCCCTGTCTCTCTCCCTCTCCCCGACCCGTGCTCACTTTCTCTTGCTCTGTCTCTCAAAATAAATAAATAAATTTAAATTAAAAAAAAATTTTAAGATTATGAAGCAAGTGAACTATTGTAACAACTGTGGGGATGTTGTTTGAGGAGCTGGCACAGGAACATGGTAACAGGTTGTGTTTAACCACAGGACTTACTCTCACCAAATGTACATGAAGGGAAGGGAAGGTAAATGTGTGGCTGAAGATTCAGTCAACAGAATCTATGCAATGTTGCTCACAGAAGTAATAACAATGTAATTTAGCCACCGTTACTTTTCACATTAGTTATCAATCAAATATTCTTCATGATTAAAACCAAGCTATTGGAGAAAATCCCTAAATGCATGCCTATGTTCCCATAGCTTGAGACTTCAAAGTGAAAGAAATTAATTTAAGTAATATGTATCCATCTTCCACTAAAAACAACAGGAAAGAGGGGCGCCCAGGTGGTTCAGTCAGTTCAGTGCCTGACTTTGGCTCAGGTCATGATCTTGCAGTTCCTGGGTTTGAGCCCCACATCCCTGCTTTGGATCCTCTGTCTCCCTCTTTCCCTGCCCCTCCCCTGCCTCACACACACTTTCCCTCTCTCTCAAAAATAAATAAACATTGAAAACAACAATAGCAACCACAGGAAAGGTACTATTGGGAAGGATCTGCAAACTTTTTCTGGAAAATGTCACGTAATAGACGTTTTGGGGTTTGTGGCCCATGCAGTTTCTGTTGTAACTATTCTGCTTTCTGCCAGAAAGCAGCTACAAACAATATTCAAATACATGAATGTGGCTGTATCCCAATACATCGTTATTTATGGACACTGAAATATGAATTTCATATGATTTTTACATGCCATAAAACCTTCTTTTGATTTTCTTCTATGATATAAAAATGTCCAAACAATACTTGCAACTAGTAGATAAATCAGTCCCAGAGACCTAACACACCGTACAGTGATTATAGACAACAAAACTATATTATAAATATTAAATTTGCTGAGAGACTAGATCTTAATTGTTCCCAACACTAAAGAAATGGTAATTTTGTGAAGCGATAGAGGTGTTAGCTCATGCTACAAAGGCAATCATATTGCAATATATATCGAATCAACATCTTATATACCTTAAACTTACACTATGTTACGTGTCAAATGTCTCAATAAAAAATAATAATGAATACAAAATTTTTAATGAAAGCCTGGGAAAATAGAAACTAAATGAAATAAAAATATAAAAATCATTCTTTGCTCCCAGGCTGTAAAACACCAGGCAGTGGATTGGATTTCACACTTGCTAATTGTCTCATTGGCTACTATCACAACTTTAGAAATCAGGGCTAACATTTTTTCTCGTGAGTCAACAACAATGTGAACCCATTCTGAAAGTAGTAGCTGAACTAGAAGAAGGAAAATATGAGAACCAATTTACAGTATTGATTCTGCTCTACTTGTTTTTAGTTTAAATGAATGGGGTCTTCCTTTCAGCTTTCTTTCTTAATGTGGCATGGTGTTAATGTTTGATAAAATACAGATGAGGCTAATGTGACAGAGGTGTTCCAAAACACAGTGCTTTGGGCGATATAGAAGTTAATTTCTCTCTGAGAAGTAAAATCTTCATCTGGAAAGCCATATGTCCAACTAAAATTGGGAGTTAACATTCCTACCGGAAGATGGGGAGAAGAGAATTGTAGAAATATCTGACGACAGCAGGAAGTCTTTGCCAAGGGTTGCATGTGACTAAACAGTTTCTTTATTCTAAACAGAGATTGTTTTATTGCTTCGGTCGGGGAAAAGGAGTCATTCTAAATATTTTTAACGATTAAACACTAAGAATAGAAATCAGTTATTTTGTTGGTGGTGCCTTTTCCCAGAGCTTTTACTATGGTAACTTCTATAACATCATAAATTCATTCAACAAACATTTTTGAGCACCTATGGTGTTTATCTTTCTAGGCAGATAAACACCCTCATTTTCTACACTACTAACAGTTTTAACATATCTCTGTTGAAGACAGTAGATTAGAACACATAGGAAAAGCTCCTAAAAGCATGGGGAATGAGAGTTGGGAGCCACGGTTGTTAGAATACAAAGTGAGGGGTGGTTGGGGGGACTCCAGCCCTTCAAAATCTCCATCAGCCTTATAAATTCACTTCCAGTAAACATGAACTGCATACAACAGCCTGTTCACTATGCAAACATAGTTTCAAGAGAGGTCCTCTAGCTCTCTTTCCAAAAGATTGCCATCCTTGCACCTGTCCTTCCTAGAAATCAAGACCCCTCCTTGATATGGGGATTTGGGCTGATATTTAGGTGCTACCTCTCTCCCAGCCTTCCCAATGGGAAGATAACAGAGGATCCTGAAATGAGAGTCTACTTGCATGTGTTGGTGTCTTTCCCAAATTGTATTAAGGAAAAAAAAAAAAAAAAAGGAGCAGTCCAACACTAAGCACTCCACCTGGCATGACTTCAGAATGCTTGTGATTAAGATATTCTTCTTATTGTTAGTCAGAGGTCTAGACCTGCCTCCCTCCACATAAACAGAAGCTCTGTTTCTCAGCTGCCTGCGCGCATCCTCTCACATGTCCTTAGGGCGCTAGAACAGCAGGTCTTCTCTAAATGGCTCTTAGACTCGAAGAACATGAAAAGAAGCAGCGAAGGGTTCCTGAAAGCATTTACATCGACGAGTAATATGTATCGACAGTACATTTTTTCCTTTTCTTGCTATAAAGCGAAAGCCTTTGTGCGCCCCTTTCGTTGTTAGCACCAAGGCGTGGCCAGCAGCAGGAGTGGGCTGAAATTAATTAAGTGAGGCAGTTTGGGCCACTCCTTCGCACTTTAACTGGTTGGAATGCAAGGGGCATGGTGGGGGGTGGGGGTGGAGGTGGAGGGAAGAGTGTGTGGCCATGCAAAATAGAAAGAATGAGAAACATTTGTTTGGGGTTCTGTCACCTGTCAGGTGGTTGGAGAGGAAGCCACAGATTAAAAAAAGCAGAAGAAGAAGAAGAAGAAGAAGAAGACGACAACGACAAAGAAATCCCTTTAGTTTTTATAGCGTGAATCAGAGCGATTAAGTACCAATAACAGCTAACACTTATTGAGCCCCTTATATATGCCAGACACTGTTCTAAGTGTCTTACGTGTCATTATCTCATCTGATTCCGACAATAACTCTCTGCAGTAAGTGCTCTAATTATTTCCATTTTACAGCTATGAAATTGAGGCCGGGAGAGGTGAAGGCTTTCAGCAGTAGGCCTGGGATTCTGCCCTTGGCAGTCTGACTCCGGAGCTGTCATCCCATCCAGTATGTCATTCTACCTTAAAGGCAGTGGATCCCTTGCTTGTCATTTTCCTCTAGATTTATAGCACGGTTTTTGCCACAGGTGACGGCATAGATTTGCATTTCCTAATGAAAGAGCGAGTGAAGTTAAATCACAAACAAGAGAATGCCTGAAAAGTATGATGTTCAAAAAACCGCACAGAGTTTGTGCCTTTTTCCTGATTGCCTGCTAGCACATTGCTTGCTGTAGGGAAGAAAGTACAGCCTAACAGTGCTAGATTCTCTATAAGGCAATTTATTATTTTTTGAAAAGTGATAATGGCCTTGTTTTCATCTTAAGAGTCCAGAGCAGCAAAGGACTGATAGGACCCTAAGAAGCATGCACTCAGCAAGATTCCCTAAATAGTTCTTTCCCCTCCAGTCCTGACCCAGTAACCTCCGGGCCATTCTATTCCCTGGAATCTCCTGTATAGGGCCCCAAAGAGTATGCTGATGCCTGCAACATCCTTTTAGGATTTGAAGACCTGTAGACAAATGGCTCCTGGGGACAGGGAACATATCAAAACGTAATCCTTACTCATAACAGAATTGAGTTTGGTGTGAACCCAGCAATCAGGGAATGAAAGGTGAGTGCATTAACCTACCATGTTATCTGTATAGGAGTTTTATATCTTAAATGGAACAGACATCCCTGCAAAACAATGACGGACCGAGATTAATGAGTTACAGGTGACCCTCAGACACGGGAAGGTTGACTTTGGATAAGCACCCACAAAGGTCAAGTGCTTATCTGAATTAACCACAAGTCTTGGATCTGGGGTAAAAATAAAGGACGAGAAATACCCCAGGGAGAGGCTTTCTTCAACCTGAGTTTTGTGTTCTTTCTTACCTTCTGCTAAATTCTGCATTGGCTTGGACCAGCCCTTTTCCACACACATCTCTGGCCTAAGCCAGATCTCAACGTCGTGGAAACAGAACGAAAACCCAGAGCAATGCTTTTCAGATTTCCAGGGTTTCAGGATGTGTTGTAGACCAATTATTTTTGCTAACATAGAATTGAGTCTTTTTGACAGAGGCTTTTAAGAATTGGATGGAATCTTCCCAGCTGTAGTCACTTTTGCCTAGGACTGACTGGAGGATTTGCACGTCTCGTGGTAGAGTGCAAATATATAGTGGCGATGACAACTTTCTGTGTTTCTCACTCTCATCCTTGGGTCAATTTTATTTCCATTTAAGACAATAATTAGTCCCCAGAGCGGTGCTGTATTCCACTTAATGAAAAACACACTTGACACCCACCTCCCTTAATTAAGCGGAGTTGTATAGCTACCTAGTGTCTCCCCACATAGGGAGTATCTGCTGGGCTCTATCTTAGGACCCTGCCCGGAAGGTGAGTAGACTGGGAGAGGCCCATGGAGCTGGTGTAGACCCAGCTCAGGCTTCAGGAAGAGTTCTGTGTGGAAAGTAGAGTGGTCCTGCAGGAAGGTGAGCATCCACTCACCTAATACAAAACACTGGGGCGTCTCCGCGGGTGGACAGAATCCTGGTCCAGGTGTGTTGTCAATGATAGAGAAATATAAAGAGACAACTCTCAAACACCCCCCCCCCCTGCAGAACTTGGAATTGAGAGAGAGAAGATGCCCACTGAGAGCAAAATTTTAAAAACAACGACTAAAAATAGAGCATAGATATGCAAAAATTTTCTTACACCTCAGATGAGTCCGAAGAAACCTAGGCAAATGCATTAACACATGCAAAGAAAGAATGTGTTAATCAAAGGGGGTTGGTCAGCCCTGGAAGGTGGTAAAGAGAGAGTTCCTGAGGCCAAGTTAGAGGTGCTGGTCCAAGTTTTGCCCCTGGAAGGCCAGACCTGGCCAAAGTTTTTTTCAAACCAGGGTAAGCCTCAACTAAACATTTACACAAATTGGTATGGTGTGCTTATAACATGCCAGGCTTGTGTCAGGCTTTGGGAGAAAGTGCCGAGCGTTGAGACTACCTCTCAAGACAGAAGACTGACCTGAGCCAGGCATCTTATGAAGGAGAGAACATTAAAATAACGAAGGAAACTGTAAACTGAGGACTCTTGGTCCGAGGAGGAAGTAACTTTAGACTGAAGAAGCTAAGGACTTGTAGGAGTTAAACAGAAGAAGGAGGAGGTATGAGGAGTGTATTTCAAACAGGGCCGGCGTTTGTTCAGAGCACCAGGCTGAAATGATCTTAGCTTGTAGCGTATTTGAAAGATGGAGGGAGGGCTGGTGTGGCTGGACCCAGGGTGGTTTCAGATAATAGATACCACTTCCTGAGCACCTAGTAGGTGCCAGACCGTGTTGAAAGCAGTTTTCTCTCCTAATTTCATCACAATCTTATGAAGTAACCGCTATCTCTATTCCTATTTTCCTGAAGCAGAAACTATGGCACAATGTAAGTGAATAAACTGCCCGAGCTTGAAAGTAGAGGGAGGGGATTTGAACCATGGAGTGTGGTTGCAGAAACCTATGTTCTTAACCAGTTCCTACAGTGAAGGCAGAGACTGAGCCGCCAGATCGCGTAGGGCCAGTAGCTGGAGGATTTTGCCCTCTTCTGAGAACAATGCCCAGTTTTAGAGGAGTGACCTAGTTGAATGTGTGCTTTGAAAAAAATCACTCTGGCTGCAATGTGATTAGCTACTATTTTTTAAAAATCTGATTATGATTTTGCTTCCTGTGTACGTCTGCAAAGAAAGAGGGAATGCACAGATCATATGAGCAGATCATATGCACAGAATTTTGCTCGCCAAGACAGCCATTTATTACTATGAATTAATATACTAGCTTTTTAAAATATATGTTCTAGCTTTCGAGCATAACCTGGCTTTTCAAAATTCTTGATGGTAGACACAGAATATGTTGTGAGTGTGGCTTTGAATATTCTACAACTGTTCTTTCTTTCTTTTTTCTTCTTTTTTTTTTCCACAACGGTTATTTCTTAGTGTAAATTAATAAATTACCCTGGTTTGATATGTCAGACTCATGAGATAGATGAAGCAGTCTGCCTTAGAATGATTGATTTACTTTCTAAAAATATGAAGTTTCTGATTTGCAATGCTAAGATCAGGCTTTGAATAGACTGCAGTAAATTCACCAAAGTAATGACTTTGCCTATGGCTGCTCGGGAGGAAGCCTGCTGCCTTTTCCCCAAGGGTAACATTTGATTACTCACAACAGTCAACATCACTGGGGCTGTGTACAACAGCCACGGGTCCTTCTTTTTTTCCTCCGTCTTCCTCCTCCTCCTCTTCCTCCTACTCATAAGACATTCAGAAACCTAGACAGGTAGGCAGTTATTAGGAAAGTCTGCCAGAAGGGATCCTGTTTAGAGCCCTTTGATAGGAACCAACAAGAACAATTCAGGGACTCGGGCCTTAAGGGATTGTGATATTAGACAGGAAAATAAGAGGGGAACCCACTTAATATAACTAGGGCACAAGACAGAACCTGGATCTTGTTTTCGCAAAAGGGGTGCAGTGTTTAAGAGCCATTCAGGCTAGATATATACATCTAGACAACAGTGTAGAGATGGTATATAAAGCTTTGTGACTGATGAAATCCTCTGTGGATTGAATGTAGTTAGAGGACAAAAGGGTCAGAACCCTATTTGGGGCTCCATCTCACAACTATGAGATCATGACCTGAGTCAAAATCAGGAATCGGAAGCTTTGTGGACTGAGCCACCCAGGTGCCCTGGGATGAAGGAGTATTGAGGACAGAGGAGGAGGGAATGGTGTAGGACAACAAATGAAAGCTGAGCAGCATTATTGGTCCGAGGTTATGATGACCAGGAATTTAGAATGAGATCAGCCAGCCTAGTTGTTTGTTTTTCTCCAACATGTTCTGTTCAAGGATGCTGACGTGGAATAGACAGAAAGTTGGATTTAAGAAGTTATGAGAATTTACCAGTATGCTCAGAGAGGAGCAAGGAGGATGAGGGTGCTTGCAAGAGAATAATAATGGTAATGGATCATGGACTTTAAGCAGGATAAGGAGGAGGAAGGTGAGGACGCAGAGGATGAGGACAGTGACAAGGTGGGAGGGAGCATCAGTAGATCAATAGATTGTTCTACTGGAGTAAATATGGTATTTCTGGCCTTCATCCTAATAAATCTCTCAAATTTGGAGCACCAGGGTGGCTCAGTCGGTTGAACGTCCAATTCGGCTCAGGTCATGGTCTCGTGGTTCATGAGTTGGAGCCCCGTGTCGGTCTCTGTGCTGACAGCTCAGGGCCTAGGAACCTGCTTCCGATTCTGTGTCTCCCTCTCTCTCTGCCCCTCCCCTGCTCGCACTTTGTCTCTTTCTCAAAAATAAACATTAAAAAAAATTTTTTTTAAATCTCTCAAATTTTTGACGTTCACATTTCTTTAAATGTTGATGGAGATGACAATAACATCTTTAGTTTTGGGGGAGCCGCGGCTACTCAGTTGGCGCAGTTATTGCTGGGAAGCAGCTGGCATCAGTGGCTGTTGAAAAGAGAGAGGAAAGGCGGAGTGTTAGTTCCTCGTCAAAGGGGAAAGACTGGTGTGGGGTAGCAGGTCTCAGAGTCTCCAGTCTCTTGAAGTTTATATTCCTAGGATTGTAGGAGGAAGTGTTTAGACTCCAAGCCACCCCCCCCAACACACACACACGCATTTTTCTTCTTTACTAGGAATTAGGATAGTGCCCCATGCCAGAAGTGCCGTCTGTCAATGATTCTTCAAAAGATTTTGGAGAGGGGGGCGCCTGGGTGGCTCAGTCAGTTAAGTGTCTGACTTCGGCTCAGGTCATGATCTCACAGTTCGTGAGTTCGAGCCCCGCATTGGGCTCTGTGCTGATGCCTCAGAGCCTAGAGCCTGCTTCGGATTCCGTGTCTACCTCTCTCTCTCTGTCCCTCCCCTGCTCGAGCTCTGTCTCTCTCTCTTTCTCTCAAAAATAAATAAAGATTAAAAAAAATTTTTTTTAAAGACTTTGGAGAGTAAGAGGAAGGCCACAGAGAAGACAAGATAAGGTGAAAAATCAGGACAGGTAGAGGCAGGAGGAAAAGCTTTTTAAATACAATGCTTTACCTTAGAATTTAGTTTACGGATGATTTCAAGAAATGCGTGTTAGAGCAGCACTTGGGGGGCTCAGTCAATTGAGTGTCAGACTCTTGATCTCAGCTTAGGTCATGATCTCACAGTTCATGGGATTCAGCCCCATGTCAGGCTCTGTGCTGACAGTTCAGAGCCTGCTTGCGACTCTCTTTCTTTCCCTCTTTCTCTGCCCCTGTCCTGCTCATGCTCTCTCTCTCTCTCTCTCTCTCTCTCAAAATAAATAAACTTAAAAAAAAAAGAAATGTATGGTAGAAGCTTGATAATAATTTCATTAAGGCTATAAGAATGCTCACACATGTCTTTGTGTATTGACTGTAAGATAGGCAGTTATTCCTATAGGCAGAATTCCTTTGGGAATTCTCATGTTTGTGGATTATTGTCAACTTCTGGCCCCTGGTCCCTGGTTCAACCAAGGATACTTGGTAGTTGAGACTTTTAAATCAGGAATGGGCCTTTAATTTTTTTTATTTTTATTTTTTAGATGATTAAAAAAAATTTTTTTATGTTTATTCATTGTGGAGAGAGACAGAGCATGAGTGGGGGAGGGGCAGAGAGAGAGGGAGACACAGGATCTGAAGCAGGCTCTAGATGTGGGGCTCGAACCCACAGGCTGTGACATCATGACCCGAGCCAAAGTCAGATGCTTAACCAACTGAGCTACCCAGGCATCCCAGAAATGGGCCTTTTAGATCATCTAGACCAATCCTTTCATTTTACAGATGTAAGTAAGACCTAAGACCTACTGAGGTGAAATCTGTGTTCCCCTATTTTACCATGATGTGGATGCCATATTCTGGCCTCTGGCTATGATGAAAGCATCCCCTTCTTCCATGCTTCTGTTGGATACTTGTTCCTCGTCATGGCTGCCCTTGTCCTGTACTAAAAGTATCGTTCCGGGGCGCCTGGGTGGCTCAGTCGGTTGAGCGGCCGACTTCGGTTCAGGTCATGATCTCGCGGTCCGTGAGTTCAAGCCCCGCATCGGGCTCTGTGCTGACAGCTCAGAGCCTGGAGCCTGTTTCGGATTCTGTGTCTCCCTCTCTCTGGCCCTCCCCCGTTCATGCTCTGTCTCTCTCTGTCTCAAAAATAAATAAACGTTAAAAAAAATATATATATAGTTTCTAGGGCACCAGGCTGGCTCAGTCCATAGAACATGGCACTTGATCTCAAGGTTGTAAGTTTGAGCCCTGTGTTAGGCATAGAGTTTACCTTAAAAAAAAAAAAAAAAAGTAGAGTTTACCCTCAGGTTGAGACGACCTCCCTATGACCCAGGAAACATAAACTTGCTGCTTCCAACACTGTTATACAGAGGATGGAACAAGAAGGTTTGGGTTTTCTTTGCAAGTTGGATATACATCTTATTCACAAGAACAATCAGGGACTGAGGTTGAGGGGGGAGAAAGGTTTTCATCCTTCTTTAGAATAATTTTGCAGAAGAGATACAAAAATAATAGCATGAACTTTTTTGGAAGAACTTGGGTTTTGAAGCCTGACAATTATGATGAAAGTTGTACTGAGTCTTACTTTATGAGGGGCAGTGTCCTCTCTCACATCCTGGTACCACTTATTATGGGATCTTGGGCAAGTTGCCGAAATTTTTTGGATTTTTTTCCCCCATAGAAAGAAAGGAATATTAATGCCTTTTCTGCATGGTTATTTTTGTAAAATATTAAATTTGCTATCATGTAAATATCTCTGGCACATAACAGGTGCTCAGTAAATGTTAATTTGTTCCTTCTCCTCTTTCCCTCAAGGTTCCTGAGGTTTATTTATTTATTTTTTTAATGTTTTATTTATTTTTGAGATAGAGAGAGACAGAGCATGAACGGGGGAGGGTCAGAGAGAGAGGGAGACACAGAATCTGAAGCAGGTTCCAGGCTCTGAGCTGTCAGCACAGAGCCCGACGCGGGGCTCGAACCCACAGACCGTGAGATCATGACCTGAGCCGAAGTCGGCCGCCCAACCGACTGAGCCACCCAGGCGCCCCCAAGGTTCCTGAGGTTTAAAAATACTTTTCCAGATTTTGAGCCGTTGAAAAATTTCAACGGCAAAGCGAGAATGGTTATGATTAAAACCAGTGGATACTGTGTATTCAATATTGTAATGTAACCTGATACCAACAGCCAAGATCTTTGTCCTGAAGGGAATTTCAATATTCAGCAAAGTGAGGCTGATTTAATAGCCATTAATTCTGAGGATATGTTCAAGTTCAAAGTCCGTCTGTTATAAAATGTAAATTGCTCTTTTTGTAATGTATTTTGTATTGGAATTTAGGAACAAATGCTGTCACTTTTCCTTTTCTTTGCAAGGGATTGCAGGCGCCTTTATTATCACAGAGCCCTATTATTGTGATACCTCACACAGGAAATGCTCACTCTGACATTAGTTACCAAATTGCTGAAATATCATGTGTTTTCTATTCATTAAAGCCCTAAAGCACTATGTGCAAATTCCCTTACTTTAATTACACACCTCAGGGATGTGCATGCCAAAAAAGGAGCCAGTCAGACAAAAAGCCGGGTCTTTGCCAAAAAACCCCAGCCCCCTAAACTGGTAAACATTTATTTTCAGCTGGGAAATCTGCTATTAATTCATATAGTGACTTTCCCAGCTGAAATAATGAGCCAAGCCAAGTGAACCAAATGTTCGCAGTGAGCAAACATGAACAGTGGGGAATCAGCCCATCTCTTATTTACATGTTTGTTCCTTCCTCAGTTAAGAACATTTGAACATTTTCCTTTTACCTGGAAGCATACCAGTGTTTATGCTTCAAGTGTCTTCGTTTTCAAACAGAGCTTCTACACTGTAGACCTAGGGTAGGTGTTTTAAGAATTAAAAGAGAAAAATCACAAAACCAGATTATTTATTAGGGCTTAAGAACAGAGTCACCCCATCAGCTTCATGGACTTCCCTATCTTATCGGAGCCCTTCAGAAAAATCAGAATTGGCAAACTAATGAGATTTTGAAGGAAATGCCATTTTGAAATTTTTGTTTTGAAAAAAGTTGACAAAAATTCTAAACTTATAAAGAAAAGAGTTTATTGTTCCATAAAGCAAACTAGGAATTAAAATACATCGTAAAAGTTTGGTTGTTTTTTTTAATGTTCATGGGAGTCTCTTTTCATTTCCACTTAATTACGAAGCTTTAGCATGTGGAAAATAAGAAAAGAAATAGTTGTCCACAGGCACCATAGACGTATGACCAAAACCAATAATAATTACACCTTGTTGAGGTCTGAATACTCAACAAAATGCACTCAGATTCTAGAACAGAAAGTTGCCCTATGTGTATAAAACTTAGAATAAAAAGTGGTTTGTATAGAAGAGCATGCATAAAGGCTTAATGGAAAGCAAAGAAGGAAGGAGAAACAGTTAAATTAACACATGAAATAGCAAAGTTCAAGAGCCAAAAAGTCAATATATTGATTAATCCCTGTGATGATGCTGAGTATCTACTCAACAGTCAATTAACCATTTAACATTTTTCTTGATATAAAGGACTGTAAAAAAAGGTCCCCACCCCAAACTTATATAAAGATATAATCAATAATTGGAGTTTTAATGCCACTTTTGGTATAAGCCCAGGTGCAGAGTTTTTAATCTATTCTCAAAGAATAAAATGCTTTCCATTTCAATGAAGGTGTAATTTTTATTATAACAAACATAAGAGAAAGTAGCTTTCAATTCACAGTACTTTAAAATCAAGGTTGACCAGCCCCAAACCTTTTTCCTAAATGAAATTTTTAGCAGATACATGATTTCTTAGCAATGAATAAATGAATAAAATGTATGAAAAAAAATTTTTTTTGTTCTATAAGAAGAAGCAATGCCCTATTAATTTTGACAGACAACTTGGCATTAGCCATTTTAAAATCCAACATGGGATAAAGTTATGCATTACTAGTCTCTCTACATTTTTGTCAAGAGATGAACATTTTGCCAGATTTTTAATAATATGCCAAGAGCTTTGTCAGTCAGTTTATTTAGCCCCGCGTGGTTATGCCAGTTTTTGTCCACCACCCCCACTGGGTGTAACGCTGCCCGTCACAGCTCACAAACCCCTCCCCTGCAATTAGACAAAGTCAACACGGCGATCACTCCCAACCGCCCTGAGGTACCTGCACTATCAACAGTGCAGATTGAACAAGCTTTGCTTTGTCACTGCCTCCCCACCCCAATTAGGACTTTTTTCTGCCCAGGCAATTTAGCACCAACACCAAGGGTGAACCAGATAACTCTTTTAAAAAAGTGTGTTTAAGTCATTCTTTTGCCCTTCCCCCCCCCTCCCTCAGCCCAACCCAATCAATTCTTTCTCCACCCCCTTTCACTACTTCCTCCACTGCTATTGCCTCCTGCACCCCCCTTCCCTAAAAAAGCACTCTCAGAAGGAACTAGTCTGCAAGAAGGCGGCTTGCAGTCCCTAACTAGTTACCATGCCGACTGGAGCCTGTGCTGAGGAATGTGCCACTGCCACACGGAACTCAATGAAAAGATGAAGAAAATGTGCAGGCAATACTAGTTTGGCTGGGATGCTGGGGAATCTGAGACAGGGCTGTTGGTATGGAAGGATCTCACTGCATGCAATTTGCAAACATGCCAGCTCAATAGCATGCGATAGGCACTGGATGGAATTTAGAGGTCTTGGAGGCTTCACGGCTGGAAAGGAATAAGAGAGCTGACTGGGGGGAAATCTGCCCCATGAAACAACCCCTGCCCCTTAGAAATGGAAATATAAGACTTACTATTAAAGTTATTACTGAGAATCTGTGGAAAATGCTAAAAGAGATTGATCTTTTTATAAGCCCTCCTTTTCTTAGTCCATTCATTATGCTTCCTTGAGATTTATTTGCACCTCACTTTTGACTGGCCATAACAGTCTGACTTTCTGTCCTAAAAGTCATCAGCAGAATTCATAGGATACTAGAGCTGTGTGGTCAGGGGATCTGAGGCAGTTGGGGATCATAAACAATATTTCCTGAGCAGTTGCATGAAGGAGAGGACTGCTTTAATTTTATGTGAAGAAAGGTGGAGGAGGAATGCAGAATTCTGAGAGTTGAAGACTTCCACGGCTTTCCATCTGGATGGAGGCAGATTTGGGTCTCCACTGGGGTACTTCTAGGGAGTCTCCCTTAGTCTGGAGAACTAGGCTACCATGAGATTATTTTTATTTTAGAGGTGCACTTGGGATATTGAGAGTAGATATGGGACCATCCTGAGGGCTAAGTCTACTCCAACAAAATTCTTAACCCAGAACACCACTTCCTGCTCCACATTCATGTGAACCAGAAACTGCCCTAGGTTTCCTGGAAAGAATAGAGAACATTTTCCAGAATTAGGATGGTTCAGGGTTACTACTTACACCTCACACTCAGAGTAGTAACATTTCTTACTTCTTGCCTTTTCAGTCTTCCACATTGATTGGTTCCAAACTGTCCTGCACATCACTGGCAAAATAGTTTTCCATGCTTGCCAATTCGACCCTGTCTTTTCATTGCCCACAGCCTCCCTATGGCTCCTCATTGCCATGGCAACCACATGTCCTGGATTTTTCAGGACATTTTGATTTCAAATATTCTGTCATGTGGTCAGACCATGTGTCAGATCATATGCCAAAAGATATGTCCTGATTTGGGTTTTGAAAATATGGTCACCATACCCCTCACTCCCCAGATATGAGTGTTGTCGCTTCTTCCTTTTCTAGCAAACTAGAAAACAGTGCTTCTCTTTTAATATAATAATACCTTATATTTTTACATAATATTTTGCTGCATGCTCTCACATAATCATCTTGATGGATCCTCTCCTCCGTGTGAACTAAGACAAGGGGAGACATTATTTCAGTTTTATAGATGGGAAGATTGGGGCACAGAGTAGTGAACCGACATTGTATTATTTCCGCAGTGGCAAAGTGACTAGAATCCCTGCCTCCTGACTCTAATGTTTTGTTTTGTTTTGTTTTGTTTTTTTCACTAACACACTGCTTCCAAATATAAATGCTTTGTACTCTAGGTTTGTTTGCCATTTTGTCCCTGAAAGACTATCTATCAGGGACCATGTGACTGTAGATCAATGCTTTCCTGATTTATGCTGCACATCAACTCACGAGGTTGAGGAAGAATTGGGGGAAAGGCTTTAAGGTGAAAGATTGGGGGCTGAGATGTTGACAACTGACGTCATATATAACTTAAAAATAAAGAGAGAGAAAATGAGAAAAGGGGAGGGGGAGAGAGAGAGATAAAGAGGGAGGGAGGGAGGAAGGAAGGAAGGGCTATTCTTTATCATTAAAATTTCTCAAAAATGGTATTCTTATGTCAAATTCTCCCTAGCCAATATGATGTATGGTGCTAGACACTATACATAAGAATAAAAAAAGAAAAAAGGGAGGAAAATGCTTGTGATTAGCATAATTGTTTATTTGCGTCCCCAATAATAATTTGACAACTATCAAGCATTGTCTCTGAGCCAGGCGCCGTACCAGATGCTGGAGATGTTGTGGTGATAGCACGGTGCTTATAGTCCGGTGATAATTATTGATTGTGATAAGTGCTACAAAGAAGATAAACAGGATGATGTGATAAAGAGACCTGCAGGAAGCTGGGGAGATACTTAGGAGAGCTGCTTCAGATAGAGTGGCAAGGGAAAGCCTCTCTGAGGAGGTGCTGCTTAAACTGACACTTGAAGGATGATAAGGAGCCAGAGACATGCGCGCACAGAGCTAGACAAAGAGCATTTCAGAACGCAGGAACAAGAAACACAGAGCCCTGTGCTTGTCATGTTCTGTGTGTCTACAGCATAGTGACCAACCAGTTGGGGATCAGAGGAATGGTAGGAGGTGAGGCTACAGAGTTTTACTCACCTTGAAGGCCATGGTAAGGGGTTGGGACTGTATTCTAAGAGTAATAAAAAGCACCGAAGCCATTGAAGAAAGAGACCTGTAGATAAGATTTTTCTAAGGAAAAACCTGTAATTCTCCTCCTAGACCCAATTCTTATCCTTAAAGCCCACATCAACAGAAGCAACACTATAGGTAGAATATTAGAACTCTCAGGGGCTATTTGAGTGGCACTATGTAGTTCTTTACCCTCTAAAAGTGTTCAGAACAGAATTTTTACTCTAGATTTCAAAACGTAGATTCATTAGCATCTCTTAAATGCCAGGAACTGTATTGTCTAGGCATCTTGACTCAAGATCAATAATATTACCCAAAAATGATCATGCAACCAAGGTCAATTTGAGAGGAGAGGGCATGGAAATAGGAATAAGCAGACAGATTGTTTCTGGTGAGATAGGCACGGAGAGGCTTTGTTATTAAGCACTGAAGAGCTTTAAATTCTAATTGTTGTTGGTGTCTTCAGCTTTAATGTTTTGCCAGAAAATGGACAGGAGGAAGCAATGGTATGTAACTGAAGCTTTTCAGTTTACAGTTTACTATGGAATCAACTATGGAAGCTAACAGTTTACTCTGGAATCAACTCTCTAGGCAGCCAAATGGCTGTGACTCTAGTCAGAACACGTGTGATGTGCATCTCTTTCTGTTGTGATCCATGACAACTACTCAATGAAAAGGGAGAACTTTTAGTTGATTTCAGATGTTTTGCAATAGTCAGATGTCATACACAATACATGACTCACAGGTTTCCGTTTTCAGCTAGATGTGTTGGCATTGAATTGTAAGTGTTCTTTGGGTGCCTGGGTGGCTCAGTTGGTTAAGCGTCCAACTTCGGCTCACGTCATGATCTCAGGTTGTGGGTTCGAGCCCCGCATCAGGCTCTATGCTGACAGCTCGGAGCCTGGAGCCTGCTTTGGATTCTGTGTCTCCCTCTCTCTCTGCCCCTCCCCTGCTTGTACTCTGTCTCTCACTCTCAAAAATAAATAAACATTAAAAAAAATTAAAAAAAAATTGTGAGTGTTCACTAAGAACAGTCACAGATATATACATGACCCTCAAAGGAAGCTCACCTAATGCACAGTTGCACAGTATAAAGTCAGGAGTTGTTTTTTTTTTTTAATGAAATGTATGACTCTTGGTCTATATTATTTGTAGACTCAATTTTAGAAAAGGAGGAAGTGTTAGATGATTTATATTTAATTTGCTACGCTGTTGGAGAAAAAAAGATTCCACGTCAATTCAGGCTTATAATCATAGGTTCTTTAGTTCTTGAACGTATATATTTAAGGGCAGACATACCATAGCTTGGCAAGAATCCTCATTCAAGAGTGCTTTCTAATGAAAAAAGTGAGGGAACTAGTCCATTTGCGTCAATGTGGCTTATCATTGTGTTACTTCCAGAATAATCACCTTGGAACTATATTAACAGTCTTAACAAATAACACGATAATTCCATGTTATAAGCCTCAGGACCCTGTAAGGTCAGGAGGAGTTCAGTATGCATTTGTGTAGCAACCATAATCCGAAATACCTAACCACTCATTTGTTAAAACACACATCGCAAAAATAAATTTTACTTTAAAAGCATTGGTTTTTCGGGGCACCTGGATGGCTCAGTTGGTTAAGCATCCGACTTCGGCTCAGGTCATGATCTCACGGTTCCTGGGTTCAAGCCCTGCATCGGGCTTTGTGCTGACAGCTCAGAGCCTGCAGCCTGTTTCAGATTCTGTGTCTCCCTCTCTCTCTGCCCATCCCCCACTCGTACTCTGTCTCCGTCTGTCTCAAAAATAAATAAACATTAAAAAAAATTTTTTTAAAGCATTGGTTTTCCCATTTTGTTCTTTGGATTTGAGTCTTACAGATTACATAGCATAAGGCAAACACTTAAAAGCCAAAACATATGTAAGTTACTTCACATTATTTTTTTAATTGCTTTTTAATTTAATTTAAGAATAGAAGTGTGATGTTCAGTCAATACTAAGAAAAAGTATAATTTTTTAAATTTTGTTTGAGAGAGAAAGAGAATGAGCAGTGGGGGAGAGAGAAAGTCTCAAGCAGGCTCCACACTCAGTGTGGACCCTGATGTAGGGCTCAATCCCATGACCCTGGAATCATGACCTGCGCCAAAATCAAGAGTCAGACACTCAACTGATTGAGCCATCCAGGCGCCCCAATTTTTTTTTAAATGGCCATGCTATATTCCCCAGCTTTTGGCCTACATCCTAAAATTATCAGTTCTTAAAATGAAAAACCAATTAAGATCATTTTTAAATAGTGAACTGAAGTTCTTTCTTTAGTTGTTAATAAGTAACTTTGCATGCCTACTGAGTGCCAGGCACAGGGTTAGAATCCAGGGATACAGTAAGGAGAAAAACCCAGTTTATTTTAGAAGGGGCTTTGAAGGCACCGACCTGGGATAGGAGGCAACCCAACGAAGCACAGAAGGCTTCAGAGAAACCAGGTCTTGGAATATTCTGGCCAGTGATTTTTAAGCAGGAAGTAACTAAGCATGAGCATTCTTCATGTCAGTAGTTATGATGTTGTGTTAATAAAGGGATTTCCCCCACATTGCCTCATTACACGTCCCATCGTAGAGGGCATTCACAGTTTTTCACATCCTTGACCACTGAATCAGTAACTAGCCTAGGCTTCTGTTTTTCTTTTCTGTGGATTGATTTTAACTAGGAGAATTTTATAGTTTCATCTGTTCTAATGTTTCGGCCTGTTTGTCCGCTTCTCAGAGTACGACTTCTTCAGAGAACATCCTAACCCTGAGTGCTTTGGGGGGCAGAGATGCATGGTGGTGCAAGGGGAGACAGGAGATAGGGAGGGAGTTGACGATTCTTTTGAAAATAACTTATTTTCCTGGATGTATTTTCTTCCGTTACTCTACATTCCCTTGGTTCTGTTCTAGTTCTGCCATTTAGTGAAAGCTCACAGAAACATCCCAGCTGCCGGCGCGGGGAGAATAGAGAGTTTTGGTGACTCCGAAAATAACCATCTGGCACTCAAGCTTTATTTTGTCCAAAGAGAGCTCACAATAATTCAGTCATGAAGTTCACGCACTGAGACAAACACGTGTACAACCGTGGAGCAGGTTTAAAATTGTAGCCATTTTTGTTGTTTCCTACCCGAATGAATATGACAGGGCTTCTTTTAAGGAAACTCTCAACCCTTCCATGTTGGGTGATTACGCTGCCAAGTATTTTGGGGACCTTAAAGAACGGTGTCAGAGTAGAGTTGTCAGAATACTAGGTGCCCGGTTAAATGTGAATACCAGCGAAAAACAAATAAATTTTTAGCATAACTGTGCCCCGTGCCAAGATTAGGACATGCCTGTATCAAAAAAAATTATGTGTGCTGTCTTGTATTTTTTTAATTTACGAATGGTGGGCAACTCTGTGCCGGGGCAATGAACACATTATGGTGGTGTCAACAGACAGATCGGGAAATCGTTCCAACCCACTATTATCGGCACGGTTTTGGCGTCATCAACAGCAGCACCGGGCAAACAGTTATGAAGCACCTGCCCGCTCACCAGAACCGTGCTGGTTGCCACTCCGAGTTAGTTAGGTGGACAAGATCCTCTCAGCCGAGGAAGGCAATAACGGGACAGTATCACCGCGAGAAACCAGAGAAAAAGAAAAGGAAACATTAAAAGAAAACTTGACAGGGGCGCCTGGGTGGCTCAGTCGGTTGAGCGGCCGACTTCGGCTCAGGTCGTGATCTTGCGGTCCATGAGTTCGAGCCCCGCGTCGGGCTCTGGGCTGACAGCTCAGAGCCTGGAGCCTGTTTCAGATTCTGTGTCTCCCTCTCTCTGACCCTCCCCCATTCATGCTCTGTCTCTCTCTGTCTCAAAAATAAATAAATGTTAAAAAAAAAAAAAAAAACTTGACAGCCATCAAAGGAACATATACAATAAATAAAGTACTTCTATTATGTGGACACCTCGTTGTTAGGAACCAACACAAGACCACAAACATTTCACAGAAGTCACTGGGCAACTGTTGACATCTTCTGTTTGGAAGCAAAACAATGACTCAGAAGTAAAAGAATCTCAGCTTCATTTAACTCCCAGAATTTCCGCAGCTCCCAAACCACCTCAACTCCTCATCTCTGCAAGACACTTCATGGGATTAAAAAAAGTACATGTAAAAAAGTACGTATAAAAAGGGACACGTGCTAAGATCCTGAAATGACCCAGTCCGTTGCACCACAGCCTAGTCTTTTTTTTCTTTTTAAATTTTTTAAAACGTTTATTTATTTTTGAGAGAGAGAGAGACAGAGAGAGACAGAGCACGCTTGGGGAAAGGGCAGAGAGAGAGGGAGACGCAGAATCCAAAGCAGGCTCCAGGCTCTGAGCTGTCAGCACAGAGCCCATTGTGGGCCTCGAACCCACAAACTGTGAGATCGTGACCTGAGCCTAAGTCAGACACTTAACCGACCGAGCCACCCGCGCGCCCCAGTGCCTCAGCCTAGTCTTACAGTGAATGCCCACTTGGCAACCAGCTTCTCAAACTTTAGAAACTGATTTTAAATGATTGATTCCCAATGTCCATATGTAGGATTGAGGTGGCCTAAGAGACTGTCAAGAATTTTCTGTGTATTTTTCCATATTCCTTTGTTTTTATAAAAGTAATATAAGGGGCGCCTGAGTGCTCAGTCGCTTGAGCGTCCAACTTCGTCTCAGATCATGATCTCGCAGTCTGTGAGTTCAAGTCCCGCGTGGGGCTCTGTGCTGACAGCTCAGAGCCTGGAGCCTGCTTCACATTCTGTGTCTCCCTCTCTTTCTGTCCCTCCCCCACTCGCATTCTCTGTCTCTCTCTCTTAAAAATAAATAAACAATAAAAAAAAATTTTAAGTAATACAATACCATCATAGAGAGTTTCAGAAAGCAGATAAGATGAAAGATAAAAAGTAACCATCATCTCATCTCTCTGAAATCCTCTTTAAAATTTGTAATAATGACTCATTTCATACACCTCCAGAAGATCAGAAAAGAATCTACCCAATTTCCATCTATCCACCACCAATATTGAATACATATTGTTATTACCCCATTCATATTTTATATTTTTAAAAGAATTATCTGTTTTTTAAGGGAATAAAATATAATAGATGCTGGTGAAGAGCCATTTCCATCCCTTCTTCTTTTCCTTTCCCTTCCTAGGGCAACCACTACCGTGAAATTATGTATCATTCCCATCCATCTGTTTGTACTTTTACAATACATGTATAGATACATAATCTATTGTTTGTGTGCTTTTTTAAAAAAAAGGCACACTGCCCATTTTCTTCAGAATTAGCTTTCTTTTACTTACCATCATGTTTCTGAGGTGTATTCATGTTAATACATGTAGCTCTAACACATTCATTTCAACTGCTGTGCAGTATGCCATTGAATGAATGCATCCATTCCTACCACTAAGGGACATTTAGAATGTTCTCTAATTTTTTCAAGAACACTTTTCTCCAATACAATAATTTTTCTATAATACAAACAGCATAACAATGGGTGTCTCCAAGTACACGCGTTCAAGAATTTTTTTACAGAGGATGCCTGAAAGTATAATTACTGGTTGCAAAATACGGAAACCTTCAGTTTTCTAGGTTTTCAAAATTGCTCTTCAGAGTGATGGTGACAATTTATCTTCCGCTGGGACTATACATACTAGTTGAGTTCCCCACATCTTTAAGAATGCTTGGTATTACCAGACAGTAAATGCTTGCTAGTCGGATGAGTGTGAAATTATTGATTTAATTTGTATTTCACTAATTGTTAACGAAGTTGAGCATATTTTTCGTGTGTACTCATCATTCACATTTCTTGATTTGTCAATAACTTATCCATGATTTTTGCTTTATATTTTTTTTCTTCGTCTCACTTGCTTTTAGGAGTTTTTAAACAGCTCGGATCCAAATCTCCCGTCATATCATTTGCAGATCTTTTCCTCTAATCCGTGGCTTCTATTTTATTTTATTTATGACATCATATCAAATATTTACATTTAAGGTAGCAAAAATTATTCACATTTTCCTTTAATGTTCATGCCTTTCATGATTTAAGATAGTCTTCTTTACTGTAAAGATACTCAATGCTTTCTTCTAAAAGTTGTGCAGTTTTGTTTCCTTACATTTGGGTTTTTAGTCCTTCTGGAATTAATTTTTGTTTACAGTATGAGACAAGGATTCAATTTTATCTTTTTCCATATGAATTTCCAGTTGTCTTAGGGCCATTGGTTGGGTGATACCTTTTCCCCCCATGGATTTGTAATGTCATCTCTGTTATATATCGAGCATCCGTATAAATGAGAATCTGTTTCTGTGCTTTTTTATCCCATGGCCTTTTTGTCTATTGCTTCTCTAATACCACTCAGTTGGGAGTAAGCCTTCTCTTCTCATTCCTACTCCTCCTCCTTCTCGAGGATTGTCCAGCCTCTTCTCGGCCCTCCACTCTCATGTGCTGAGGGTTGCCACCATCTGTGAAAAATCATGTTGTGATTTTGATTGGCATTGCATATAATTTTTAGATTCATTGGGAGAGAGCTCTACTATATTGAGTTTTTGCTATGTAGCAATACTCTATATAAATCTTTAGTATATAGCAATCTTTACTATGCTGAGTCTTTACTGTATAGGTATTTTACTATATTGAGTCTTTGCATCCAGTAACTTGATATACCTGTCTTTGTTTTAGTTCTATTATGCTGCTTAATAAAGTTTCCTATTTCTTCGTAAGATTCTTTTGTTTTTGTTACATATTTCCCTACATTATAGTTCGTGAAGCTATTGTACATAGTAGTTTGTGTTGCATAGAAATGCAGTTAATTTGGGTATATTGATCTATGTTTAGCAACCTTGTTGAACTTTTATATTTTTTGGAACCAGTTTTATTTTCTTTGAATAATAACAGCTTCATTTCTTTTTTTCCAATTCTTATATTTTTTCATTTTTCTCCCCTGTCTTACCATGCTCCCTAGAGCCATCAGGACAATGTTGAATAGAAAGGGCAGGGGGCGGGGGGCACCTGGGAGGCTCAGTGGGTTGGGCATCTGACTCTGGATTTTGGCTTAAGTCATAATCCCAGGGTCATGGGATTGACCCCTGTGTTGGGCTCTGAGCAGTGTGTGGAGCCTGCTTAAGATTCTCTCTCTCTCTCTCTCTCTCTCTCTCTCTCTGCCCTCTTCCCTGTTGTGTTTTTTTTTTCCCTCTCTCTCTCAAAGAAAAAAGAAAAAAATGGGGAGCATCCCTGTGAGTAAGGGCATGCTTATAGGACTTCACCATTAAATATGATGTTTGCATGAGGTTAAGGAAGTTTGCTTATCTTCACAGTTTGTTAAGAGTTTTTGGTTTTATTTTTTTGTTTTGTGATTCAATAATGGGGGATTGAATTTTATCTTGTATTTTTGTACATCTAGTAAGGCAATCTCATCGTTTTCTCCTCTAATCTATATTTTTCTTTTTATCATAATACCTTCTCTGCTTTTGATGTAAAAAGTGAAGGGAAACTAAGTTGTCTTTTTTTTTTTTTTTTTTTTTTTTTAATTACTTTGTATATGATAGAGTTTATTTACATTTTGAAGGCTTGGTAGAGTTTTTTTTTAAATGTCTGAGTCTGGTGTTTTTTTATTTGCTTGTTCTGTGGATAGGTTTTTTACAACTGATCCAATTTATTTTTAATTTCTTTTAATGTTCATTTATATTTGAGAGAGAGAGACTGAAACAGAGTATGAGAAGGAAGGGGGCAGAGAGACAGAGACACAGAATACGAAGCAGGCTCCAGCCTCTGAGCTGTCAGCACAGGGCCGGATGCAGGGCTTGAACTCATGAACTGCGAAATCATGACCTGGGCCCAAGTCAGCCCTCAACCAACTGAGCCACCCAGGCACCCCCAATTTTTTTTTTTTATTGTTACGGTCTTTAGTTTTCTATTTCTTTTTGTATCAGCTTTGATAGGTTTTATTTTCAAAGTAAAATTTCCATTTCACTTGTGTTTCTAAATTTGTTGGCATGAAGCCATTTAAAGTATTTTCTCATGATTTAGAAAATCTTTTATTTATCTGTACTCGTGTTCTCCTTTTTATTAGGTTATTGTTTGTTTATAACTTCCTACTTTTTCT
The DNA here is from genome assembly GCF_007474595.2 of Lynx canadensis. NCBI lineage: Eukaryota > Metazoa > Chordata > Mammalia > Carnivora > Felidae > Lynx > Lynx canadensis. The sequence continues at coordinate 103,962,062 of NC_044308.2, forward strand.
TAAACAGAGATTCTTTTTTTTTTTTTAATTTTTTTTTTCAACATTTATTTATTTTTGGGACAGAGAGAGACAGAGCATGAACGGGGGAGGGGCAGAGAGAGAGGGAGACACAGAATCGGAAACAGGCTCCAGGCTCTGAGCCATCAGCCCAGAGCCTGACGCGGGGCTCAAACTCACGGACCGCGAGATCGTGACCTGGCTGAAGTCGGACGCTTAACCGACTGCGCCACCCAGGCGCCCCAAACAGAGATTCTTTAATCTTGTATATTGTCTGGACAATCTAGGATAGTTTATGATGTGCTTTGACTGTGACTTCATCTCCAGTGAGACTTCAATCTGTGGGAAACCTGTGGGGCCCAGGTTGATGGACGTCCCCCCCAGAGCAGGTGCTTTGGCCTGGCAGCTAAGTGATGTCGCTGGATCCTTGAGGACCATCTCAAAGGCTGGCTACCACTGGCATGGAAGCACCTTTTATGTTGGTTTCTATACTTTGGGGCTCCCTGACTTTGTGGTATGAATTCAGGAGGTTTTATTCTCACCTAGAGGTGAGAATTTCCATGTCATTTCTCAGTGTTATTGGGTAGATTTTCTCATCCTTCCTTTCACTGAAGGTCAGAGTCCTGGTTTTATGCCAGAGTCTTAGTTTCAACTCCCACTTTGTGCTACCCCAGTATTCTGGTCCTGTCTGTGTGTTAAAAGCCAAGCTTCTGTGAGGGGCACCTGGGTGGCTCAGTTGGTTAGGCGTCCTACTCTTGGTTTCAGCTCAGCTCGTGATCTCATGGTTCATAAATTCGAGACCCGTGTGGAGCCCCACAGAGGTCTCTGTGCTGACAAGGCAGATCCTGCTTGGGATTCTCTCTCTGCCCCTCCCCTGCTCATGTGTGCATGCTCTCTCTCTCAAAATAAATAATTAAACTTAAAAAAAAAAAAAAAGTCGAGCTTCTGTGTCACAGAGGCCAATCCTCTCCCTTCCTTTCTCAGATGCTTATGTATGTATTGAAAAACATTTGTGTGGGGGCGCCTGGGTGGCGCAGTCGGTTGGGCGTCCGACTTCAGCCAGGTCATGATCTCGCGGTCCGTGAGTTCGAGCCCCGCGTCAGGCTCTGGGCTGATGGCTCGGAGCCTGGAGCCTGTTTCCGATTCTGTGTCTCCCTCTCTCTCTGCCCCTCCCCCGTTCATGCTCTGTCTCTCTCTGTCCCAAAAATGAATAGACATTAAAAAAAAAAAAAAAATTAAAAAAAAAAAAAGAAAAACATTTGTGTGTTTTATCTACTTTCTCTAGGTATTTGTAGGGGAAGGGATTGCAGGTTACCTCGTTTTCCGTTTACCAGAACACAAGTTTGCTCATGGTACTATTTCAAGAAACAGAGGTCAGCTGATCCGTTTGTGCCTGCGCCGCTCCGTGTATCTGCCATTCTCTACGCAGGGAGCAGGGGGGGCTCCCCTGCGAACCTTGAAAGTGGCGAAATTCATCTTTAGCACCTCCTCGCTCAGAGCTCCCTCTCCCACCTCCCCTGTCCTCTACGGCACCTCGCTCGTCCTTCCTCACTGGGTCCTACTTTTCCAGGATGCTCCGACCTCCTTCAGGGACTTGTCATCGCTGTGCTTCCCCCCTGCTTTTTGTGGAAATGTGCCTCACCAGTATCTCTGCACTGTCCAAAGTGTCCAGGTGACAATTAGCTAATCTGATAAGCTCATTCATGCTAATGTGCTAATGAAAGAGGCCTACAGAAGATGGCTGTCCTTCCCCTACCTCCTAATCAGGGGCCCTTCTTCTCCTGCCAGGTAACATATGTGCATAGCAGCAGTGATCTTCGAGAGACCGTGACCTGGCTGTAGTGGTCTAACCTGGAGGATTGACGTTAATGGAATGAGATTTTTAAGTCAGGTAGGAGGGACAGCTGAGTTGAGGCAGGCAAGAGAGGGTTAGTCAGGCAAAAATGACCCTCCGATCATGACGTGTGAGTTTCTACTAATGTGATGATTGCATTAACCCTTGTCATACCTACCCCACAAAGAATAAAGAGGATTTCTCAGAACACCCTTTTGCTAAACCAGAATTATTCATATTGAAAACCCCTCTACAAAATCAAAATGAGAACCCAACAGAACCAAAAACACATAAGGGGCTCATTGCTACACATTCTGATATTTTCATTTTGCTGACTCCACGGGAACAGTCTATACCCCTTGAAAGGGATGGACAGGAAAGAGATAAGTCCTTAAGTTGGAGGCCACAACTTACAGAGTTGGCTTTTAACAGGATACGGAAGGACTGCTAACTGTTTCTTCTCTCCTTCTGGGCCTCAGTCTGTTGGGTTTTGATCCCGGAAGAGTTAGGGTGTCAGTTCCCTGGAAGTGGTTCAGAGATGATCCAGACTCACGGGGCGCTGCGGTGGAGTGTGGCTTTGAGCCCCAGAAAGTAAGCTGTGTCTAATGAGAAAGAATATCCAAGTACATACGTGTTTCTTTTTGGTTTCTCTGTGTTTTCACAGAGCAGATGCTTTGGCCCGGTTGTTGCTATGCTATGGGACCCAACGAGAAAGCAGACTTGGGTAGTATGCATCTGTGATGCTAATGGGTCTCTGTTACTGCTTTGAGGACACCATATTAGACCGAACCCTGTGGTGGCTATCTTCCTTTTGCCCTTCTTATCCACTCTCCATGCTCCCCTCTGGTGTCCTTCCTGCAGGTTTGTTACAGGCTGGCTCTCCCCACATTGAAAGTCTTATTCCTCTAGAAGAATCTTTCCACACAGCCTTCTGTTTCTTTGGCTTCTGGTTCCCTGCTCCTTCCATCCTAGCCCTGGGGTTCTCCTCTCTCCCTTGCCATTTCCTTATGCTCTGTCCAAACCTTTGTAAAGAGTCCTTTTATTAAACTCTCCTCAAATTGTCCTAATTTGAGTGTGCCATCTGTTTCCCGCTGGGAAGCTGACTTATAAAACACTCAAATTCTTCTTGTTATTTGTCTTATTTTTTTCTTAAAGTAAAATGTAACTTTTTTTTTTAATAATGGTAAAATACGCATGACCCAGCGTTTACCATTTTAACTATTTGTAGGCATACAGTTCAGTGGTATTAGTTACATTCACGATGTTGTGCAGTCATCACCACCATCCATCTCCAGAACTTTTTCATGATCCCAGACTAAAACTCTGTACCCATGAAACAATAACCTAACCATTCCTCCCTGCACCCAGCTCCTGATAACTAACTTTCTACTTTCTGTCTCTATGAATTTGACTACTCTAGGTCTCTTATGTAAGTGGAATCATACAATGTTTGTTCTTTTGTGTCTGGCTTGTTTCATTTAACATGATGTTTCCAAGATCCCTAAAAGTTACAAGTGAATTGATACAATAGTGAGATCCACAGGGGACAATATTGGTTTCCCGATATAAGCTTCTAAATCTTTGAGATATTTGTGGACAACTTCCCATGGAAAGCAGCAATGAGAGAATCAACATCCTGATTCTTCAGGGGTAAGGAATCACTGATTCCTTAGTGGTAATAATCCAGTTTCTTCCCTAGAGAATTTTGTGCAGTAAAACCAAACACTGACCAATAATACCTTCAAATAAGACCAGCTGTGCAATTGTTGTAACATTGAATGAATTTGAATCTTGATAATCCTTGAAAGGGCCTTTAAAACTACTGTGGAAGATCTCTTTCTTCCAAGTTGCATTCACAGTCATTTATGAATATTGGTGTAAATATGGCAGAATCCAAAAGTATCTTGTCCCGTGTCCTCTGAACATGCCTCACTTCCTGAGCTACACTGTCATATGCGTGATGAAGATCACTTTTGTCATGTAATGTGGATTGTTAAAGCATTTTAAGGATTGTATTCTAATGGACTTTCCATGACTCTATGCTTTACAGATTATGTGAGCAGAGCAAGGATATAACTTCCCAACAGCTTGAAGAATGTTTGTTCTGTCTAGAATTCGAATTCCCTGTTTTGTGTATTTTGTTGTTGCTGCAGGTAAAGGTGTTGAGTCAGAGGATGTCCTAGTTATCTATTGTCATATAACAAACCATCCCCAAATTTAGTGGCTTAAAACAAATTTGATTATTATCTATCATGGTTCTGTAGATCAGCTGGGTGTAGCTGGATGGTTCTAACTTAGGGGCTTTTATGTGGTTACAATCAAATGGTGGCTGGGAACTGGAGTCATCTGTAGGCTTCTTCACTCTTGTATCAGACATCTGGGCTGGGGGGTGGCTGGAACAGCTGGGGGCTGGACAAAGCTCTTCATGCTGCCTTTCCACTAGCTATCTTGGGCTTTTTCATGGCATGGCATTCTCGGGATGTGTCAGACTTCTTACTTCTGGCTCCCCTTGTAGCGAGCATTCCAAGAGGGCCTAGGCAAAAGGTGCGAGGCTTCTTCTGACGTAGCCTCTTAAACCCTCTATCAATTTTTGTCACATACTATTGGTCAAGCAGTTCGATAAGGTCAAGCCAGATTCAAGGAGAATTAGACTCCACTTGTCAAGAAGAGTAGCAAAAAAATGGTGACCTTAATCTCAACTCTGCAGCTTCCAAGCTCTGAGAAGTTAGGTCCATCCATCATATGCTTTTCCTGAGAATTAGTGTCCTCATCTGTGGACAAATTGCCAAAAAGTCTGTGAGTGATCTTCAAAATTCTTTTGCTTCAAAATTGTGAGTATGCTCTGTCTTCAAAGTATAGACAACATTTATAATAGGAGCTCCTCTTTAAATTTATCTAAATTTGTATTTCGTAGTTTTAGTGTCAAAACTTTTAGGATCTCTTTTGCTCATCCTGTGTAAATATAAAACTTGAGTTGGCCCAAAGATATCAGTACAAGATCCCAGTATGAATTATGAATTATTTATGAATTTTTCATACTTCTTGATGCTAGCCAAGAAGTTTACAAAATGACAATGTTGAATAGAAGACATATTTCTGAAATGCAAAGGGCAATGTCCTCATTAAGGTGTTGATTTCAGATGCAAATGACAGTTCTCTAGACAATGGTAGCTAAGCGTTGGTGCCCGTTCCATAATCTGATGCTTATCAAAGGCTCTTATCTAGTTTTAGGTGAAGCAGGGACAATGACAGATACAATCAAGGTTAGTGTCTGAGCCTGGTAGATGGTCAGAGCACATTGACCATCATTTTGTTTCAGGGTAGGATGAAAGTCTCTCAGATATGAATTCCTTCAGTAAGACTGACTCTTCAGTTTTCATGGACACAAAAATAACTATTTAAAAAAATTTTTTTTTGAGAGAGAGAGAGAGCACATGTGAGTGGGGAAGGGGCAGAGATAGAGGGAGAAAGAGAATTGACATGGGGCTCAATGTTGTGAACCGTGAGATCATGACCTGAGCTGAAAGCTGAAATCAAGAGCCTGACATTGAACTGACTGAGCCACCCAGGTGCCCCGAAAATAGCCCGTTTCTTTTCTTTTTTCTTCTTTTTAAAATTTAAATCCAAGTTAATTACCGTATCGTGTAATAATGGTTTCAGGAGTGGAATTTAGTGATTCATCACTTACATATAACACCCAGTGCTCATCCCAACAAGTGCCCTCCTTAATGCCCCTCACCCATTTAGCCCATCCCCCCACCCAACACCCCTCCAATCATATGATATTTGACTTTCTCTGACTGATTTATTTTGCTTTGCATAATACATTATAGCTCCATCCATGTTGTTGCAAATGGCAAGGTTTCATTCTTTTTGATCACTGAGTAATATTCCATTGTATATATATGCCGCATCTTCCTTATCCATTCTTCATGGACAAATATCCATGGATGTTTGGGCTCTTTCCATAATTTGAAAATAGCCCTTTTATTATTATTTTTATTTATTTTTTTCCAATTATTTTTTTATTATTTTTTATTTTTTTATTTTTTTATTTTTTCAATATATGAAGTTTATTGTCAAATTGGTTTCCATACAACACCCAGTGCTCATCCCAAAAGGTGCCCTCCTCAATACCCGTCACCCACCCTCCCCTCCCTCCCACCCCCCATCAACCCTCAGTTTGTTCTCAGTTTTTAAGAGTCTCTTATGCTTTGGGAAAATAGCCCTTTTAAATAGAGGTTTTCCTCAGGTTCCTAGGAAAGTCCTTTGTCAGTTCTATACCTGTTACACCTCAGAGTTAAATCGTATTGCTTGCACTGCCCAAATCTCAGATGTATTAATATTTTATTTATTTTATTTTTTTAATAATCTCTATACATAACGTGGGGCATGAACTCACAACCCTGAGATCAAGAGTCACATGCTCTTCCTACTTTAGCCAGCCAGGCACCCCATCAGATGTGTTATTATTTTAAAAATAAAAAATATATAAAACACAAAACAAGGAGTTCATAACCCTGCTAAAATACTTTAGTCTGATTAAGACTATTTTTTGATCTACTTCTTGTAAACCACTGTGATAAGTACCAAAATGTCAAAAAAAAAAAAAGTACCAGAAATTTTCTGTAGCAGACCCTAATTGCCTTTTCAGTAGCTATTCCCTTGTTCTTCCTTGCTTATAGAACCTCAATCTTGTTCCAGAATCTACCCCTATTCCAAACTCTAGGGTAAATCCCAGTTAATGTAAATTAACCATGGTGATCCCATTGACAATCTTTGGTTTAGGATTGGGCCTGTGACCCAAATCTGACCAAGGAGACATGGAGGGATTCTGCTTGGGGCCTCCACAAGAAGTATTTTTCAAGTGAAAAGTATTTTGCTGGTGTGTAGCACACAAGAATGGACATTCCTCTTCATCCAGTGAATGTTGTTGTGTCTGAATGTGATTCCCAGGCTATAGTTCCTGCAGCTCTCTTGTAACCATGAAAGTCCTGGCCTAAAGTCAGGCAGACATACTGAAGATGATAGAGCAGGGGCGCCTGGGTGGTGCAGTCGGTTAAGCGTCCGACTTCAGCCAGGTCACGATCTCGCGGTCCGTGAGTTCGAGCCCCGAGTCGGGCTCTGGGCTGATGGCTCGGAGCCTGGAGCCTGTTTCCAATGCTGTGTCTCCCTCTCTCTCTGCCCCTCCCCCCTTCATGCTCTGTATCTCTCTGTCCCAAAAATAAATAAACGTTGAAAAAAAAAATTAAAAAAAAAAAAAGATGATAGAGCAGAAAGATGAAAGGGATCTGGGTCCTTGATGATGTTATGCAGTTGATAATTTGAGCAGCTGCAGCACCGCCTACTTTTGAATTTATTATCGTGTGCCATAGTAATTTCCTCATTGTTTAGGCCAGTTTAATCAGAAGCCTCTATTTCGTGAAGGCTAAAATATCCTAATGTACCCACTTAACCACACGTGGCTAGAAAATAGTGGCATACCTAGTATCTCCACTTCACCTGTGCCTAGGGCTGGCCCTGATATCTCCTGAGACCTAAAGAAAGAAAATAATGTAGTAACATAACTCAGTGGGATTGTGTCCAGGTTTTGAAGCATGGCTGTGGTCTGATACAACCCTATACCCTAAGAGGAGAAGGATATGGATAATGGATATGGATTAGGATAATGGATATGGAAGGATAAAGGATATGGATAATCATAATGATGGCTGACATTTTCTGTGTGTGCAGTCTACACCCCCAGAAGCTGTTTTAAGTTCATTAAATGCATAAATCATTTCATCCTCCCAAAACCCTATCAGGCCAGTGTTATTTTTACACAGGCAGAAAATGAAGCACAGAGAGGTTAAGTTATATGCCCCAGGATGCATATATAAATGTGGTGGAATCAGGCTCGCCATTTGAGAATTCACAGTCTCAATCTGTGTGCTTTTTAGTCTTTCTGTTCCCGAGGAAGGACTCCTCTCCATTGCTTCCAGCAGCCCCAGAGGAGGCAGCATGTTTTCCTTTTCTTTTTTAATTAATTAATTATTTTAAAGTAATTCCTACACCTAACGTGGGGCTTAAACTCACAATCCTGAGATCAAGAGTTGCATGCTCTTCCAACTGAGCCGGCCAAGCACCCCGGGAAGGTCTTTTTTTTTTTTTTTTTTTAATGTCTATTTATTTTTGAGACAGAGAGAGACAGAGCATGAACGGGGGAGGGTCACAGAGAGAGGGAGACACAGAATCTGAAACAGGCTCCAGGCTCTGAGCTGTCAGCACAGAGCCCGACGCGGGGCTCGAACCCACCGACCGCGAGATCGTGACCTGAGCCGAAGTCGGACGCTTAACCGACCAAGCCACCCAGGCACCCCGGGAAGGTCTTCTTTTCAAGGGAGCTTTGTGAATAACCATACCTGTTCAAAACACCCAGTGTTGGGGGTCATTCATTCAACTGGCGAACATTTATTTAACACAGACTATCTTCTGGGCCTTGAATGAAGGTGAAGAAAACCTAGTTTCTCCCCTCAAGCAGCCTAATCTAACGGGAGGGCAGATTCTTGATCAAATATTTATCAAACATCATACTCAATGCTTTATCTGAGAAAATAACTGGACTTAGCGTCTTGAGCATGTGTCAGGGAGTCTTAAAGATGTAACATGTATTACCTACCTGGTCATCACACAATCCCTATTTTCCCTGAGAGGGAACCAAGGAAGAGCTCTGCCCACCGTGCCACAGCTGGTCAGTGGCAGAGCTGGATTTGAACCCAGGCAACCTCGCTTGGGCTGGTAACTGCTCTGCTAAGGGGGTGAGGTATGTACATCCCTGTGGAAGCACAGGGAGCCACTACTTCAGCTAGACAGGACAGAGGCAAAGGAAGGATCTGGAATACTTCATCGATGAGATGACTTTTCAATTGGATCTTGAAGGGTAAATGTGAATTGAGGTACCATAAAGGGTAAACCAACAGAGAATTAAGAAGAAGGGAAAGGAGAAGGAGGAGTAGGAGAAGAAGAAGAAGAGGGGCGCCTGGCTGGCTCAGTCAGTAGAGCAAGTGACTCTTGATCTCAGGCTGTAAGTTTTCGAGCCCCCTGCTGGGTGTAGAGATGACTTAAAAATAAAAATCTTTCAAAGAAGTAGAAGAATGAAAAGTAAGGAAGAAAAGGGGGGGGGGCATTCCAGGCAGAAGAAATTGCAGGTGCACGTACAAGGGCTTCAGGGAATTATAGGGTGTTCACAGAATGACATGTTCTTTGTGGCTCCTCCTGGTGTGGAGGATGGAGTGAGGGGAGATGCAGCTGGGAGCCCTTCTTGCATGTAAGGGATCGTTATTTGTTTTATAGATAATAGGAGGCATACTGGAAATTTTAAAAGAGGAGAACAATAGGGACTTCTTTTATCATGATTTAAATGAAAAGGAAAGAGTCGAAGTCTTGGGCTTTCAAATGTCTGATATAGAAAGATGGGTGGGGAGAGGCCAGCGTGGGAGGCCAGCCCACGAGAATGGCCTGAAAGTAGGTAGACCTGCTGGGGGCCGTTGCTGTTAACATAAGGCCAAAGCCAGCCTTGGAGCCAGGAATGGTTTGCACACTTTTAAAGAGTTGTAAAACAAAACAAAACAAAAAAGCAAAGAATATGCAACAGAGACTATCCGTGGCCTGAAAAGCCCACAACACTTACCATCCGGTCCCTTGCCGACCCCTGCCCGGCTTGGAGTCGGTGGTGGCGTGCAAGCGGGGAAGGTGGGAGAAGGCATGAGGAGGAGGAAAGTCATCCTTAAAATCCTTAGGGGGCAGAGCTGACGGAAATCCTGGCCAGAGGAGGTGGGGAATGTGAGAAGGAGCGATTTCAAGGATGAATCAAAGACTTCCGCCTCTTTAGAATATCATCATCCAACTCAGGAAATACAAGAGGGAGGATCAGGCAGAAAGATTCTTTGATTGGGACCAGGTGCTGGGAAGCATCCACAAGACATCGAGGTGGAGATGCTCAGGAGACATTATACTGAACAATGCTGATGTCTCTGCTTCTCTGCGATCTATGATATAAATTCCTCAAGGGCAAAGATAACACAACCGCTTAGTATAGATCCTGGCACGTAAGAGGCTATTAACCAAGCGTGTCGAGCTCACTAACCTGAATTAGGCAGTTGAATTTGGGAAGCTCAGTGTGAGATCTAGGTTAGAGGAAGAGACTTCCGTCATTGGCTTTGGTGGTTCCTGAAGTATAGAAGTTGATGGCATATTTAATATACTCTTATCAGTGCAATATTAAGTTGCATCGTTACATGAATCTTTCTGGCTGCCCTTCCTCTGGCAGAATGTATCACTCTACTTTTGGAGAGGCAGGAGAGCATAGCAGTTAGAAGCCAGAGCTTTTACCCCTGCAGCTTGGGTTTGAAAACCCGTCTCCTACTTTCTAGGTGTAGCTTTGGGTGAGTCACTCAACTTCCTTGTGTGTTAGCTACTCCTCTGTTAAATTGGAGATGACAATAATGCCCTTCATAGGGGTTTGTTTTGAGACTTAATAATTCATGAATGTATTAAAAAGGACTAGATCTGGGGGCGCCTGGGTGACCCAGTTGGTTAAGTGTCCAGCTCTTAATTTTGGCTCAGGTCATGGTATCACGGTTTGTGGGATCGAACCCCACGTGGGCTTCCACACCAACGGTACAGAGCCTGCTTGCGATTCTTTCCCTCTCTGTCTGCCCTTCCCCTTCTCGCTTTCTCTTTCTCTCTCCCTCTGTCAAAATAAATAAAAATAAACGTTTAAAAGGGGCGTCTGTGTGGCTCAGTGGGTTAAGTGTCCAACCAGCTTAGGTTGTGATCCTGTGGTTCACAGGTTTGAGCCCCGCGATGAGCTATCTGCTGTCAGCACAGAGCCTGCTTGATATCCTCTGTTCCCCTCTCTCTCTGCCCCTCCTCCACTTGTGTTGCCTCTCTCTCTCTCTCTCTTGAAAATAAACATTTTTAAAAAATGAACAGTAAAGAAAGGGGCTAGATCTGTCCTTAACACAGCACCCAGAGTTATCCTTTTAAAAAGTACGCCAAATCATGGCAACCCACTAAGGAAAACCCTCCAGTGGCTCAGAGTGAAGGTCAGAGTCCTCACCGTGGCTTCCTTTGCCTTACTCCCCTGAGTTTATCTTCTCCCTCTGCTCTCCTTGCTCCTGCCACACCAGCATCTTGCTGCCTTCTCATCCTCACCAGGCACACTCCTGTCTTGGAGCCACTTGCTCCCACTTTGCTTCTGCCTGGAGCACTCTTCTCTAGGATATCAGCACGTCTTGCTCCCCTCACCTCCTGTAAATCTGCATTCTGACGTCTCCACCTTTTTCTGAACAGCAAACACCCTCACTCCTGGACCTCTCTTTCTCCCTTCTTTCTTTGTATTTCCTAGACCGACTCTCACATGCTAATATGCCAAATAACTTATATTCTGCCTCCTCCCACAAAAACGTAAGCTCCATGAAGGCTGCAGGACTGCTGTATCTGTGAGTGAACGAATGATGCCTCCCCCATAGTAAGTGCCAGGTCAGGTTAGCTGTGGTTCTTCCCAAAACATCCGGGGCTGTCTGACTCCACACACACACACACCCCCAGCAGATTGAGGGGACGGGGGTAAGAGCAGGCACAGATGTCTACTTCTCGACCCGCCTCCCTCCATAAACCCTGCACAAGAAAGCTTCCATTCCGTCCGTCTCGGACAGCCATCTTGTTAAATGCATACATTTGGGGGAAATACGCAAAACAGGCGAATGCTTTATGAGAGTGAAAAACCCATTTATGGTCTTTTAGAACTAGTTTAACACCCCAAAGAAGAAAATTTGTGTATACACAGTAATGTTGTTCCTTTGATATTAAATTAGTATTAAAGTGGGATGGAAACTCCTCTTATATTGGGCTCCTATGGAGATGGACAAAGTAATTTTAGAGAAAAAGCAGCTGCTCTCAGCAGTAGGCTCAGAAATGTCAATTTTAATTAAAACATTTATTTTCAAATACATTTCACGGTTCATATGTAGTGATATGTGTCTACTTCATGCAAACGTTCAAACCGCTGGGCTGCGGAAACTGGAGAAAGGCATTTTGATAAAGAACATGAATGGTATGATCAAAACAAAGAAATGCAAAGAGAAGAAAAGCCACATTGTGCTTCGGTCCACACGTCAGATTGCTCCTCATGGACTTGCTCGCTGCTGGCCAAAGGCCTGTGGACCCCCTCAGAGAAATCTGGTGTCCGTGGGTCATCATGGGCACACGTGGGCCGTGCCCCCACTCCCAGGTGAGATCCATTTTGCGTACGGATACCTATTTACTTCAAGAACAGAGGCTCTCTCCCCGTGTTACAAGATCTTAGCCGAAGAGAACTACCAGAACCTCCAACTCCCAAATCAAAATTCACCCCAATTCCCAAGCACTGTTTTGGGTTTGAGTTATGAAAGCCGCAGAAAGGTGTCCAAAATTTTACAATGACCTTCTGAGCTCCCGTCTCCTCTTGCTCTCTGCCCTGCCGAGAGCTCTATGCACCTGCCAAGCTTCTGTTGACTTCCCAGGGAAACCGGCCATGGCTTCAGTGTGGCCAAAAACCATTGAAATAAAAACGCGGCAATTTAAATAAGCAGCAATTTAGGCGAAGGGTTTCTGAAAATTTTGCTCAAATTTCTCTAAAGACATCTATGAATATACTCTTATTTAGCATTAGAATATTAAGATAATCACTGTGTGTGCTATGCTAGAAAAATCATTGCCACTGGGTTGAAATCAAAGACGATAAGCAATATTTATTAGTGTGACAAGTGTCCTTTATCTTGTAATCTGGTGCATGCCTTTCTGATTAAGGTGTATCCTAATATTTGAGAAAATTACAACATATAAATACAGTTGCATCGATTGCTGCTCTCAATATGCTTTTAACCTCTTCAAAGGAGCCATTAACATCACAGTCAGAAACACATAGTGAAGTCCAGAGAATGTATGCACATACTTGCAGTTGGCTGGGTACTCCAGTGCCAAGCACGTTTACGAGTTATTGAATGCTCCAATGTGTAAGTTGTGAGAGTTTGACTTTGTATTTAATGATGTCAATAGCATACTTCCAATTTTTTTTTTAATTTCTGAGCTAATTTTAAACTGTTTTTGAGTTTTGCATTTTGATTTTAAAAGTGTACTCAATTATAATCAATCCTTTCTTTTAAAAAAATATTTCCTTTGAGAGAGAGGGCACGCGCGTGCACATGAGAGGGGTCAGGGCAGAGAGAGGAGAGAGAGAATCCCAAGCTGGCTCCACACTGAGCACCAAGCCCGACTCGGGGCTCGATCTCATGACTGTGAGATCATGACCAGACCCAATATCAAGAGCCAGACACTTTCCTGGCTGAGCCACCCAGGTGCCCCTAGTCAATACTTTCTTGAACCCAAACATTTTGTTCCTTCCCAAGAACTATATATATAAAATTCTGATTAAGAGCTCTGATAAAGGAAAGGAGACCTCTGTTTTCTTTTTCTTTTTTGTTAATTTTTTTAAATGTTTATTTATTTTTGAAGGGGAGAGGGGGGTGGGGGAGGGGCAGAGAGAGAGGGAGACCCAGAATCCGAAACAGGCTCCTGGCTCCGAGCTGTCAGCACAAAGCCCTACGCGAGGCTCAAACTCATGAACCGCTAGATGATGACCTGAGCCGAAGTCTGACGGTTAACTGACTGAGCCACCCAGACGCCCCGAGGCCCTCTATTTTCTTTTGATTGCTAGTGGAAGGGCTATTTGGTCACGGAGTTATTTGGTGACAGCAGACATATGTCCTGACATATCCTGGCTGAGTGAAGAGAATGGGGCATCAATGTCACAGAAGAGTACATGGATAAGGCTTAAGAAAATCACCTGTGGGTTACTTAACACCAATAAAAGAAAATAGGACGCTTCTTAAGTGTTGACCACATCAAAGCAGGTGCTGTTCTAAGAGGTTTTGCCTGGCAGTTCATCTAATCCTACCAACATACTGTGAGAGACCGTACTATTATGATTGTTCCCATTTTTCAGGCGAGGCAAACTGTCACAGAAAGGTGAAGTCGCCCTACATCAATATAACCAGTAAAAGACTTAAAAGTAGGCAGTTGGGCTCTATAGTCTGTGCTGTTTAAAAGCACACATTTAATTAAAAAAAAAAAAAAAAAAAAAGAGGATGCAGGACTTTCCTAGGACTTTCCTTTCCATAGACCAGTGGTTATTCATAGCGTAGTAGTTAAAAGTAAAGGGCTTTCAAACCAACTACTAGGTGCAAGTCATAGCTGCTTTAACTCCAGCTGCGTGACCTTGACTGAGGTACTTAGGCTCTCTGAGCCTCAGGTTTCTGTTTAGGAAGAGGGAGATGATATGAGGATTAAATGAGTTGGTACACAGCAAGCACTCATGAAGGGTAGTTATTGTTGTTATTAGTTGTATTACTATCTACTTACAGACAGAATGGGTCAGGAGCATCCTGGATTTACAAAGGCCAATAAAACCTAACTCATTTTCATGGCATTTGTTTTTCAATAATGAAAAAATTGGAAGAAAGTTAAACAGTGTGTCTACCCTCTTTTTAAAAGAGGAAACTAGATTTTTTTTCAACTCTGATTTTGGTATAGATTGGGCATTCATTTTGATGTAACCTACTACTTAGTATTTAAAAAAATCTTTTTAATGTTTATTCATTTTGGAGAGACAGTGTGGGAGTGGGAGAGGGGCAGAGAGAGAGGGAGACACAGAATCCAAAGCAGGCTCCAGACTCTGAGCTGTCAGCACAGGGCCTGACACAGGGCTCGAACTCATGAACCGTGAGATCATGACCTGAGCCGAAGTCGGATGCTCAACTGACTGAGCCACCCAGGCTCCCCACCTACCACTTCCTAATGACTGTAGCCTTCAGATCGCTGTTGCTTTGTTTCTCCCCACCCCCATTTTCCTGTTAGTTCTCTTCCTAACATCTTCTGAAATCCAGTCAGGATGAGGCTCGACAAAACCAGATGTCACAAGAAAAACAAGAAAGAATCAGATTAATGATTCTTCAGCTCAGAGGGAGTAGCGATTTTATTAAGGGAAAACCGCAGAAGTCATGGATATTGTCGGCAGCATTTGCCCTAGTAGAGCATCTAACACAAACCAGTGAGAAGCAAATGTGTGTGTGTCCCATGTTTATGCTGCTCATGTAAGCACAGAAGAGACACGATCTTCAGAACCAAAGGATGTGGGGAAAAATGAACAGCTTTTTTGTTGCAGTTAGGTGCCAGGTGGAATCCCTTATTACCAATATAGTAGATACCATCATTCCATACAGCAGTCATACATAGTCTTTACACCTCGCAGGAGGGGCGCTGTCTACTGTAAATAATTTTACCATGATGCAGCCATGGAGAAAGAGGCACCATTAGCGAGAGGGATTCAACCAGCCAGCCGCTGGCTTGTATTAAAAGAAGACCTGTAATGAATGATTGGGAAGAAGTTGAAAACTGTAGGCTTCTTTGCTTGCAACTTGTATTTTTTGTTAGTGAGGATCATTTTTGCTTTCTAAAGCATTTGATTGATTTAAAGTAGCTCTTCTCATTAAGTAATCTTTAAATTAACCTTCAACCATGTATCAGCAGCTGTACGATGAAAGCAAATGCATTATGTATTACTGTTTTGGATATAAGTTCTGAAAAAGCCAACTATCATTCTCAACATCAAAGAATGGCCCTTATCAAGGGCTTGGCTGAGAGGATAAAGCACTGGCTAGTTACCTTATGACCTTGGTTCCAATCCAAATTGTATCGCCAGTCATAGGAGTTCTATGATCTCAGCTCCACACAGGTAGATGGTAGTCCATATCACCAAAACACAGGTTGGCAAAATTGGAATTTTCCTGCTTAGGAGAGACCTAATGCTGAAAAAAGTCCAGAGACATGCAGGTGAAAAAGCATCCAGCTCATAAGCCATCCGAGAGATGGCAGGCTTCTCGACTGGGCGAGGTGGCTCAGAATAGCAGTCTGGGGATGCTCTCCAACCTGGCTTGCAGATAAAGAAATCTGTTTTCAGAGCCTGCAGTTCATCCAAGTCTATTTTTCAAGCCAACGTCTCCTCTCCAAACTTTCCCCTCCCCCATTTCTCTCCTTCCAGAAACAAAAAGCAGAAAGCCCACCAGAAGGATTTTTAGGATGCCATTTGTAGAACTAGTGTGATGGTTCTAATCTCTTGAAAGGATATTCCAATTGAGCTGGTCTGTTACAGACCTTGCTTTTTGATATTAAGATTAAAAATAATTAGTTATCACATTCTCAACAAAGCCATTTAGATTACAGTTAAGTATGAGGACAGCTATGCCCGTAGTGTTGTATTCTCAGGAAGGAGACCTACTACATCAACTGTAGGAGAAAGTACACTAAGCAAAAATACTTTCCTGGCCCCATATGAGCAGTTTTAAAATTTTGAAACATTTTAAATCAAATTAATAAAAGGCAATGCAGTTAGTATTTGGCATTTGTATTTGATAACAGGTAGTATGTGTCCCAACTATGTAGTGTCTTCATTTAAACAATTTCTTTTTGCTTTTGTACATATGATCACTGACTTTAGTTTTCATTCTATTCATTAGCGCACTAATTTAGTCATTCCTAGGTCCTTTCAAGAAATATTTTAGTAATTGTGAAGTGAAATAGTTAATATACGTACTAATCCTATGTATTTGGTTTGGGAAGAAGGGAGCATTCCAACCTCTGGTTATACAGTATGTCCTTTATTTCCAAATATAGATAGATAAGAATCATCTCTCTTGAGCTCTAAGTCAGAGCACTCGGCCAGGCAAGCAAGGTGAACTTCTACGATGGTGCCATTAGAAGTATTTAAGAACTTGTTCTCTCTATATACAAATATTAAGTAACTTCAGCTATTTTGAAAGCAGAGGCACATTTCCTGAGTTGGGCAGGGTGCACTGCTATGGGTTTATGTTTCTACTAAAGGCAGACATGGCTCACCCATAAGATTGAAAGATGACTATACCACCCATGTGAAGCGAAGTCTCTTCTCCTTTTCTATGTGTGGTGCAAAGTTGGAGAGCTTTGGGACTTCAGTCACCACAACTTGCTCAAATGACTCATATGGTGGACTTGAAGGAGACACAGGTTGGGGTGGGGTGGTTGTCAGCACACAGAAAGTTGCACGGGGATCCAGACATTCCAATGGTTGTGCCTGGGAAGCAGATCCCTTGATTTTCCAGGAGGTGGTTAGTCCTTGGTGCCTGCGCCACGAGGCTAAATGGGCTTCTCACACGCGCGGAGGGGAGAGCAGATGAAAGGATACAAATTCAACAGCCTTTTATTGTCAGCAAACAAAAAGGGGCACACATGTGCCAGTTTATAAATTACTGTTTTCATTAAAAAGGAGTTCAAAAATCAGGTTCCACTTATCATTGTTAAAACCTTAAATTTTTTTTAGCCGTGTGATTTCATTATATGAATTACAGAACAGTAATAGAGTAATATTACTCTTAAGCCAGCTCACTTAAATTTAAGACATTCAAGACCCAATAATGCATTAGGTTCTTTAGTTCAAGTTATGCAAATAATATACATTTTTTATTCGGCTTCCCACCAGGTTATACATGTATTATAAACACAACAAAGACCTCTTTCTTGTACAATATATTACTCAGAAGCTGGTGAAAAATAGAAGCCAAAATATTGTGAATTACATTCTCAAAATGGTTTGGCTTTGTACGACCGGCTGACATATTTTAAATGCTAAAGAGAAGCTGGGACTGGAAAGGAAAATGTTGACTCACTGTTACCTACTACTGTTGTCATTCATACCGATGTTCTTCAATGTCTAAATCAGATTATTATCTTTATTTTCTTTAGAGTGGAACTAGCAGACCCAGCTTTGCTACATTTGGAAAATCAGCAGGGGGAATGGTCATCTCTAAAAGACAAAAATAAAAGAAGGGACTGAAACTTAACATAAATTACCATGGCTGTCCCCAAACTCAGAACTGGAGAGAACCTTTTTATTCTTTTACACAAAGCTGATGATGGAAATCGATATGGATTATTTCACAAGCCTTGTTTCTTAAATATTTTGTATGGTTGCATGATATAATTCACACACTTTTTAAAAAATATAGCCGCTGACATATTAATTCCATTTGGGCTTTCAAAGAAAAAAAAAAAAAGCTAAAGTTTAGGAAATTAGAAATACTGGTGGGTTCTGTCGTATGACAAACACAGCATTTACATCATTTATAGACTTAGCCCCAAAATTTATACGCTAGGTGGTGAGATAGCTCTGTGTCCTTGCCAAGGTTTCCATGTTGCCATTTATGCCCAATGTAGTCAATTGGTAACTTGCTCAATTTGATAAAATTAATCAATAATATATATATATATATATATATATATGTATGTATGTGTATATATATATATATATATATATGGATATGTATGGATTTTTCGAGAAAGTGAACATGAGCATATTTGTGTGTGTCTCTGAAACATACAGATGAATCTCATCGTAATCTCATGCTTTAAAAATATCCCTTCACCCAGGGGGCTTTACTTGTTTATGCTGAGCAGACTGAAAACAAAAATAAGAAAAGTGGAAAATAAGAAATTCACAGTCCCTTGGCTTCATGACGTAACATGAGCTCTGTGGGAACGAGGGAGCATTCCTTTATACTTGTATGCAATCTGAGCTCAGTGGCTTTGAAAGCTCTGAAGTCCTCCACAAAACTCTTTCCTCCCTCTTACCCCCCCCCCCAAAAATACCCCATCTCAACTAATTTATATAATCTCATCAGCATTTCTAACAGAAACTCTCACCTCGGATTCATTCCTTCCTGCGGTAGAGTGGGTAGAACCAGCCTCTGGAGTACTTAGCAAATCACTCTCAGCCGCTCCTTCAAGTCAACAAGTGTCAGTCAGCACACAGTTCTTTCTAGGCGGCAAGAAGGGCCGCACTGGACGGCAGGCCAGCGCGTGTTAGGATGGGTGCATCATCATCTGTTTTGATGCTTGCCTGTCTGCCCCTGAGTCTGCGGATGGCTTCCTTCTTAACAAAATCTAGGCACGGAATCACATTTACTGTCACAACACATAGTGCTGCTGCTGTGAAAGATCAAAAATGGCCCTCCATCACATCGCTATTAAGAATTTTAAAAAAGACTGTGAGGTCCGAATTATTTCTTAATTGCATTTCACACCTGGTTAAGATAGTGTCTACAGCTGCAAGGAGATGAAAGGAGTGATTGATCCTTGAAAAGAGAATAGGTAGGGTAGGCCTTGGAAGGCTTGAGAGCAAGGCACACTGGGACGAAGTGAAAAGCAGAATCCACTTTTGCTAGAATGAGTTTCTTGCCAGCGTTTGAAAAAGAGGAAGGTGGCTCTGGGGGCAGCCTTCATTCTCCAGTGCGGACTGCAAATCCCCCACCGAATGGTCTCACTGTAAACAGCAGATATTTCAGACGCAATTAGACTTCCATGTGCCCCGCAAACAGCTGGGAAGAGTTTCCAAAGTTTTCCCTCTTTAATCTGAGTGGAATACTAAGGAAATAAAATATCCTGACCACTTCTGGCGTGGTCTTGTGACTTTAAAAAAAAATCAGCCTGTGAAGTATCACTGCTCTGTTTTAGTCTAATGCTACTTCTATCTTTTATCCTTTTTAATTAGAAGGCAAATTCTCAGACCGCCAGGCCTAATCCCTACACAGTGGAACAAAGCCCAGCAAAGCCTTTGAACACTGTTCAGCCGGGCAGCACAAACCCTAGTAACTGTTGGCAGTAAGGGCAGGACTCTGACCCTCATCTCAGCCATTCTCCTGCAGCTCCTGATGCACCCTGCCCTTCAGAACCCTATCTGTTGTTCTTCTGTTTGGACTGAAAAGACAAAAGAGGAGACAATGTGGGAAGCCTAGAGGATTGGCTAGGTAGGACGCGGGGCGCTAGTGGAGGATAGGGGCAAGTAAATGGAGTTTCACGGGAATGGACACAGTGGGGAGAATTGGATCACCAGATTAGGTCTTTAGGTTCAAGAAATTTCTTCATCCCTCACTAAATCTTTTCATGGACAATGCCACTTTTTAAACAATTGTTGCATTTCCAATTACTCCAGGAGTGTTCAAACAAATGCCCCCAAACCCTCCATGAAAAGTTTGCTCATATTTTAAACTCGCCAGATGAAAATCAATAAAACAAATACCCCCAAATCAGTGGCAGACACTGACATCTCCAAAGTATTTACACTTGTAATAATATTTGAGTCAAGAGCGTAATTTGAGCTCACTCAAGCAAAACCTGCAACTAGACAGAAACGTGAATTTTCAAAGCTAATGGGAACAATCATGAATCAAAAAGCCAAATTCCGAGTATGCAAATATGAAAAAGGATTGTTTGCATTTCCTACTCTGGCTGTGAATTATTTCAGCAGTGGAACGACAGATGCTGCAAACTTTTCCAAACTGTTCTTAGATGGAGCTACGTGTATGTGGGAATTATGTCTGCAGCCGGGATGGTTGAGAGTTGTATCGGGATTTCTGAAAAAAGATACGTGTTTTCTGTTTGTTGAGACATCTGGGAAAGACACCGCAAGGAAAAAAGGAGGGGAAAACCCCAGAAACCTTTCACTGGGAACATTTTTAGCAGTCCCGCAGACTCTTAAACAGAGCAGGTTTCACAAAACCACTGTCTTTTTTCCCCACTTCGAATGTCTGCAGAAATACCAATATATGTAGTACAGTAATAAACCCAATCATTATGGCTGTCTTTGTAACCAAATAGAAAATGTGCTACTGACCTGGCTTTGGGTGATGAAGAGGTTAATTTAAATCACAGGAAAGGATTCAGTCAGGGGTTTAGATGAATGATGTCCAATAAATGTGTGCGTTTTATCATGTAATCTCAAATCCAAAGTTAGAGTTGAGCAGCCTTTAAGGAAGTTCCTATTTTTAAAGCTCTCAGTAAGACAGAGGTACCAAATTTTATGTTGAAATAAAATGTGATTTTGGAATTTTTAAAATGTGAGTTTCGCCCTTATTTCTAGCATATTTATTTTGAGAACATATGTCTATCTTATTAAAGGACACCAGTCTATGGAATTATAGTCCATTTCCATATCATATCTATTATTCAAGTGACAAAACCCAGTATCTTCCCCAATACTCTCTGCACTGTGGAAGCAAATCCTTTCTCCAGGTCACACAGTGGTAAAGTAGGTGAAATGCACAAAGATAATCAAATACAGCTACAGAGAGTATGTTACAAAGGATGATGTGGCATTACTGACAGTCTTCTCTCCGACTGCTTTTGTGTTTGTCTTTACCTTTGATACCTTCCAAAAGAACGTGAGACGTAACGGCTACCTACATTGGTGTTCTTTAAACATACCTTACATTCATTCTTTTCTTCGTTTCATTGCAAACGGTTTGAAAAATTAGGATACCCTAATTACTTCGGGGGGCTCCCAGCAGCGATCACAATTTGCAAATAAAAATACTTTCAAAATATTTAAAATACTCTGAAAAGATAGAAGCCTGTTAAAGAAATTGTCTAAATGTTTGCATACATTTCACTGTCCAGTGCTCCAATGGAAATGATCAATAAACATTTGCATAAACAACAGCAAATTTATTATGCTCATGCGTGTTTTAAATAATCATTGGAAAGCTTTACCTGGTGGGAAATTATTTCCTGTGGTCCTGCATGCACGTGCTGTCTTTTGCAGACATGTTATAAAGTTCTATGGACAACATGCTGTAGTGATATTTAACACTGCATTTCCAAAAGAAGGTTCTAGAGACTCAGAGATAGTCCTAGAAATGAACAGAAGCAACAACCAACACACTTCCCATAAGTCAAACCTGGCGTCACTTCCATCAAGGAATGTGTTTTCTGATTGTTCTTTTCACCATATCATTATCATCTACCTACTCACCTTGATCATGTGTATGAATTAATTTTATAGGAATATAATATAAAAGAATCGAGATCCCTGAAATCCAAAGCTTTTGAAAATAGCTTTTTCTTTTAAGAAACGAAGACTTGCATTGAACAGTAGCAATGCAGTATTACCTCGGTATTCAGTGTGGTTGAATATATTCATTAATACTTATTAGAATGTGAGAATTAAAATATCTACTTATATTTTCTACATTTCTCTTTTTTAGAATTCGTGTAATTTAGCTGTACATAATAGCTGTGAGTGAATAGGGTTGCCAAGGTTAAAATATTTTTTGTGCAGCTTAGTTTTTGTTATTGTTATTCAGTTTATTCTACCGAATTAGGCTTTCTTTACTAAGAATAAAACCTTAGAGGGTTTCTGAAGCTTATAATGTAAATGACCACAAATACTAAGCTCAATCAAAACAAATACTGAAAGAAGAAGAAGAAGAAGAAGAAGAAGAAGAAGAAGAAGAAGAAGAAATCCTACCCTTAATTCTGTATTCTGATCCATCAGTGACTGTATAACTATATCATTAACGATGTTCTCTAACTGGGGAAGTCCCTACCCTAGAGTGTAAAGGATCAAAGAAAACATTCTTTTCTGTCTAGTACACTTAGTAGTCCGGCCTCCCAACAGTGGGATAAAAGGAACTTGCTAAACTGTTGCCATTTTGCAACATCTGCTATAATTCCCCTAAATCCAGATTTGTCTGACACAGAGAGGCCTGTTCTTACATCATTGCCATGTGACAGAATAACACCAGTCACATCAAGCTTGAGCATTGCAGCTTCAGGCTATGATAATATGAAGAAAACCTTTTTGCCTAGGGCAAAACACTTGTAACAAAGTATTATTCATCTGGCCAATTTAAATCTTCTCTCAAAAAGGTACCCAGAAACATATGCAGTATGCCTTTGTAAAAGGCTCGAGCAGCTCATAGGCAAATGACCTGAACCAAGAGTACAAAACCTAATGTCCTGATTAATTACTGCTAAGCGGCTCTGATACACAGAAAAGAGAATGCTGGTACTAATCCTTAACCCTGTCCTACATTCTCAAAATAGCCAAAACACTGCTGACAGTTAGAAAAACAAACCTGTCTAGGTTTTAAAAAAAAGAAAAAAAAAAGTCATACATTATCACTTGATGCCCTCCACCTAATAACACCAGGATGCAGACAGATTAGGGAGTTAGTTACCAGTCCAGGGGGCTTCTTGGGACAAGGACACGGCCTCATAGAAAGAAAACAATCCGAAGGGGGAAAAATACGTAACAACAATACACAATCCCCAAACAGAAATATTTGGGGTATTCTTATTTTCAGGGTTCAGCTTCCAAGAGACTGAGCTTGCCTGGAAATTGTCCCTTAAGAGTTGAGCAACCTCAATACCGCAATGCCTTGCTGATTAACCTGGAGCAAAGATTGCTGTGCTTAGAATTTTATTAGGAAAGGGTGTTAGAATTTTTTACCTATAAAAATAGGAGGATGCTCATATTTCACTCTAAATATCAGACATGTTAGATTTCAAACTATTTGAATTGGAAAGCTATCTTGGTTTCATCAACCACTCAAATTACATCTACCGTTATTAATAAAGCAGAGTTCTGGAGTCCTTGTTATTTTTGCTGAGCAAGAAATACATGTCTAAAAAGAGAAAGTCCTGTAAGGGAGAAGGAAGTTGCCTATCTTAGCAAATTTCTTTCATTAAAAAAAAAAAAAAAAAAAAAAAAAAAGGTCACTAAAATGCAGCTTATCGTACTATCAGCCATAATGCTATTACATTGTAGGTAAATAAAATTAAAATACCTCTCTTGGACTTTATGTAAAAACATGTACTTCAATAACACTAATTTAGAGCAAATAATGATCTTTATCTATTTTGAAAGCTGTTCTTAATTTGACATTATTTTACAGATACACCCTCTCCCCCCCCCCCCCCCCCCCCCCCCACCCGCCCCGCCCCGAGTTCTAGGAAATAGCAGGGAACAGGAAAGCCATCCAAGGCTGGGGTTTTGAAGGGCCAGCCTAACTAGGTTCAGGGTCATTTTACTAACTAGGCTGCTCCCAATGCAAAGGAGAAGAGGCATATTTTCACCTGCAATGCAGTTGTTCTCAAGTCTAATTCCATTTTGGATTTTTAAGAATATTTCTCTGTGGGTGCACATCACTTGTAGACACAAGCATTTTCACATGCCACAGCTACGCACCCATTCTTTAATAGATGGTATAGGAAATACATTTTCCACCTGTACGGATCAAAGCCATCAGATGCTGACCGCCGGAGCAAATGCGTGATGCTGCTTTGGCATCACAGCCTGGGTTTTGATGGTTTGTGGTGTTTTTAAGGACACCAAGCCCTTGCTTCTCTTTACACAACCCTTTTTCTCCCTTTCCCTACCTTTTTGCTCTGCCTCTTCCTTCGGCAACTTGTCCCCAAGGGATGCACGTTGATTTCCCATCATTCCTCAGGCCCTTTCTTTCTGAATTAGGGCGACTCACCTTGTCGTTAATGAGGGTTCAACTTCGGAGTCCGTTCACCTTGGTTCATAACATCCCCATAATTCTGAGCACCGTCTTCTCCTGCACATGCTGACCTTTGATGGAGATTGTCCTTCCTGAAGCCTGAAGCCCGAAGCCCTGACTCTATGCAAGGCAGAGTAAAGAACCAAATCTTGCCACTTCTCAGCTCTGGACATCCAACCTGATAATCCTTCAGAGGTGAAAGAGCTGCTTTATTAAAATACTGCCAAGATTTGACACCATTTAGGGGGAAACTTCTCCTGTCGGTTAGTTGCAGATTTTTTGGGCAGATTAAAAAAGATAAGAAGTTTGAAAATCACTGCCCTTCTTGGAATTGAACTGAAATGTTATTAAGGATTGGAAAGACTAAAGTAATTCCCATTATCTGGTCTCTCTTTGACTTGTCGGTTTCCCTAAGGTGTAGGAAGAACAATGGAGAGCACATAAATTTTGGATTAAAGAGATCCAGACTTCAAACCTGGTTCTTACTTATGAGCTGCATGACCCTGAGTGAATTACTTGATGTCTCTAAACCTCAATGTCCTCAGCTGTAAAATGGGGCCAAATGGGGCCTGTTTCACTGGGTTGTTGGAAGAAGTCAATGAGATAATGATTATAAAGCAAGCGCTTTAACCAACCTCAACAATCCTATTAGGCATTATAATCTCCATTTCACAGAGCAGGGGTGAATGGTTCAGGAAGGTTAAAGCACTTGCCAAATGTCACGGTCACATCACAGGTGTTTAATAAGTGGGGACTATTTACAATCATCAAACCAAGGAGCGTGGGTTCTCACCTACCTCCAAGTCACTCGAGCGCCTTTGCTCTTAGGGGTGAGAGAGCCAAACTTCCTTTTTGACTAGCTCTTCAGAGGCCTTGCCAAGAAAGCACAAGACAAAGGGAAATACCCTCTCCTCCCCTTTACCACCCTCCCACTTTGCAGTAGGCCTTTTTGAAGTTTTACCTCTTGTATCAATGCAACAACCCTTCAAGTTATCATCTCCTTTTCACCAGAGCACGATCCAGAGCCTGAGAAATGTTACATTGCTTGCCAAAGGTCACAGGCATTCTTTATGGTGGAACCAGCCTTGTAAATTCCAGCCTCTCCTCCCCTGGGGCCCTTGCTCTTTCCACTACTGCCCTGACTCACTGTTGTTCTGCTCAGGGGCATGGGGGCAGAGAGCGGTCAGGGGTTGGAGAAAGAATGGCTAAACCTTTTGCAAGGGATGTCGTCTGGAGCAGGTGCCAGGAACCCCTCCAGAAGGTCCTCTATACACTCAGGAAAACTACAAGGGTTTCTGGAATGAAGTTTACATAGAAACGAATCTTAGGTAAAAATAGAAATCAGGAGGTGCCTGGGTGTCTCAGTGGGTTAAGCATCCAACTTTAGCTCAGGTAGTGATCTCACGGTTCCTGGGCTCAAGCCCCACGTCGGGCTCTGTGCTGACAGCTCAGAGCCTGGAGGCTGCTTTCGATTCTGTGTCTCCCTCTCTCTTTCTGCCCCTCCCCCACTCATGCTCTGTTTCTCTCTGTCGCAAAAATAAATAAACATAAAAAATATTAAAAAAAAATAGAAATCAGAGTTAAATTACTAGGTCACTAAACAGAAAAGACCAATACAGTAGAAGCCATTTCAGGGTGTTTTTGCAAAAGAAAAATATTTCCAGAAGAAATAGTGACCTAATAGCCTATATTTTTAACCGTGTATGTACCAAAATGATTTTTTAAATTAGCACATTAGAAAATCAGGTTAGTAATAATGGAGTTATAACTGCTGATTCCCACCATCCCTGTGTCCCAACTCAAACTCCATATCCTCTCTGCCTTATTAGGGATTGTGATTAGAAGACAGAAAATTAATTGAAAGGACTCTCAAGGGTACTCTGTATCTCCTGCCTTCTCAAAGATCCTCAGGTGATTAAAGAAATGTGCATACGAATCACCTGGGGACCTTGTTAAAATTCAGATTCTGGTTCAATAGGTGTTGGGATGGGACCTACCATTCCACTTCTCCGATAAGAAGCAGAGAGTTCAGATGACCGAAGTAATACAGACAGTGGATCAACTCAGTTCTACCTCTTGAAAATGTTAGTGCAGCCCTTAGAATTCAAGAGATCCTGGTTGAAGTCAGGATGCTAACTAACTCTAAAGTATTGCTCATTCCCAGACCTCAGAGGCAACCAACCTGGAGATCCTGTATGGTAGGCAGGTTCAGCTTGCCAAGTAGAACAGGCTGCTCAAGTTAGAGGAGGCGGGCAACCTGTCGTATAGATCCCCACCTTTAATCAAAAAGGTCAGGAAGAGAAAGGTTTGTCAGTGACCTAATAAGCCCAGGTGAGAATCTCTAAGTAGGGACCAGACCCTGATTGTCTTAAAACCAAATTTCCTATTCAATTAGAATGTAAAAGGTGAACAGTTGGCTGTTGGTAGGACTTAATGGGTAGGTGCTGGGGAGAAAGGTACTGTGAATCCTCAGAAAAGGCAAAACTAGAGCATCCAAGCACAGAGCAGGGTGAGGGAAGGAGTGGTGGGCTTCCCCCCACCCACCCCCTTTTCCTTCTTTTACTGTGATTTTTCTGGCCCTGGCCAAGTGAAGGAGACTTGAGGGGGTGAGTTACATTACTGGCTAAGATTTTTTTTTTAAGTTTATTTATCTTTGACACAGAGAGAGAGAGAGAGAGAGAGAGAGACAGAGAGACAGAGAGACAGAGCATGAGTGGGGGAGGGGCAGAGAGAGGGAGGTACAGAATCTGAAGCAGGCTCCAGGCTCTGAGCTGTCAGCACAGAGCCCGATGCAGGGCTCGAACTCTGGGACCGCGAGATCATGACCTGAGCTGAAGTCGGACGCTCAACCGACCGAGCCACCCAGGCACCCCAGAACTGACTAAGATTTAAGGACGAGAGTTCTGCTGGAGGGAGCCAGAGTGAGAAGAAGGAGAAGGCAGCTGAATGAGAGGTAAAAGCAGGCTTCGCAGGGTGGGGCTGCAGGAGGGCTGAAACTTTGGCTGTCTGCAGGCAAGAGAGGGGCTGGAACTTTATAAAAAAAAATTTTTTTAAAGGACCTGCTACTTCTCAGTAGCTGGGCCATATACTCTTATATGTCAGATCGATCACCTGGTGGCAGATTCGGATTGAGGCCAAGTTGAGAATATGATTAAGAACTAGGATTTGTCTCTTGTCTTGTCTTTCCATTCCCTGGGAAGAGTGAACTACATCAGACTGAAACCCACCTGCCCTCCATCCCTGCACTGTCCACTCCCAGGTCAGAGGGATGTTTAACAAGGGCAAGAATGGTCATGTGACTTAGGGTGCCCCAGTGGGAAATGTGATGGGAGAGTGCCAACGTGGATTGGTTGCTCTTGTCTCATAGCAAGAGTGTCTCTCGCACACAAGTTTTTAAAAGTGGTTTTGGCAGAATGGGTGTATGAGCCTATGGGAAAGTTCTATGCTTAAGTGTTCTATTAGATAAAAAAACTAATTGTTTCCGATTCTTAAACAGAAAAGGAAGATCATTTCCTGTTAGCTATTAAAATACATGCTTTCTTATGAGACTGGCGGACCTGCTTCCTGTTTTCAGAAGCTGGACAGAGGGGTGGCTGGAGAGTAGTCATTGTGAAGCCCTGCGATTCACCCCATTTTGGCCGTTGCTAATGCCCCCTTGAATCTGTTAACACTTTTTTTCTGAAAACCTTCTTAGTGGATGTGAAGGGAAAAAAGGGGGAGGGGGATAAAGGCTACTGTCAGATTGATTAAGTGAACGCTCATTAGAGAAAGTAACAAGAGGTGAAATCTGCATATGCATTGCAGAAATGTGTCTGATCTTGCTAAGTTGTAAAAAGACAAAAGGGCTGAAAACCTCCCTAGCTGGAAGTACTTGAGGGAGAACTGGGGGAGGGGAACATTCTCTAATAGTGACCATCCTTCTTTATAAACACATGCTAGAGCAGCCACAGTCTGCAATACTTGGGTATATATTTGCAACTCTGTTTTCTAGAAATTTGTACTACAAATATAAACGAATTAATCTGACTGTTCCTAGAATACACTAGCCACTTCCTTAATTTATTTTAATACGAATTTTATTTCCTCCTTTTCCTTTCACTCCTCAGGAGACCCTTCCCTCACCCCATATATAACTATTCTATTGTACCCAAGAACCTAAAGCGATTGGTTTTGTGTCATTGGGGGCATAAACTGTTTCTGTCCAGGGTAGAATAGATTTTTTTCTTTCTCAGTTGTAAAAGATAAGCAAACCTAGAGTCAATTATTTTTGCTTAAATTTCTTGTTTGTTGGAGGTGAGTGGGGCCATCCTTACCAAAATTCTCCCTAGCTTACTGGCCTGAACAAAAAATTTAGAATAGGATCCAGGCTCCAGGCAATTGATATTGACTTTAAGCAGGCGAAGGTCCCCCGCTCACTATACAGTGGTCAGCTTGGTATGTAATTACAATGAACAGTTAAGCTGGTAACTTGAGTGACGCTTTTAAGAAGACAGCGTATTTCCAATTCCTCTCATCTGTGGGAGAAGCCTAATACTATAGCTGTAAGATAACGGTGATGATTTTTTGTTAGTATGCATTTTTTATGAACAAAAATTTCATAAGTAGTGTCAAATCTGATGTTTCTGTTAACGTTCATTGTCAGGCATTCCTGTGGTTAGCTTTCTACCTTTCTGCTAACACCTCAAACTCAGCTCCTCTTCTCCAGAAACCTAACCAGAAAATTCCTTACTGAAAGAGATGATGGTGTTGACCTTAACCTGCAGAATGAAGATACTTCAGGGCTTAGTGTGAAAAGCGAGATAGAGGGGCGTCTGGGTGGCTCGGTCAGTTAAGTGTCCGACTTCGGCTCAGGTCATGATCTCAAGGCTCATGAGTTCAAGCCCTGCATCGGGCTCTGTGTTGACAGCTCGGAGCCTGGAGCCTGCTTCAGATTCTGTGTCTCCTTGTCTCTCTGCTCCTCCCCCGCTTGCACTCAGTCTCTTTCTCTCTCAAAATAAATAAACATTTAAAAAAATAAGGCAAGGTAGACAGTGATATCAAATGTGCCTCAACTGACACCAACCTTTAATTTTAAAAAGTTAGAAAGAAGAAAAGCACAAGCTTGACATTTCTTAGGTTTAGAAAAAAGACAGCATGCATGAGGGGTGGACCAGACTGCCCTGAAGATTTGAAAGGAGATGAACAACAATAATAATATTGCAACAAAGTGGTTCTTCTCATATGCCGGGTTGTCTGGGCTGTTTTTGCACCATTATGTGCTTTGGAGATCCTTGTAATTACAAATTTAAGACTTAAATCCTCAGTTCTTCTTTATATTTCTAAACTACCCCCATAGGTATATTTACTTCCTTCTTTTGTCAAGCTTAAACATTTCCAATTACCTCAGATTCTAAAGGGAAATGTGATGGTTAAATTCCTGCACTTGTAATGACATTTATTAATCCAGTTCTGGTGAGAAATGTTGAATGTCTTGCCTTCCCAAATCATACATTTTAATTCCAAACACACCTCCAAAGAAAATTGACATTGTTTAATTAAAACGAGGGTGCACATTAATAAGAAAGGATATCATTTTGTTATTTATATATAATTTTATTTTGTTAAAAAAAATGAACAGAGACTACTGGTAAGTTCCATAATTGCCCTCCATGGTGAAGGAATAAGTGTAGGAGAGAAGAAAAGCACAGTAAGACACATATGTTAGTAAAACACTCCTTAATACTACACAAGCTGTAGAAAATGCTACTTTGCATTTGGTCCTCAACATGGCTAACTGCAAGCCATTGAGTAAAAAGTGCACCTTTTAAACTAATTCCTTGGTCCGAAGATAGAACCACAACTAGAAACCTCCTCATTAATATGCTATAATGGTCAAGTAAGAGATTAATAGCAAAGTCACCTGCTAAAGCAACCAGGAACCTGTTGATTAACAATAAGCCTCCAAAAATAAGATACCAGATTGCAAAGCAAAATCGAGTCTCAGGGCAACAAGTGCTTCTGTAATTTATTCCTTCTTTATATGAGGGCATAAAGCTCCCTTTATAAACGTGTTTTCCAGGCCCTGCTGTGAGCTGTAGGTGTGAGCTTTTCAGCTGATTTATTAATTTTAGTTTCAATCAACGTGTCACCTGCAGACACAAAAATGTAGGCCTCACCACAGAAAATACAATTTAAGAGAAAAAAAAAAAAGTAAAAGAAAAAACAGGGCTCTAATTCAAAAAACTCTGCCAGCATTTTTTTTTTCCCGACGAACACTGGAACGTCTATTCTTTGAGATCTAAAATAATTCCCAGCAACATAATTAAAAGAAATCAAAATTAAACATTTTTGTCATACTTCGAAAGTCAGTCTTAGACCCGGGAAGAGTAACATGAGGCGTGCCAAAACAATCAGTTCCTCTTGTCAGTCGGGGTACATTCTCCCCAAAGAATCGAGTGAACAACAAGTCCCCTGGGCAAAATGTGCAAAAAATTCTCAATTAGTTGTCTTTATTTAGTGAGCGCTATGGGGTCCTCAACCACACTATAGAATTATGGCAAGAAAGCTGAGCTCTTCACTAGCTTATTAGCATTCTCAGAGGGTTGGAGCGCTGCTGATAGCAGGCTGTTGCCTCCAAGAGCTGTTGGTGGGACCCCTACACTCCCGGGCTTTGTCCTTTTGTCCTTCCAAGCCAGCAGGAAGTACTGCCCTATGTTCAGGGCATTCTGGGATACCTTCATTCCATTCACAGTTTGCATTACCGACCGGGCCCAAGTCTTTGTTATTGACTATGACCATCACTGTTGCAGGTTTAAATGAAAAGCAAAAGCAATCCGTATGTATCAGTCAATCCTAAATGCAGGTTGAGGAAGTAGCCCCTTCCAAATGAACATCCTCGTAGGGCTGGAGTGGCCTTCTGCGGCCAAAGCCCCACAGGAAATCCATGTCCCAGCTTATAATCTGGCTGCTTTCTTTCATCCCGAAATGACGTTAGGCGAGGGGATAGAAATGGGAGTGGGTCAGTGAATATACCAGACTGCGTCCTCAGCGGTTACATTTTTACAGCACTCCCTTACCTATTGATCTCCTCCCCACACCCACAACCCACTTACCTCTAAACACTCTTGTCCCAGAAAAAGAAAACAAGAAAGATGAAAAGTGAAAATAAAAGGAGAACTGGCAGCAAGTGTTAGAAATGCCTTTTCTAAAGAAGAGGGTATTTGCCGCTTTAGGGAAAACACTATCATTGACTAAATTAACAGGTTGTCTTATCAACTGCCCATAAGCCTCGGAGTCTAATTAATTTAGTACTGATCAATAGTCCTGAATGAGGCATTGATTTCTGCCTGCTCGAAAAGGCTGCAGCTGAAATCACTTTCTCTGTATGCCACACACACACACACACACACACACACACACACAGGCATCCAAAGCTTATGCGTTATCACATTAAGATTTTATTTCACTCCTTCTATGTGAACGGGAATTTCATGAACCAACTATAAATGAGAAAATGGAATCAAAAGCAACTTTGGAAGTAAGAACAGTTTTACTAGCAAGTGTGAACAGAGCTTGAACACTCCTGGCCAAAGTTCTGCTTCCTTAGAAAATGTCCTTTGAGTGAGATAAAACATTAGCAAAGAAAAAAGAGAACTGAGGTGCTTTGCTTACAATAGGTAGTAAGTGCTTTAATTGGTCATAAAACATGCAAAGAGGGCTTGGGTTATTCCTTTGTCTCTTATTTTTCGAGTGCTGATGATACTTTATTAAAAGTATTCTGATCCAAAGTAATAATAACAGTAATGCTATCTGGCCAAGGGCAGAAGCAGATGGTGAGTCTCTGATAAGAATGAAAACATGTGGCAGAGCTACACAGATTTGTCTTTTACTGCTGGGGTTGGTGGGCTAGGGGTGGGGGTAGGGGTGGGGGGGCGGAGGAGGACTTTCTACTTCCAAAAAAGAAAAAAAAAGATCAATGACAATATATCGGAACGGTATTGGGATGCAAATAATTCAGGCATTGGACTTTTTAAATTTGACGTGTACTGACAAAAATCTTTATTCTCTTACGATCTATATCTGTAAAAAGGTCTACGTTTGAATTCAGACTTTCACATCCTCCTATGGCACACTCCTTGCGTTTGCTTTTGGGCCCTCCCTGCTTTTGCGATTTGCTTTCATTGTGGCGGCCAGCTGCCCGGCACTCCTGAAAATCTTAAGAGTTTTCCCCCTCAGGCCTGGTCACTGGGCAAAGTTTTCCTCCCACTGCTAAATCATTACTTGAAATAAGAAGTACAGCCAAACTCTTCAAATATTTTAAAGACGATGCTTCCGTTTCAGACACAGGAAACAAGATAACGAAGGAGCTTGCTTATCTCAGAGCCGATGTTCTGCTCAAGAAACATCACCAAAAGAAAAGAAAAAAAAGGAAGAAAGAAAATGAAGAGAGGAGGCCGAAACCCAGGACCAACCTTCTTTCACAGGGTTAGAGAAACAATCCCCAAATGATCAAAACAACACAGAATTCACCTTCTTTTCAGTGCGTTTATTTAATACAATTTGGCTTTTTGAAACTCTCTCTCTCTCTCTATGTATATACATATATATACACACTCTCTCTATATATACTCTATGTATACTCTATATGTAGTTTTTCAAAATCCCAGAAAAGTCCTCCCCTTAATCTCTTTGGGGCCTCCATGAGTTTCCATAGCACTTTACAAAAGATCTTTATTGAGGAAAGGATTGGACAAACTTTCCTTATATGTGTGGCCCACACCATTAATTGCCCCATCTCCTTTAGTGAGGCCTTATTCCTATGTAAATACCCTTGCATAATGTTACAGGCTATTGTTAGGCCAGCGCCAGTCAGTCGCCACTTATATGCATTTTTATTTCAATCCGCTGCTCAGAGAATGAAAAGATGTCTGGACTTAAGCTGTTTACCAACTGGGCCAAAGCTGCAGAGCGGCAAAACTGAAGAAAAGCCCCAAGCAACTGCGGGAACAAGCTTTTACAATGCGAGCGGCCATTTTCAGTTGAGTTATTAACCCACCCTGAAACTCTTCTAAGCTATGCCTTTTTTAAAGAACAAATGTGCTGAATCAAACATGAATGAGCCAGAACTATTAAGAGAGAAATCCCCTAAAGAACTATTGAACACAACATAGGTTTGTAATCATTTTGTCTCAGTTGTGGGCTACCAACATTATCAAGGATGATAATGCTGGCTCAGTTGTGGGTTGGCTCGTAATTAAACAATAGTGTGGTACAGTAAAAACACACACGCGAGCTGCACACACCCAGAGTCAGAGAACTGCGTGCAAGAGATGAGAAGACTGAGTTAATAGTTCACCACCAAGACCTTGCTACCAATTTGGTCACTAAAACACGGTGATCTCCTTTGGGAGCATTGGAAAACTGCTTCTGAATCAAGTGTCGCTCCCCCAGCACGCTATGGCCTCCTCCATTCTTAAATTGAAAACATAAAATAATTTTTACTTTATGGTTGTAAAGATCCGAGGGAATGAGACACCATGAAAATAAAGGAGCAAAATTCTACCAAAGGGAGCTGGCTTTTTCTCTGCAAAATGTGCTGCAGGCGACCAACATCGTACTTATTTAATGGCAACCACAATCTGAGTTAGTGTGGTATTAGCCTAAAGAAACTCTTGACTATTTGCATGCTTATTAGAATCCAATGAGTGCTTAATAAGTGCATATATATGACAGAAGAAACATCTCATTGCATAGTTAGTGCTACAGGAAACACACACACACACACACACACACACACACACACACGCTGAGGAAAGCAGTCTTGAGTTAATTACCATCACAATGCAATCAAGTACAACAGTCATAGCTGAAAACCGTTTCTATTAAAGCTGCTAGACTCAACCTTGCCTCTGCAGGTCAGCTGCGGCACTGATAACCTTTCCAGCAGACAAATACATGTAACATTGCCTCATCTAATTAAAAGCTCAGGGAGGTGTAGAAAAATACCAGCACATTGAATCCGAGCAAATGAGTGCTGCCTTCGGCTGATGAAGCTACCATATGCTGCTGCTGTTTACTCTGGAAGGAAACTGAGTCACTTAACATTTCAATAGGTTAATCAATTGACAATTAAATGGAGAAATTGGTTAACTCTGAAAACAATTAACATGACACTCCATTAAGTACACTTTCTAATTGCCACAGCTGTGAGTGGAAATTAACGTGCATGTTAAAGCATCTAACTGGGGTGGCACTGTTTTTTGTGTTTGAGAAAACGGAATTAGCTGAAAACTCGGGTTTTATTTTATAGATTAGACAGTAGGAATTCTATCATCAACTGCAGTTTTAGCAGAGGGGAGCTATGTACATTTTTTCATTCTTTTAAGGGCTCACTTCAAGTTGTTGAAATATTTAATTTGCAATAATTAATTAAAATAGCCTACACCCCTCCTACCAAATTATGGGTTGGCGTACAAAATGGGAAATCTCTCCCTTTGCCCATTTTGTGGACAGAATTACTTTGCAGGATCAGGTATATTTCAAGATTTCCTTTCTAATTAAACGATGCAATACGCAAGTCTTAAAGTCAGAATTTTTGCCGAACATTTCTGTGAATGACTTCTGATTGTTGGCCTGGTTCCCTAGCCTTACTATAAAATAGTAACAATGGTGTTTGTTAATAACAGTTTTAAGTTGGAGGATTTGGATTTTTACAGGCTATTAAACATGCTAGCTAGCAAGCAGGCAATCATTAAGGCAAAGAATATTCATTTACAAAAGAGGTGATAATTTAAGCGACTCATAAATGTTTCTGATCTATATTAAGTGTGAAATATATATTTTGTGAATGAATGAGTATCTTTAAGAGCTGATTATAAACATTTTATAATCTTCCTCCTTCCCACCCCTTTTGGTAGCTTTACTATCCCTGGATACACAAAAATGGAGAGGATAAATCCTACTTTGAGGGGCCGGTGGTCTGTCTGGCAATGGAGTAAGAGAATGGCATTTAAGAAGAAGAAGGTAGGGGGTGCCTGGTTGGCTCAGTCTGTGGAGCACGTGACTCTTGATCTTGGAGTCGTGGGTTTGAGCCCCACATTGGGGGTAGAGTTTACTTAAAACAAACAAAAAAAAATTAAGAGGATAAAGGACACAGCTAGTGCAGGAGGGGAACACTAAGACTTAAAATTTTCCGGTTTGGGCATCTGGTTAGATGGTGAGGTGATTCATCAAAATAGCAATAAAGAAGAAAGGTGGAATGGGGTAGGGATACTAGATAATGAACTTAACGTGGAATACGTTGAGTTCAAAGTGCTATAAAACAGGCGGGTGCAGATGTCAGCTGGACAGATGGATGGATGGAAACTCATGGACTAGAGATATTTCGGAGTTCTCAGAATACATGTGAGTGCTAGTACCATGGAAGTGGGATGAGATTTCACTTCCATTTTTTTTCTGCATAGAAGAAGACCGGGGGAGGGTTGAGGAGAAGACCTTGGGTAATACCAGCATGCTTGGGTGGACAGAGGGAAGAATCAGCAAAGGAGGCTGAAAAGAGGTCAGAGGAAAAAGAGAACAAGGAGAGAGTGATCCTGGAGGTCAAGGGAAGAGAGCACCACTGATGCCCAAGACAGCTAGTAAAACGAGGGCAATTTGAACTACTGGTACCAACTGATGGTTGGTTAGTGTGAGGAAGGCTTGAGTCAGAACACAGTTCCCGTGGGGAGTTAATGGGAAGTGAGCAAGGAGGGGTGTTGAGTGTGAGCTACTTGGAGGAGCTTTGTTGCAAGGAACAGAGAGGGCAGGGGCTTGAGGACCAGAGGATGGAGGGCAGTTTTGTCTGTTTATACCTAAGTTTGGAAACAGCCATAGGTTAGGCTATATTTGAACAATCCAGAATGGGAAGATGAGGAGATTCTGGACTGCTGGCTTCTTTTCATGCGTGTATTTTTTCAGTCTGAAATGTTGAAGGAGGAAAAAATGGTTTGGCATCGCTGCCGAGAGGGCTGGAAGAGGGATGTGACTGAGAATGGAGGAGAAGGATTACCACTGAGAGGCGAGCTGGAATTGGACACAACATCCTGTGGTCATACTCATTCACATTGCAGTGGGATTTTTCCCTAGGAGGACTCCTTCATTCATGTATTTATTCATCCATTCAACAAAAATTAATGAATGCTTGCCATGTGCCAGGTACCATTCTAGGCCAGCAAGACATGGTAATGAGTGAGACAGACAAGGTCCCTGCCCTCAAGGAACTAGGGAGTTCCTGGAAAGGATCCTATTTTAAATTTGGCACCTCCTGGGAGGCGACCTTTGAGTCTTTTTTTGAAGGATGGGAAAGACCTGGAGGTCAAGGATCTTGGTGGAAGAACATTCTAGGAGTTGGGAGAATGGAGAGTTCCTTGAGGTTGAAGAACATGTGTCCACATAACCAGCTGTTTCCTACTTCATCAAGTCTTAACCACTGTAACAGCCACGTGAAGTGGATTATATGCTACCTTGAATTCGTCTTTAGTTACTAGTGTTTGTATATAACCCTTTTGAACAATGCTGCTTATAGAGCCGACACTTAAAACACTGTTTTTCCCTCCTTAATCAGTGAGCAAAATGAACTTTATGAGATACAAATTTGGTAGTTATAACTTTTTGTTAGGTTTGCTCTGGGATCTTTGAATGATCTTCAATTAAGAAACCCAGGCTGTGGCACAAAGGGTACTTGTCCTGTGAGATCCCTTTCTTCTGTGGTAATAGCTCCAGATTTTTATTTGGACATAAGACTATCCAGGAAAAAGGCAAAATTTTTCAGTCTTCCTTAGAGCTACACATGGCTATATGACTGGCTTTTGGACAATGGGCTATGGAGGGAATGATGTGTATAACTTCTAAGAAGTGCTATTAAAGGAAGTGGTGTCCTTCTCCCTTTTCTCCCTCCACTGCTTTTGTCCATCTAGTTGTTTAGAAGGTAGATGTGATGGCTGAGTTGTCGTCTTAGACTATGTAGTCAACGCCACACTTGGGAGTTAGTAGAGTGAAAGTGAGAGTAGTCTAGATTGCAGATGACCAAGGAACTGTCACACCAGCCGTAAGTTGTTTCCACATTGACCTACATGAAAAAGAAGTAAACGTATATATTGTATAAGGCGTGGTCATAACACATGGACAAATTTTTGTCCTAACTATTCAATCATACCCTTTCCTATCGTATCCTATCCTACCCTATCCTAAACTGTGTTCAAACTACATACATAACAAGGGTCTATTAAACAACCATTATTTTTTCATTAAAAAAATTGATTTATTTGGGGTGCCTGGCTGGCTCAGCCTGTAAAGCATGCAACTCTTGATCTCAGGGTTGTGAGTTCAAACACCACACTGGGCATAGGACTTACTTAAAAATTTTGATTCCATATTGTTTAAAGTTTTATTGAGATATAATTGGCATATAAAGATTGTATATATTGAAAGTTTACAACTTTATTGTTTTTTACTTTTAATTTTTAAAAAAATTTTTAATGTTTATTCATTTTTGAGAGACAGAGTGTCAGCGGGGGAGGGGCAGACAGACAGAGAGAGCGACACAGAATCAGAAGTAGGCTCCAGGCTCCAGGCTCCGAGCTATCAGCACAGAGCCCCCCTTGGGGCTTGAACTCAACCAACGCGAGATGATGACCCGAGCCAAAGTCAGACACTTAACCAACTGAGCCACTCAGGTGCCCCTTTATTTTTATTTTTTTGAGGGGGGGAGGGGCAGAAAGAGAGGGAGAAAGAGAATCCTAAGCAGACTCCTTGCCCAGTGGGGAGGCTGAAGAAGGGCTCCATCTCACCACCTCAGGATTATGACCTGAGAGGAAATCAAGAGTGGGACGCTTAACTGACCGAGCCCCTCAGGGGCCTGTACTTGATTTTTTAAAAAGATTTTACTTTTAAGTAATCTTTACACCCAACGTGGGGCTCAAACTTACCCCAAGATCAAGAATCACATGCTCTACCCACTGAGCCAGCCAGGTACCCCTATAACTTTTTTTAAATGTTTATTTATTTTTGAGAGACAGGGAGAGGGAAGGGCAGAGAGGGAGGGAGACACAGAATTCAAAGCAAGCTCCAGCCTCTGAGCTGTCAGCACAGAGCCTGACGTGGGGCTCGAACCCACCAACCGTGAGATCATGACCTGAGCGGAAGTCGGACATTTAACCGACTGAGCCACCCAGGTGCTCCTTTTTTAAAAAACATTTTTTAAATGTCAGGCACCCCTATAACTTGATGTTTTTGACAAATTTATACATTGTGAAAAGATCACCACCATCAAGCTAATTAACATAACAATCACTTAGGTATCCCCCGCTTTTCTAATGTTCTCTACTTTGCTTTTAGGAAAAGCCTGCATTAGTGCCTGTTTTCCCTAACCAAAAGAAATTCAAAGAGGATTCTTGCTTTTATGGAAAAAGGTGAAAAGTGAAAACAACATTCAACATTTGTTTTGCAGGGAGGCCTTACAGAGGTAGCGTGTACCCCAAGCAGCAAGGATGGCCCTGTCAAGCTCCTTCTCTGGGAACTACACTTAGCATCTCAACGCCAAGTTGTCCAGGGCTTTGAACAGTGTCTGTGAGCATCTATGCTTTATCTCGATTCATTTTGCGCATCCATTAGCAAGATGTGTTCTAAGGTATCAGGAAAGTCTTAAGAGAGTGTTTAGCCTTCAGGTCTGAGAATGCTCAAAAGTTTTTCATCTGAATTCCTGGTAATCACTTCTTTTAATGCCATTTCATTTACAAAAGATTCCATAGGAATGCTCTACTTTGATGCAGTGGAGGAAACCTGCACCATACCGTCTGTGTGTGTGTGTGCGCGCGCGCGCGCACGCGTGTGTGTGTGTGTGTGTTATGTTGTTTGTGCATGGTGAGGCGACTATTGCTTTTTGAGTTTGTGAGTTTTGAGATTGTGTGACAAATTTCCTTGACATAATAGTCTAGAAATAAACTACTTATGAGTGATCAGGTAAATGTTAACTCCATGTAAATCCAAATATAATGGGGGCGCCTGGGTGGCGCAGTTGGTTAAGCGTCCGACTTCAGCCAGGTCACGATCTCGCAGTCCGTGAGTTCGAGCCCCGCGTCAGGCTCTGGGCTGATGGCTCAGAGCCTGGAGCCTGTTTCTGATTCTGTGTCTCCCTCTCTCTCTGCCCCTCCCCCCGTTCATGCTCTGTCTCTCTCTGTCTCAAAAATAAATAAACGTTAAAAAAAAAAAATTTAAATCCAAATATAATGATCGCCATTCTATAAAACAAAGCTATTTCCTTTTCCCACTGGGTGATCATAATAAGCCCTTTTGTCTTATATGAACACACTGCTGTGGCATTCTGTGCCTATTTGCCTTATCATCATTGATAGCTTCCCCATGTAAACGTATGGAAATGCCTACCTTGGTTAACTTTTCTTATGGGATTGAGTCATCAAAAACAGGAATTTTGCTGTATTTTCATGTTAGCAAGCACTGAGAAGAGATGAGATTTTAGTTGTTTTGTAGTTTTTTGGTAGCAATATCCATTGACTCCGTGTGTTTCAGACCCATTTGATGGACCTCCCTAGAATTGCTTGGCCTGTGTGCCTTCCCGATGCTCCTCTGCCTCTTCAATAGGCAACCTGGCCACCACTATTGTTAGTGCCTTGTCTTCTAAAACTGCTGGAGGTTCTAAAACTTTCTTAGTTCTGGCCTAGGACTCCCCGCATTGGGAGTCATAGCAGTTCCAGTAGCCAGACCTCATCCTGCCATACTCACAGAGACTCTGGCTTGTCCCATCACTTGTGGACCCAGATGCATCACTACATCTTGGGGTATCAGATATGGCTTGCTAGGCAGATGGCCAGTGGAGCTGGTTAACAAGAAGTGTTTTTCTCTCACTTTAACCAGTGAGAGATTGGGACTAACAGGCAGTTCCATGCTCCCTGCCTGGAAGATGTCTCCCATCATTCAGTGGCTGGGTTTTCTTATTATGCTGTGGTCAATTCACCGTCGATCATGTTTTACCTGCTTTTCTTTCTTCTCTGCTTCACTTCTTCTTTTCCCTCACTTTTAATACCCTGGCGTTATACCTCCCAATAAAGCCTTCCATCGTAACATTTGCCTTAGCACTGTTTCTAGGGATACTCATATTCCAGAAATGTGATGGAGATGGCAATGAATGGTGGCATCATCATTGAGATTTCAGCCCATTTTTTTCAGAAGCGAATGCAGCATAGGAAGGAAAGGAGAGCATAGTCAGTATACTGACTGAATCTCCTCGGCTGGATTCCCTTTGTGAGGAACAGTCCGTATGCATATAGTTGAGCATAGTAGAAGTTACACAACTTATAAAGGAGTAAATTCAGACAGTTCAGGTTTTTAAAGCAATTCTAGCAGTGCTTTGTTGATGTGGTTATATCCAGTTCTAAAGAAAAAGTAAGTTTTACACTTTATTGTTTACAGTCTCCAGTTATATGACAGTTAATCTTAGGAAAGAGCTTAAATGGTTCTTCAGAAGAGAGACGAGTTAGGCTGAGTCATAACTAACTGCTTCAGTTCACATTTAAAATTGGTGCCTTGGGATGCCTGGGTGGCTCAGTCAGTTAAGCGTCTCACTTAGGCTCAGGTCATGATCTCAACGTTTGTGAGTTGGCGCACTGAGTCAGGCTCTGTGCTGACAACTCTGAGCCTGGAGCCTGCTTCGGATTCTGTGTCTCCCTCTCTTTCTGCCCTTCCTCTGCTCGCTCTCTCTCTCTCTCAAAACATAATACATACATACATATATACATACATAATTAAAATTAAAATTAAAATTAAAATTAAAATTTAAATTTAAATTTAAAAAATAGGTGTTTAAGGGGAGCCTGGCTGACTCATTCAGTAAAGCATGCACAACTCTTGTCCCAGGGTTGGGACTCCAAGCCCCATGCTGGGCATAAAGCTCACTTAAATAAATAAATAATGTTCTTTAAAAAAAATAATAAAATTGGGGGAGCATCTGGGTGGCTCAGTCGGTTAAGAGTCCAACTCTTGATTTCGGCTCAGGTCATGATCACGGTTGCGTGAGTTCGAGCCCCACATCAGGCTCTGCACTGACTGCATGGAGCCTGCTTGGGTTTCTCTCTCTCTTTATCTCTCTGCCCCTCCCCCACTCATGCTCTTTCTCTTGCAAAATAAATGAACCTTAAAAAATTGTTTAAAAAAGAGAATGTTTTTTAAAATAATAAATAAGTAAAATTAGTGTTTAAAATGTGCCCAGGCATCATTTCACATGTGGTGCTACAGTGAGAAATCAGCACAATTCTGTATATGTTTTTTGCATCTTCTCACAACCCTGGACTGAAGAGCAGAGAAAATGGATGGTTGAGTTTATCGAGGCCTGGGAATACCTTCCCCCTCCCCACTTTTTTTAAGCTTCTTTTTTTTTTTTTTAATTTTTTTTTTAACGTTTATTTTATTTTTGAGACAGAGAGAGACAGAGCATGAATGGGGGAGGGGCAGAGAGAGAGGGAGACACAGAATCGGAAGCAGGCTCCAGGCTCTGAGCCATCAGCCCAGAGCCCGACGTGGGACTCGAACTCATGGACCGTGAGATCGTGACCTGAGCTGAAGTCAGACGCTTAACCGACTGAGCCACCCAGGCGCCCCTAAGCTTCTTTAATCTTACCTATCACTCAAGTCTTCAATACTTTTCTACCCCTCAACTTTCTACCACACCGCAGGAGCACTTAGATTTCCTGCTTCTTCCTTATTGGAAAGAAATCCCAAAAGAAAAAAACCCCAAAGAAATGGAAGAACAACAGCTATTCTGTTTAATTTATCTGCTATGGGCAACACCCCTCCCCCTTCCCAAATCTCGGCATATTCAGAGCCCTGCAGCTGGCAGATGGGGTTCCAGATATTTGGTGGAATGGTAGGAGAGAAGAGAGGAAGGGAGAGAAAGAAAAGCCCAGCATCTGTCCTTAGGTGGGGCTAAACACACCAGCTGGAGACCTCCCCACTACACATCTTAGGCTAGAAAGACCTCCTCAGCTCCCTCGGTTCAGCAAACATTTATTCATTGCTTACCATATACCAGACCATGTGCTGAAAAGTGAGTAAGAGTTTCTGCCCTTGATGAGCTTATGGTCTAGTAGGAAAGTTGCAAGCATGACAGATCATTTCAATCTAAAAAGTGTGTAGATTGTGCTATGGGAGCCTGGGGCGGGGGTGGTTCATCCCCCTTAGGGAAGGCGTCCTAGAGAAGACGGAGGAGTTGCCCCTTTTGAGTCTGTCTTTCAGGGACTGAATACAACCTGGCTCCCTATAGACTCAACCTGTCTGGCTTTATCCCTTGTCAATTTCTACCTAGCCCTCCTCAATTTACTGTGCAAGCATTCACACTCAGCTCTCACTAATTTCTACCACTGCATGTTTACACAGCTAGGCTTTCTGTCTGGATGTTCTTTTTCCATTTACAAATCTAGAAAACCTCTATTCATCACTGAATACCAACCTCAAAATCACTTAAAAATATTTTATTTTATTTTTAAGTTTATTTATTTACTTTGAGAGAGAGAGAGTGAGCGGGGTAGGGGCAGAGAAAGAAGGAGAGAGAGAGAGGATCCCAAGCAGGCTCCACACTGTCAGCATGCAGAACGCGATGTGGGGCTCGAACCCGTGAACGGTGAGTTCGTGACCTGAGCCGACATGCTGAACTGACTGGGCTACCCAGGTGCCCCAGAGTCACTTCTGTGAAGCTTTCCTGAAGCTCTTCGGCAGAGTTGCCTCCTTCCTCTTTTCTGCTCCTAGCCTACTATTTATACTTCTATATTTACCACAGTGTACTTCTAAGATAATCTTTACTACAGTTTTTCTGTATAAATATCTGTTTTCCCCATTAGACTGCGAGCTCTTAGGACAGAAGTCATTCATCTTTTTTTCCCCAGGGACTAGCATCTCCAGTGACCCTTAGCCCTGTAACTTAGTATTTGATGGATGAATGATTATTTTCAATATACTAAGGAAACACTTTAGTAGATGGAGTTGTTCACTATGCTGTTCATGCTGAATACAACATTTGAAGCATATGTTAACACAGTAAATAGGCCTCTGTGACAATCTCTGAGAAGATTTGGAGGGGTCCAGGATAGAGCCCTGACTTAGAAGATGCTGCCAGCTATTCAACAGAATAGCTGTTGTTCTTTCAGGTCTGTTGTGTTTGCCTGGCTACCATCTCAATGTACGTCACGGATTGTTGAGTGCTTTATAGATGATTGAGTCAGGAGAATTTGCTTTGTTTAAAGTTTTATTTAAACTTTATTAGTTGTTCATTTATTAATTAATCAGTTAGTTGGTTAGTTGTTCATTTATTAATTAATCAGATATTTATTCAGTGCCTATTATGTTATTTAAAAAATGTTTATTTATTTTGAGAGAGAGAGAGCGAGC
This sequence comes from Lynx canadensis, assembly GCF_007474595.2. NCBI lineage: Eukaryota > Metazoa > Chordata > Mammalia > Carnivora > Felidae > Lynx > Lynx canadensis. The sequence goes on from NC_044308.2 coordinate 104,005,754, forward strand.
TTGAGCAGAGGAGGGGCAGAGAGAGAGAGAGAGAGAGAGAGAGAGAGAGAGAGAATCCTAAGCAGGCTCCACATTGTCAGTGCAGAGTCCGACTAGGGGCTCAATTCCAGGAACCTTGAGATCATGACCTGAGCCTGTCTCAAGAGTTGGATGCTTAACTCACTGAGCCACCCGGATGCCCCCAGTACCTATTATGTTATCGAGTGCTATTCTAGATGCTTGAATACATGGTGATCAATTATAACATGTATGGCTGAAGGGTCTATGGAGAACACACTATGACAGTAGTTCTCAAAGCTTCTCTTTATTTAGATCAACATCACTTGGGAACTTATTAGGGAGGCAAATTCTTGAACCTCAAATTCTAAGACCTACTTCCAGACCAACTGAATCCGAAACTCAGGCAGGGAGTGGGTTGGGTTGTGGGAGTTAGCAATCTTGCTTAACAAGCCCTCTCCTTGATTCTGACACCAATAATCATGGCTGAGGTTAGCCCAAGCCAACGCTAGAGAGACCACCTCTGTCCATAGCTTCCGACGGGTCCTGCAGATCTGCCCTTCCAACAGTGCTCTGCCCTGGGAAATGAGCATGTGTGAACAGCATCAGCGCTGGTCATGCCCTTGGCTTTTGGTTGGGCTAAGTCAGTGGAGAAGAGAGGAGAAGAGCAAGGACCTGTTATTTATAATCCTGGCTTCTTCCCTGCTATGTTTTCCAGGCCAGCTGTGCCCCTCAAGTCAAAGCCATGTACCTCCTAAGGACAGCTCCTCTGCAGCTTTTTCCAGCCTCTGGTAAATAAACTTTGTTCATAAGCCCTCCATGAACTCTCTTGAATGTCTTTTCTGTTCTCTATTAGAACTCCACCATTCAGGTCAGGTGTTAACCTCTCATGTCTGATCTTCTGTGGTCCAGGACCTACCTCTTCATTTGGCACAATGGACACAAGTGCCTACAGCAGTAATTTTAGGGGCCCATGAAAATGTTTAAAGGTTTTTTTTTTTTTAATTATTTTTTAAATGTTTCTTTCTTTTTTTTTTAATTTTTTTAACGTTTATTTATTTTTGAGACAGAGAGAGACAGAGCATGAACGGGGGAGGGGCAGAGAGAGAGGGAGACACAGAATTGGAAGCAGGCTCCGGGCTCCGAGCCATCAGCCCAGAGCCCGACGCGGGGCTCGAACTCATGGACCGCAAGATCGTGACCTGAGTCGAAGTCAGACACTTAACCGACTGAGCCACCCAGGCGCCCCTGTTTGTTTCTTTTTGAGAGAGACAGTGTTAGCAGGGGAGGGGCAGAGAGAGAGGGAGCAGGAAGATCTGAAGTGGGCCCTGCACTGACAGCAGGGAGCCGACGCGGGGCTCGAACTCACGAACCGTGAGATCGTGATCTGAGCCGAAGTTGGATGCTTAACCGACTGAGCCCCCCAGATAGCCCTAAATTGTTTTTTAAACCAGAAATGAAAAATTGATATAATCCAGGATGAATTATATTTTTCCTTATATTGATGCAATTTAAAATTGAATTTGAAACTTTTTTTTTTTTTAATTGGAGGAAGAGTGCCACAAAGACAAAGGTGCCTCAGGCCCACGAATGTCATAATGTGGCCCTGCTATAGTCTCTTGCTAATTGATTTTCTTACCTTCATATCCTCTACCCCCAACTAGTCCACTCCCCAGAACAATCTACATGCGTCAGCACATGCGCCTGCGTGTGTATGAGCACACACTCCCACACACACACTTACAGACATGCACATATATTTACCCCTCCACACTAGTTCTCTGCTTTTCTTCACTTTCTCTTTCCTTGTCTGGGAGGCAGGGGGAGGCTGACCTCTGTGAACTACATTATTCAGGCTTCCTTGTCGGGCCTTGCTTCTCTTTGGGAACTATGAATAGGAGGCATCAGTGGGAGATCACAGGGCCAGAGGAGGGAGAAGTCAGGGTGTTTACTCTCCTGGCACCCTCTCTGTTTCTGGCAGCGGCTGCCCTACTCTACCTAAGGCCACAGCTTCTGCTGCTGAGCCCCTCCCATGCTACAGCTCTTTCCAGCTTCCCACAACCCACACCTGCTCCCTGCCCCTGCTCCTTCAACTCTAGAACAGGTCTTGGCTCTCCACTGTTAGAGCCCAGTGGCCCCTCGCCATGCCATCCCTTGTTGGCTTCCCTTCACCCTTTGTTAATAGCCTTTGTAAATAGTTTCTTCATTAGCATGCGTTGATAGTAGAGAAACATGGCAAGTTTTGATTTGTTCATTTGCCACGATATCACAAACATTTCCTGAGGTTTCTGCAAAGTCTGCATAATGATGCTTTATGATGACACAATATTCTACCTTAAGATGTACAAGAATTTGGGGCCTCTGGGTGGCTCAGTCGGTTGAGCGCCAACTTCGGCTCAGGTCTTGATCTCGTGGTTCATGAGTTCGAGCCCTGCGTCGGGCTCTGTGCTGAGAGCTCAGAGCCTGGAGCCTGTTTCGGATTCTGTGTCTTCCTCTTTCTCTCTTTTCCCCTCCCCCACTGACACTCTGTCTCTGTCTCTCTCTCAAAACTAAAATAAACATTAAAAAGATTCTTAAAAAGATGTATACAAGAGTTTTGGGGTGCCTGGCTGGCTCCATCAGTTAAGCATCTGACTTGGGCTCAGGTCATTGTCTCATGGTTCGTGAGCTCGAGCCCCAGGTCTTGCTCTGTGCTATTGTTGCAGACCGTGCTTGGGATTCGCTCTCTCTCTCTCCTCTCTCTGCCCCTCTCTTCCCTCCCTCCCTCTCTCTCTCTCTAAAAATAAATAAATAAACTTTAAAAAAAAGATGTAGAAGAATCTAATCTCTGGGGCACCTGGGTGGCTTAGTCGGTTAAGTGGCCGACTTCTGCTCAGGTCATGATCTCAGGATCCGTGAGTTCGAGCCCTGCGTCGGGCTCTGTGCTGACAGCTCAGAGCCTGGAGCCTGTTTCAGATTCTGTGTCTCCCTCTCTCTCTGCCCCTCCTCTGTTCATGCTCTGTCTCTCTCTGTCTCAAAAATAAATAAATGTTAAAAAAAAAATTAAAAAAAAAAAGAAGAATCTAATCTCTTAGTATATTCTCCCTTTGCTCTCCTTCTGCTTGACTTGCTTTTCCTTTTCATGTCCTTTCTTTATTTCCATTATAGACAGACAAAATAAACATTCTCAAGGTGCAGATTTTTACTGCATGTGAACTTTTATTTCATTCATGTTTTTTTCCCCCTCGAGATTCTGATGCTGCCTTTTTCTGAATGCGTCTGTAGGCAAATAGCTTTACTCATTCTACTTGGAATGTAGTTAACGCTCAGCTCAGCTGTCAACAGACGTGTGTTTAAACTATTCTGTCCACTTGAAATACTCTCTTCTTCACAGTTTTTCAAATGTCAGTTTTTCTTCCCTACTTAAGTTAAAGATGTTATTCTCTCTTTTGAATTAACCTACTCAAATGATTGGTTTGGTAGTTAGTGGTTTTTATTGTTATATTTTTTAATGTTTTTATTTATTTTTGAGGCAGAGAGAGACAGAGCATGAGCAGGGGAGGGGCAGGGAGGGAGGGAGACAGAATCCGAAGCAGGCTCCAGGCTCTGAGCTGTCAGCACAGAGCCTGACGCAGGGCTCGAACTCACGGACCGTGAGATCATGACCTGAGCTGAAGTCAGATGCTTAACTGACTGAGCCACCCAGGTGCCCCTTTTATTGTTCGTTTGAAATGTAATTAAAATCTTTTAGGTTATTTAACTTGGTTATTTAACTTTAAATATGGTACTATCATTTCTTTTCCGAAGTTGATGATTAATTTCTTGATTGACATGAATTATTTTCTTGGATCACTTTATGTCTCCTGTAGGGACATTCCTGCAGTAATTGCTTAATGACCATATGTTGATTTGAAAAGTATTGGAGTTCCATATATAAAAGATTAACTTTCAGAATCCTATGTAGGTTCAAGTGTGATTAAAGTTGAGTTCTTAGTCTATCTCTCTGACTACAAACTGTAACTTCATCACACGGTGCTCAGATTTCCAATGTTGTTTGGGGATCTTATTGTTCTTACATGTTGCTAGGAGGGGAAATGCCTTAAAAGTGTTTACGTCTCTCTAAGCACAAGTGGAGCTCATGCCTAAGAAGTGCCTGAACTGTGTAGAGAAGGAAGAGTCAGGTAGTAATACGCGTTGTAGTAGTAACTCACTTCTGATTAGTAATAACAGAGATTCTCAGTCATCCTGTGACATATTGCCCTGTTTTCTTTCACCATAACATGTATCACCTCCAATTATATTTACTGGATTATTTGTAATTATAATAAAACTTTCCCCACCCCAGCTAAGATATACCATGAGAGTGAGGACTTTTTTGTTGTTCTTGCATTCTGTACTGTACCCCTAGTCCTAGAATAGGTCTGGCATAGAGTAGGCACTCAATAAATGCGGAGTAAATGAATGAATGAACATTTGTTAGTATTTTGCAGTTTTCCAGATGGTGCTATAAATGCTCTGCACTGCATCTCACTTAAGCCTCACAACACGCTTTTAAATAGGTACTGTCCTTTTTTTTTATTATTATTATTTTTTAATCGTTTATTTCTTTTTGGGACAGAGAGATACAGAGGATGAACGGGGGAGGGGCAGAGAGAGGGAGACAGAATCGGAAGCAGGCTCCAGGCTCTGAGCCATCAGCCCAGAGCCTGACGCGGGGCTCGAACTCACAGACCATGAGATCGTGACCTGAGCTGAAGTCGGATGCTTAACCGACTGAGCCACCCAGGTGCCCTGGTACTGTCCTTTTTTACAGAGGAGGAAACTAAGGCTTGGAGGAGTTAAAGGAGTCCCATGGTCACAAATCTAGTAACTGGGGGAAATGGTACTTAAATCCAGGCAGTCTGGCCTAGAGACCATAGCTTTAGCCACTATGTTAAATTTTATTCAGTCAAATACTGTGAAATAACCACAACTACCATTTGTTAAAATGTATAAATTACTGTCACGTGTATTTCCTCTTTTGATAGCATTCAGTGATCCTGAGCTAATATTTTCATTATCCCTACTTTACAGATACGAATACTAAGACATGATTTGTCAAAGTTCACAGTACCATTAAGTGGTAGCCCTGGGAACTAAACTCAGATCTTCTGAGTTCAAACCCCATCTCTCTCCCACCTCCTTCTCCTGTCATCCACCGTGCTGCAGCTTAAGTGTGGCCAGAGACCCCAATTTATGGCTTTAGACATACATGAAAATGAATTCTATTAAAAAAATTTTTTTTTCAACGTTTATTTATTTTTGGGACAGAGAGAGACAGAGCATGAACGGGGGAGGGGCAGAGAGAGAGGGAGACACAGAATCGGAAACAGGCTCCAGGCTCTGAGCCATCAGCCCAGAGCCCGACGCGGGCTCGAACTCACGCACCGCGAGATTGTGACCTGGCTGAAGTCGGACGCTTAACCGACTGCACCACCCAGGCGCCCCTAAAATGAATTCTATTTAATTAGTCACTAATAAAACCATTGTATTAGTACTCAGCAAAAAATAATTTTATTTTAACATTGACTAGTTTTATTTTAGTAGTTACTAAGTTGTTACTAATGAAAAATTACACAGGGGCGCCTGAGTGGCTCAGTCTGTTAAGCGTCTGACTTGGATTCAGGTATGAGATCCCTCGGTCCATGAGTTTGAGCCCCGTGCTGGGCTCTGGGCGGACAGCTCAGAGCCTGGAGCCTGCTTTGGATTCCATGCCTCCCTCTCTCTCTGTCCCTCCCCCACTCATACTCTGTCTCTCTCTCTTTCTCTTTTTCTCAAAACAAGTAAACCTTAAAAAAAATCTTTTTTAATCACACAGAAGTTCTAAACTTGGAGGTGATGGCAAATGGCTCCCAGTTGCATTTTCTGGACAACATAGTAAAAATTACAAACAATTAGGAGTCCTTACGTGAATGGAAAGAAGAGAAAGGAGTAGCGATAGATAAAAGTAACTAACATTGAAGAGATCAATAAGCCCATGAGTCACTGAGGAATGGCGGGGGTGGGATGGAGACACTTGGAGCAAAGTGCCGGAGGGTGGTCAGTGGCAGGGGTGACGGGGAAGGGTGGCAAGAAAAGATGGCACAGATTTCACAATTTTGAAGTTGGAGGGTGATGGGGGGGGCGTTGATTTAGTAGTGAAGTGAGGAACATGTCAACCTTCTCTTCAGGGCGATGGATGAAGAGGCACGCTCCACTTGTGGAAGGCACAAAAGGAACATTGTCACTTTATGCCCAGTAAGAAGGTGGAGTAATCATTTGTGATTAGAGTGGAAAATACAGAATAATTCACTTTATGAGAGAAGATCTGAAAACCACTTGGAAATCTTAGGGGCCAGTAACTGAATATGATTTAACATAGAAGTATTAGCATTAAATAGAAAGATACCGTGTTTTAACATAGTCAGGAGGCATTGCTATTGTCCACTCAAAACTTTTACTTTTCATAAAGCTTTTATAGTTCATACCGTGCGCTGGCCAATTTAATGTTCCAATGAATCCAAGACTCATTTTAAAGCATGCGAACCTGGCCACCTACCTCCCCAATCTGCAGAGATTTCTCTTTTTTTATGAACATGTCGAACACTTACTTTTCTATACCACTCACTTGGAATCTATCACACTTAGACTTTTGATGATGGTCTGACTTCATATGCATGCATGCATGTAGTCTAATGGTGACTAATGGTAGACTAACGAGGTGACTGTGTTTATTGAATTGTATTCAATATTGTTATTGAATAGGTTTATTCATAGGCACCTGTCTTCATGAGTACCTACTGTGTGCTTTTTCCTAGATCCACAGCGCTTACTTAGTTTGGGGCCTGACGGGATTGTTATTTTGGCTTAGGCTGTTGTTTTCTTCCTAGCCAGCAACAGTTGCAATGAAAACCATGTGGTACTATTTATGGAAGTTGTGAATCGTGATGAAATGCAATGAATGTCTCTTTAGGTGAGAAATTTGATAAAGACTGGGTTTTGAGGAAGCATCTCCTCCCCCAAGGAGTGGGCTTCCTTTCAGAGGAGATCCCCTTCCATAGCTGCCCAGGTTGCTAAGGCAAACCTTTGCATATACAAATTTGGGTCAATGTGTTGACAGGATGTCAGATTTGTGTAGCTAATGCAGCTTCAGCATGAATACTGAGCTTTATGCCACTCCATTGATGCCCAAATGAATCTGTAGGTGCCTATTTGTGCCTGAGGCTACTGGGGTAGAAAATAGAAGCCCTTGTGAAAACCTGACCCAGGTCCACAGCCTACACTTGACCAGTAGTAATTGGCTTGCAGCAACAACTGAAAAGTAAATTCAAAGCGATCTGAATGGCAGACCGCTGACATCTTTCCATCAAATCGTCTGTAATTTCTCGTTGGAGTTATTTTGCCTCACAGACTTATCCGTGAGTGTTCCAGGAATCTTCATCATGGCATGGATCCACTAAGAGTTGCAAAAGAATTTATGTAATCAGCTGATTTGGAGGGACCGAGTTTTCTGTATTACGAAAGACCTAAAATATCAGTTAGTTCCTGAAACATAAATCGCAGTGAGGACAATGGTAAATGTGACAATTCTTTTTTTCTTTTCGTTTTCTTTCTTTCTTTCTTTCTTTCTTTCTTTCTTTCTTTCTTTCTTTCTTTCTCTTTCTTTCCTTCTTTCTTTCCTTGTTTCGTTCCCTTTCTTTCTTTCCTTCTTTCCTTCTTTCTTTTTAAATAAAAAGTACTCTTTGAAATGACATGTCAGGGTCATGAAAATTTTGAGACTGATCACAGTAAACTGAAGACAACTTTTATAGTCTTTGAGAGATGGAAGTGTGAATTAAACAGCATTCACTAAAAGCCTTCTTTTTAACTTCTTAATTCTCTACTATCATTGTATTACCTAATGCTTCTACTTGTGAGCATTTCTGCATACATATACAACAACAATTGATGTGATCATTGATCACAATAATAATTTGTCAGTGAAAGACCTTTCTATTTATCAAAGAAAGAATCATTTGGACACAATCTAGTTTTATTTGTTTTTTGCTTTTCATTATCATTTTATGAGAATTGACAATCTATTAGAAAGCCATTAGCTAGATTATTTAAGCAGAAGACCTTATCTTCCAATCATTCAGATGATATAATTTATTTTCTTTGCTTTAGTAGAGCACATAGCATATTTGATACCTGGAGCAGATCACTTGTTCATACTTTTCTTGTCTTACACAACAAAATTATGTTTTGTAAAAATTATGAAATGAAGCAAATAATAATAATAATGTCCAGAAAAGAAATGAAGACACTGAATATTTTTTAATCATACTTTGTGTTTATAGTTGTACAAGTACAGGAAAAATAATTATAAATACAATAGAGATTACAATACAAAAATGAAAAATGGATTAATAGTTTTATGTATCTTTTTAATAATTTTTTTAAAAAGTTTCTATTTATTTAAGTGATCTCTACACCCAACATAGGGCTCGAACTCACGACCCCGAGATCAAGAGCTGTGTGCTCCTCCTACTGAGCCAGCCAGCCGCCCCTGGATTAATAGTTTTAAAACACATTAATGCATTTTTTGACAAAAGAGGAAATATTATACTTATGTATTTGTCTGTGGCAGTAACAAACATGTGAGGCTGAGTCTGTGTGGGTCTGGGACAGTGCACCTGGTAGTTTCCCAAATTAACTTCCACGGAACGTGCAGTGATTATAAGGCCTAAGAAACAAAAATGTGGGGCGCCTGGGTGGCTCAGTTGGTTAAGCGTCTGACTTCGGTTCAGGTCATGATCTTGCGGTCCGTGAGTTCGAGCCCCGCGTCGGGCTCTGGGTTGATGGCTCAGAGCCTGGAGCCTGCTTCCGATCCTGTGTCTCCCTCTCTCTCTCTCTCTGCCCCTCCCCCGTTCATGCTCTATCTCTCTCTGTCTCAAAAATGAATAAACGTTAAAAAAAAATTAAAAAAAAAAGAAACAAAAATGTGCTAACTTGAAATGTACACATAACATAATTAAAAGTTGACAGTAACCTCAGAAATTGCTTAGAACTTAAGACAAACAGGATTTTTGCAGAGAGAAGCATTTTACTCCTGATATCATTTGGAACGGGCAGTGCATGATGATGCTGAAAGGCAGATGAGATTTCAGTTGGTTTTGACACTGGGTTTGCACTCTGTGTAGACTGTGCATTAGGGGTGTTTGTACCAGGGGCCACTGCTTCCACCCTTTCTCACCCCCACCCCCCTGCCCCCACCCCCTCCTTGCCCTTGGTCACCTCTGCTTTGCTTTGTAAACTTGTATTTCTATTTTCTCCTGGCGTACTTTGGAGTGTAGCTTTCGGAAATAATCTTTTGCAGCGCATTTCTTTTTTTCTACCATGCCTCCTCTCAGTATATCAGAAATCTTACTTTTGTTTAGTATTTCTGAATTATTAATTGTCACTCAGAATGCTGTATACTGTTTGATGAGACCTAGACCTATAGATAAATACTGATTTGTATTTAGCATGTATTTGTACATTAGTTTAAAAGGAATAATGCTTTTTTTTTTTAATAAGAAAGAAAGAGATTAAATAGAAGAACGTGGAAACATTCCCAACCATTTTGTATGTGTGTGTTTGTATTTGCCATCTATAGAAACCAACTTATCACATCTTATCTCTTTCATGGAGGCATAAAGTAAGAATCCTTCACAAGAGAGCTCTCTTCCTCTCATCTCTTCATCCGAGTATATGAGTATGCATGGATATTTTTTCATACATTTATCAAGTTGTTTTTCCCTAGCTGGTACCCCAAACAGTGCCCAGGCAGCATTATCCTATGCATGAGCCTGTTTTTATTTGACACTATTGTATTTTTCCCCCTCTCTAAAATTAATTCCTCTGTAGTGTCTGAATAGTTTTTTTTTTTTTTTATCAATTAGCTTTCTCTAGGAAAATCTTTTCCCTTCTAATATAGAATAATGATTTTTTTTTCTTCTGTCAAGGGGGTTATTAATAAATGCCACCAGTGGGGTTAGAACATTCTCTGGTGTTTGCTTTAGGGGAACAAGGGGATTGTCGGAAATCCTAGCCAAACTGAACCATAATTAGAGAGAAAATGTTAGCAATTAGAACTATACATTAGGCTTTAATTTACTACCATGGAAAAGTCAAGGGTGGCATTTTTATTCCATTTTTAGGTGCAGCCAGATGGATTGCTCATTACAAGATAATTTCCGCCGACCCTCTGCATTTCTCAGAGTAACAAAGCCGCTTAGAACACTGTGTAGCAACTTGCTCAGATTTTATTTTATTTTTTGTGGGGGTGGTGAGCGGGGGAGGGGGGCTGTTGAGCCATCATCAATTTCCTATAGTTATTGACAGAGTTGGGAATCTTTTCACATGTGGACTAATTTTAGGCCAAGAAAACAGAACGCTAATGCATTAATATCATTTACTTTTCTATCCTCACCTTAACAATCTCCATGTTTAAAAAAAAAAAAGTCTCCTTTTCGGTGTTTCTACCTTTAATTTTTCCTAATGACCAAAATAAACATTTTAACTTAATGATTAAAAAAAAAAAAAAAAAAAAGATAATGTAGCTCCCGTCAAATTCCAGTCTAATTTCTCCAAAGCTTCTAGGTCCACCCAGTGCATTATTCTTGAACATGTGGGGTATCTGTCATCATTCTTTTCCTTTTTAACTCACACTCAGATGGCATTTTCTTATTAACTCTCCTATCCAGTTTTCTTTTCCATCAAGTCAATTTGGGGCCAAGATGTTAATGACCATTGAAAATAAATGTATTTAGAGCACCTGGGTGGCTCAGTCGGTTAAGCATCTGACTCTTGATTTTGGCTCAGGTCATGATCTCACAGTTCGTTGAGTTTGAACTCTGTGTCTGGCTCTGGCTGACAGTGCAGAGCCTGCTTGGGATTCTTCCTTTCCCTCTCTCTCTGCCCCTTTCCTGCTCTCTCTCTCAAAATAAATAAATAAACTGCAAAAATTAAATAAATGTTTTTTTTTTTAGCTTAACAGTGTTTTCATGAGAAAAAAAAATCTATCTTTTGTTACTTTAAATTTGTTTTTTAATGTTTATTTATTTTTGAGAGAGAGACAGAGCATGAGCGGGGAAGGGACAGAGAGAGGGAGACACAGAGTCTGAAGCAGGCTCCAGGCTCTGAGCAGTCAGTACAGAGCCCTACGCGGGGGCTCGAACTCCTGGACTGCGAGATGATGGCCTGAACTGAAGTGGGACGCTTAACTGACTGAGCCACCCAGGCGCCCCAGTCTTTTAGTTACTTTATATTATAATGAGTCAAAATCAGTTTCCTTTGGTTTTAAAAATATAGTTGTAGATACTTTTATTGTTATTTTATTTTGCTTTTATTGTGGTCAAATATATATAACTATATAGAACATAAAACTTAACCACTTTGGCCACTTTTAGGTGTATAGTTCGGTGGTGTTAATATATTCACATTGATGTGAATCACTATCATCCATCTTTGGGAATTTTCATCTTCCCGAGCCAAAACCACATTCATTAAATAATAATTCTCCCTTCTCGTCTCCCCCAGCCTTTGGTGACTACAATTCTACTTTCTGTCTCTATGAATTTGAGCACTCTGTACCCCATTTAAGTGGAATTGTACAATATGTGGCCTTTTGTGTCTGATACTCAGCGTCATTTCTCTAAGCTTCATCCATGTTGTGTGTATGAGAATTTCCTTCCTTTTTAAGACCAGATAATATTCCACTGTATGTACATACATACCTTTATTTTATATAATTTATCCACATTCCCTAAAGAGTTTCCTCCACACTCGAGTCTTATTGAGTTGACATCAACAGACAAAACTTTGGTTCCGCCACAGGTAAGGTAGTGGGTAAGAAGGGTTGGTGAGTTTTGCCCCATGACAAAGTGTCAGGCATTTTGGACAATAAGCACTTGAGGTAAAAAATTGAGGTAGCCTCAATTTTCTCTTTAAGCTAAGAATCAGAAGAATGAGAAATATTTTCCTTTCATTCTGTATTCTTCCAGATTTCAGCTCATTTTCCGTGATTCTTATGGAAAACATTGACACAAAAACCCCATACTTTTGTCAACTGAAAATTCTACAGTTCTGTAGCCGTGTGACAGAAAGCATTTGTTTTTCTCATAAAAATCCGTATTATGTAAACAAAACAAAACATTACTGAACTCTTGATTTTTAAATGTTTTGGTGGCAAGTTTATTTAAAGAGTGCCCTGCTGGGGTGCCTGGCTGGCTTAGTGGGTAGAGCCTGGACTCTTGATCTTGGGGTGGAGTTTGAGTCCTGCGTTGGGTGTAGAGCTCACTTAAAGTAAGAGAGAGACAGGGGCGCCTGGGTGGCTCGGTCGGTTAAGCGTCCGACTTCGGCTCACGTCATGATCTCACGGTCCGTGAGTTCGAGCCCCGCGTCGGGCTCTGTGCTGACTGCTCAGAGCCTGGAGCCTGTTTCAGATTCTGTGTTTCCCTCTCTCTCTGCCCCTACCCTGTTCATGCTCTGTCTCTCTCTGTCTCAAAAATAAATAAACGTTTAAAAAAAATTAAAAAGAGAGAGAGAGACAGAGTGAGAGAGAGAGAGATAGTACTATGCCTCAAGGAGAAGTTCACCTCTACATTTCACTTTTTCTAAGCTACCTTATAAGGGAACTCTTTAAAACAAAGGAGGGGTTCCTGGCTCAGTGGGCGTCAGACTCTTCATTTTAGCTCAGATCATGATCTCAGGGTTCATAAGATTAAGCCCAGTGCAGAACCTGCTTGGGATTCTCTCTTTTCATCTCTCTCTGCCCACCCCCTCAAAACAAATAAACTTAAAAAAGAACAGAAAAGAAAGAAACGAGGAGACTTCACAGAAGAAAATTTAGAGTTAGAGTTTCACAGTATTTTGTATTTTATTCATTCTTTACAAGAGTCAAACCTCTAACTTTCTTCACTGCTTGAAACAGTTCCACTTCAAAGGTCACCAGTTTTGAGCTCCCCATTCTGACCCCAAACAACCTTTTTTCTCTTTCCCTTTTCTTTCATGTCTTTTGAATCTGTTCTTTGTTTTCGGGGGGGGGGGGGGGGCGGGGACTCCGTTCTCTGCCTCCTTTTCTCCCTCCCTCCTTCCTTTCCTTCTTCCATAATTATTTCTTGAGCGAGAGTTTATTGTGTGCCAGGTATAGAGCCCTTGGAGAGTCAAAGATTAATCTGACATGCTTCCTGCCTGGCCTTCCTTCCTTCCTAGCCTGCTGTCTAGTGTGGGTCTGTCCAGTGGTTTTCACATTGGTTGTTCACTCTCAGCGACTGAGACCGGACTGCTGGAGCAGTGAATTGAGGAGGGTTTTGGGCTCATATCTAGTTCTGGTAAGAAAGGATGCCAAAATCAATTAGCGATGTCGGCCAGTGGCCTGGGAACAGAATGGTTGGTGTGTGTGCCGTGCCTTGCCAACCCGTAATCCAAGAGAGCCAAAGCTTTTTCCAGATTTGTTTTTCCTTTGCCCAATCTGACCCGCAAGTTGAGAACTTTAAAGGGTGCTTTATTATTTAAAAAAAAAAATTAGTGTTTATTTTTGAGAGAGAGGGAGACAGAACATGAGTGAGAGAGGGGCAGAGAGAGAGAGGGAGACACAGAATCCGAAGCAGGCTCCAGGCTTCAGGCTCTGAGCTGTCAGCACAGAGCCTGACACAGGGCTCAAACTCATGAACCGTGAGATCGTGACTTGAGCCGAAGGCTTAACCGACTGAACCATCCAGGCTCCCCTAAAGGGTGCTTTAATTAGCATCCTACGGGCGCCTGGGTGGCTCAGTCGGTTAAGCGGCCGACTTCGGCTCAGGTCATGATCTCGCAGTCCGTGAGTTCAAGCCCCGTGTCAGGCTCTGTGCTGACAGCTCAGAGCCTGGAACCTGTTTCGGATTCTGTGTCTCCCTCTCTCTGCCCCTCCCCCGTTCATACTCTGTCTCTCTCTGTCTCAAAAATAAATAAACGTTAAAAAAATTTTTTTTTAATTAGCATCCTAGTGTACGTCCCTTGCTTACATATGGTAAGTGCCCACCATATCATTCACTAAATCGTGTTCACCATTGCCAACTAATTTCTCTTTTTTCCCCTAGGCTATCAAGTTTTGCTAGAGAAAGACGTGAAACCATTCTGATTCAGGTCAATAAAAATTCATGCTTCCAAAATTCCTTTAGTTCTTACTGCTGCTCTGTACTCGTTTATTACTCTCTTGGAGATTCACTAATGAGTTTCCTCCCTTGGTTGTTTAAGGCCATCTGTAAATCTCCTTCGAGGTCCTATTCCTTCCCTCAATCTTTTCTATTTTCCTTCATCCATTGCTTCTTCTGCCCTTCTGCCTCAAAGGATGTGGCATCTCTCTTATTTCTAGATTGAGCACAACTCATCCAGGACTTTTCTCTGTAACGTCTGTTCATTGAAACTCTAAATTCCCTTGTCATAGGTTCTTTAGTTTGGAGAAAATAAAGAATAAAGTACAGAAATTAATACAACAAATATGGGTGTTTCCAATACCCAGCATGACCGTTGGCATTGAGTAAGTACTCAATATGTATTTCATAGGTGAATTAATATAGCTAGCTCATTTTTAGCTGCTATGTACTAATCAACTGCATGACTATCCCTCATATCACATTTTATTTATTTGCTCCCCCAGTCCATAATTTAGGTTGTTTCTCATTTACAAGCAATGTTGGAGAACACTCTTGTGTAAGTCTTCTTGTGCCTCCACTTGAGATTTAAAAAAAAAAAATGTTTAGTTGTTTATTTTGAGAGAGAGAGAGAGAGAGTGAGCAAGGGAGGGGCAGAGAGAGAGGGAGGCAGAGAATCCCAAACAGGCTCCACAACTGTCAGTGCAGAGCTCGATGCAGGGCTGGAAACCACAAATTGGGAGATTGTGACCTGTGCCAAAACCAAGACTTTGATGCTTAAGTGATGCTTACCCCACTGAGTCACCCAGGAACCCCTGTTTGAGATTTTATCAGGCATGCTTACCTAAAGTTGGAATTACTACATTGTAGGAAATAAGCTTTAACCTCTCTCTAGGTAATTGCTTTTCAAAGTTTCCTGGTTTTCAAACATGTTCAAGAATTTCTCTCTACAGTTGTCCCTCCCCCTCCCCCGAGTGCTCTATACCCTGAAGCAATAGTTCTATCTTATTCTTTCTTTTGGCATCTCAACTTTTCAAAATAATAATCCATTGGTCCAGGATCCATTCATGCCTAATGCTTGAAAGAGCCAACCTCTGATTTTTAAGTTGTATTGGTGAATTAGTTCTCCCTTTTAAAGATAATTACTATACGTTTACACGTATATAGTAAAAATTATTATATATAGTAAATATGTAGTATACATATGCTATAAATATAGTAAATACAGTAATTTTTACACTATTTATACTTATGTTTATAGTATTACTATAGTAATGGTATTTATAGTATTACCCATCACTACTGCCCTCCACAAGGGTAGTCACCATTCTGATTTGTAACAGCACAGATTTTATATGAGTTTATATGAGAGAGAACAGTTGTGGAGTCCTGGTTAGACCAAAGTCTCCAGGGCAGTCCAGCAGGCTGGAGACACAGGAGAGTTGATGTTGCAGCTCAAGTCTAAAGGCAGTCTGGAAGAATTCCCTCTTTTTGGGGAGACCTCAGTCTCTTTCTCTTAAACCCTTCAACTGATTGGATGAAGCCCACCCATATTATGAAGGTTGATCTGCTTTATTCAAAATCTACTAATATTTTTTAATTAAATATTTTTTAATGTTTATTTATTTTTGAAAGAGAGAGCAAGAGAGAGAGAGAGGGAGAGAGAGAGAGAGAGAGAGAGAGAGAATGAGTGGGGGAGGGGCAGAGAGAGAGGGAGAAGCAGAATCCGAAACAGGCTCTAGGCTCTAAGCTGTCAGTGCAGAGCTCAACGTGGGGCTCGAACTCCCGAACCATGAGATCATAACCTGAGCCGATGTCGGACGCCCAACTGACTGAGCCACCCAGGTGCCCCAAAATCTACCATTTTTTTTCAAGTTGTATTTAGTGAAGTAATCTCTACACCTAACATGGGGCTTGAACTCACAACCCTGAGATCAAGAGTCATATGCTCTACTGACTGAGCCAGCCAGGTGCTCCCCAAATTGACTAATTTAAATGTTAATCTCACCTAAGAAATACCTTCACACCAACATCTAGACTGGTGTTTGATCAACTCTCGGGGTACCATGGCCTAGCCAAGTCAACACATAAAATTAACCATCACAATAGGTGATAAGCTTTTTAAGCCTCTTAATCTGTAGATTTTCCCAGGCATAGTCTTGTCTCTCTTTTCCTTTTATAATTTATTTGTTGAAGAAGCTGAGTCCTTTGTATTTTTTTTTTTTTTCTGGCTGCATCCTCATGGTGTAGTTCGATTCTTTTCCCTATCAGTTAACAGTTGGATCTCAAGGTTTGATCAGATTCAGGTTTGAAATTTTTGACTAGGTTGCTTCACAAGTTGGGTGTTTATTCTTTTATCAGAAGGCACATAATGTCTGGTTGTCTCTCTTTGTGATGTTACTGGTCATTGATGGCTCGGTGCCTAGACCCATGAATTCATTAGGAGATTGCGAAACGGCAGTAATTTGATTCTATTGTTTCTTCTTCGTTTTTTAGCTGCAATGCTTCCAAAAAAGAAATTTAACTTATATATTAATTGATTAACTAGTGGTATAGGGTGAATAGGAAAGTCAGGATAAACTTTTTTTTCTCTTTGTTTGCCAGCTTTCAAATAATGAAGTTAGTTGACAAACATTCTCTGAAAGTGATCATTATGAATTCATGAATTTGAACTCATTTGATGGACTTCAAACCATATATTTACTGATACTTCAAATTGTTCCGTCCTTGGCAAAAGAGAGTCTTTGAATTGACTCCTGGGTCTTTCTGACATGCCCTTAATCGTATTTACTGTGCTATCTGGTAGGATGGGAATATGTTCCAGGCTAATCTGGTACGTTTCTTTAAGGGAAATGGAACTTACACTTCACCATCTCAATGTTAGGGATACTAATTATTATTATAAAACTAATTATTATTATAAAACTCAGTGAATAGAGTCAGGAAATTGTTTTTAAAGGTTTTTTTTATTTATTTTGAGAGAGAGAGCACATGGGAGGGGCAGAGAGAGAGAAAGAGAGAGGGAGAGAATCCCAAGAAGGCTCTGCACTGTCAGCGCAGAGCCCAATTCCGAGCTCGAACTCATGAACTGTGAGATCATGACCTGAGCCGAAACCAGGAGTCAGATGCTTAACTGACTGAGCCATCCAGGTGCCCCAGGAAAAAAATTTTTTTTTCAATATATGAAATTAAAAAAAATTTTTTTAAGTTAAAATATATCATGAGTTCATACTGATATTTCTTTTTTCTTTTTTTAAATGATTTTATTTTTAAGTAATCTCTGTACCCAACTTGGAGCTCAAACTCACAACCCCAAGATCAAGAGTCGCATGCTCTACCGACTAAACCAGCCAGGTGCCTCCATGCTGATATTTCTGATTCACATTCAGGACTGTATGTTTTGCTGCTCAAACTCTCCTATGTTATATCTGTATCTCTTTTTTCTCTCACTGAGAATTCTGATTTTCAAGGACATCACAGATGATAGAATCAGATCGTCAAAAATGTTCTCATTTTCTTTATTCTACATTCCACAGAATAATAGTACTAAAGCTATGACTTGTAATATGATTATTACAAAGAGTTTTGAGTTCTTTTTTGCTGCTGTTTGTTATCCTATGAAAGACTGGATATACATTTAAATTAATTTTATTTTTAAAGACTGCGTTAAGATTTTAATTTTGTACGTTTCCCAAGACTCTTCTTGTTAAACATGTGCGCTGTGTATGTCTCTGCCCACAAAATTATGTGGCTCATGGAGCTTCCTTGCCCTCTGCCTTTTGTTAGCTTTTATTCTCATCACTTCTGTGTATATTGAAAGCTGCTTTTGGAAGTTTAAAGTTCTTTATAATATATATATATTTTTAAGTTTATTTATTTATTTTGAGAGAGAGAGAGAGAGAGAGAGAGAGAGAGAGACAGCATGAGGGAGGGGAGGGGCAGAGAGAGAAGGAGAGAGAGAATCCCAAGCAGGCTCTGCACTGCCAGTGTAGAACCTAATGTGGGGCTCGAACTCATGAACTATGAGATCATAACCCAAGCTGAAATCAAGAGTAAGACACTTAACCGACTGAGCCACCTGGGTGCCCCAAAGTCTTTATAATTTAAAAAAGTCAGATTTCAAAACATCATCACAGATAACTTATATTTTTTATTCGGTTTTTTCCTGTTAAGACCCTGATCAAGAATAGCCCGGGGCACCTGGGTGGCTCAGTCGCTTAAGCGGCCGACTTGGGGTCAGGTCATGATCTTGCAGTTTGTGAGTTCGATCCCCACCTCGGGCTCTGTGCTGACAGCTCAGAGCCTGGAGCCTGCTTCGGATTCTTGTCTCATTCTCTCTCTGCCCCTCCCCCACTCGTGCTCTGTCTCTCTCTGTCTCTCTCTCTCTCAAAAATAAACACAAAAAAAACTTAAAAAAAAAAAAAAAAAGAATAGCCCAGGTTGATTTCTCTGTATTTCCACCAGACAGTTGTCCCTGGTCTTCCAAAACTGTATCTGATCAAAAAATCCAAGATTTTTATAACACAGTGTATCCACAAGTATTAGATTAACTCCAATATCCCAGTTACTAATGGTAAATGCATGCTATTCATCAACGATGCACAATAATGACAATCTCTGGGGACTGAAGCCCTTGCCAAGACTTTTGACCCCTATCAGGTATTAGTGACATCTTTTAAGAAATTTCAAAAAACCTTGTGAATCCATCCCTTTAAACTTTACCTTAGGTGTAGTCCAAGGACTTTAGTCTAGCATAGACTGTCCCATAAGGTAGATGCCAGCTACATGTGGCTATTTAAATTTAACAATAGCTAAAATAAAATAAAATAAAATAAAATAAAGTAAAATAAAATATTCAGTTCCTTGTTACACTAACCAATTTCGAGTACTCAATGGTCATATCACTAGTGGCCACTAGATTGGAGAGCACATATTATATAACACTTCCATCGCTGCAGAATGGCACTGATTTAGAAAGTCATAAGCTGTGAAAGAGGCAACACAACTCCTTGGTTTTCATGGTGTTCCTGAAGAACCTCAGTTATGTTGATGACAATGATGATGATGATGATTGACCGTTACAATAATTATAAAAACTATGGCCATTTATTTGTTTTTTTAATACTACACCAGGAACTGTACTAATCTCTTTTCAAAGGCATCTCATTTTCCCCTCTCATCAACACTGTGCCGTAGGTATTAATATCCCCATTTTACAACTGAGGAAGTTGCGGATTTGCAGGAGTCCAAGATCACATAGTTAGCATATACTGGACTGGAGCCGGTGTTCAGAGCAACTCTGTCTGACTCCAAAGCCCATGGGTTAAGTCATTCTACCACATACCACATATCCTCTCTGGATGGCTCAGTCGCTTAAGCATCTAACTCTTGATTTTGGCACAGGCTATGATATCACAGTTCATGAAATCAAGCCCCATGTTGGGCTCCATGCTGACAGTGCAGAACCTGCTTGGGATTCTCTCTCACTCTCTGTCTCGGTCCCTCCCCTGCTCTCTCTGTCTCTCTCTCTTTCAGTAAGTAAATAAACTTAAAAAAAAAAAAAGAGAAGTGACATAAATTATGGAAGATGGAGTTAGGGATGCCTAACATAAAACCTCTCCAGCCTGTAACTATTTTCAGCTAAAATAGACCAAGATAAAGTAACTCAAACCTTGATTTTTGAATATAATGGAATATCTTAAAAATCATATTCATGTAAAAGAAGGATGTAACTTTATATTTTAAAAAGATCTACACTGATGTTGAAAATGGAAATGGCCTGAGCTGTGACTCCTTTGCAAAGTTTTCGTTAGAAAATATAGTGATTAATGACGTGTTCTGGTGGCAGGCAGGAATGCCTCTGCCAACCTCTACCTGTGATCTTAAGCAAATTCTTCACCAGGGTAACACATTATCTGTAAAGTGGGAATATAAGTGCTATTTACCACATTGGACAGTTGTGGGATTAAAATGAGATCATGCAAACAAAATGCTTAGCATCGTATGTGGCTTATAGTAAATGCTCTGTAACTCACACTTTCTTATTCTTATTACTTATTAACATGTTGCTTCTTTGCAACTGATGTGGGATTCCAAATGGCTAGGCCAGGGTAGGGTCAATTGGCCTTAGGCTAGGTGGGGGGGGGCCCCACCTAGGACTTTATTAGTTCCCTGCAGGCCCATTTCAATAGGTAAGAAAGATACCATATTGCTTCCAATCTATCCTAAGGAAGAAGTACCAACACGGATGACTAAAAGTCAGGGTCTTGCATAAACTGAGCTAATGACCAGATCAAAGGTTCTTAGTCACAGCTGCACATGAGAATCATCTCAAAGAATCATCTCAAGAATCATCTCTTCAAAGAAGAGCTTTTGAAAAATAATTTCCAGACAAATTAAATCAGAATCTTTGGGTATAGGGCCCAGAATCAGTATTTTTAAGAAGAGATTCCCCCAAATGATTTTAGCGTGCAGTTAGGATTGAGAGCGATCTTACCCGATGGTGTGTAAGGTTTCTTCCAGTACCCAGAATATCTGCTAGAAGTCCTCAGGCATGAACTCCTTAACCTCTGATCTCCTGCCCATATATATCTCTTCAGGGGCAACTGTCTCCCTTTTCTGAAGATGAGATGTCTTTATCCTGACAAAGCTGAAGGCTTACCCCTGGAATCATGTCCTGCCTTCTTGAGGAGCAAATTCTAGTAATTACTTCTCTTCCTGTATGTTCATCCTCTCTGCTTTCTAAGGCTTCCTTCTCCCAGTAAATAAATATATTAAAATTATTTTCATCTTTTTTTTTTTTTAATTTTTTTTTTCAACGTTTATTTATTTTTGGGACAGAGAGAGACAGAGCATGAACGGGGGAGGGGCAGAGAGAGAGGGAGACACAGAATCGGAAACAGGCTCCAGGCTCTGAGCCATCAGCCCAGAGCCCGACGCGGGGCTCGAACTCACGGACCACGAGATCGTGACCTGGCTGAAGTCGGACGCTTAACCGACTGCGCCACCCAGGCGCCCCTAAAATTATTTTCATCTTAAAACACACACACACACACACACACACACACACACATACCCTAGAACCAAATCAAACCAAAATAAAAAGACCCTTTCATGGTTCTGTGTCTCCCCATGTGACTACTGTCAGATGAAGTGCTGATACACGCTCCAGTCCATGGCCCTTCAGTTCGTAGTCCAGCTTTCAGAAAACACTGTCTCCGCCCATGTTCCTCATACCACACATTTTATTTAATCTCCCCGCCCCCACCCCTGCAGTGTGGCACTGCCCCATCCCCCCGAAACTGTTCTCAGCAATGTCAATAAGGGCTGCTGTCTTATGGTTCTCACCTAACAGGACACTGCTGACTTCACTCTCATTCTTTATTTTCCTTCCCATTTTATTGGGGTAAAATATTCATAACAGAACATGTGTGCTAAACCATTTTAAAGAATACATATGGTATTACATACATTCATAATGTTATATAACCATTATCATTATCTAGTCCCAGAACTTCTCGTCATCACAGACAGAAACCTCCTACCCATTAAGCAGGCACTCTCCACTCCCCAAACCCCAACAGCCTCAGGCAACCACTAATCTCTAGGGATTTTCCCGTTTCGCCTATTGTCTCTAATAAAATACGTGACCTTTTGTGACTGGCCTCTTTCATTTAGCATAACGTTTTCAAAGTCCACCATGTTATAGCATATATCAATACTGCCTTCTTTTCATAGCTAAATAATACTCCATTGTATGGATATACCTCATTTTGTTTATCCATTCATCTGTTGATGGACTTTTGGGTCATTTCCACCTTTGGCTATTGTTGAATAGAAACTGCTGTGAACATTCATGAATGTGTTTTTATTTGAATACCTGTTTTCAATTCTTTGGGGGTTTATTCCTAGGAGCGGAGTTGCTGAGTCATGTGGTAATACTAAGTTTAACTTATCGAGGACCCGCCGAGCTGTTTGCCACAGTAGTTGTGCAATTTTACATTACCACCAGCCATGTGTGAGAGCTCCAATTTCTCCACACCAGTGCCAACACTTGTGTTATTTGGTTTCAAATTATGGCCATCCCAGTGGGTGTAAAGGGGTATCTTATTGCTGATTTGATTGGCAGTTTCCTAACGTCCGATGACGTTGGCCACCTTTTCATATGCTTGTTCACCACTTGTATTCCTTCTTTGGGGAAATGTGTATTCAAGTCATTTGCCTGTTTTTAAATCGAGGTGTCTTTTCGTTGTTGAGTGTCTCATTCTTTTGTTTGTTTGTTTGTTTGTTTTTAAAGATTTTATTTTTAAGTAATTTCTATGCCCAAAGTGGGGCTTACACTCACAACCCTGAGATCAAGAGTAACACACCTCACTGACTGAGCCAGCCCGAAGTCCATCATTTTTTTTTAATTTTTTTTTTAACTTTTATTTATTTTTGACACAGAGAGAGAGAGAGAGACAGAGCATGAACGGGGGAGAGTCAGAGAGAGGGAGACACAGAATCTGAAACAGGCTCCAGGCTCTGAGCTGTCAGCACAGAGCCCGACGCAGGGCTCAAACTCACGGACCGCGAGATCATGACCTGAGCCGAAGTCGGCCGCTTAACCGACTGAGCCACCCAGGTGCCCCTCCATCATTTTTTTTTAATCCATGTTTTTATCTGATATTTTACACACAAAGAAAGAAATACATGCTTGCTAAAGAGCATAAATAAAATATTTCTCTTTCTGGTTTTTCATGACAGCACTCTTTCTTAATTTTCTTCCCACTTTCTT
Source organism: Lynx canadensis (assembly GCF_007474595.2). NCBI lineage: Eukaryota > Metazoa > Chordata > Mammalia > Carnivora > Felidae > Lynx > Lynx canadensis. Next base: position 104,028,680 of record NC_044308.2, read on the forward strand.
TGCAAGTTTCTTCTGGCTTCTTTATATGTTCTTGTTCCTTCTCCTGACATTTTACTGGTGGAGCACTCCAAGATTCTGTGCTCAGTCTTCTTCTCTTCTTACAGTAAACATTTTCTGGTGTTCACATTCATAACGCTAAGGATAACTCCAGTTATGACTTCTTTTTGAGTCTAGGAAGAAGAGTATACACAATCAGACATCACCACTTAGGTATCTCAAAAGGATCTCAAGCTGAAAATGTCCCCAAATTACTAACTACCTCCATAAACCTGCTGCTTCTCCCTTTTTTTTTTCAAGTTTATGTGTTTATTGTTTTTAGTAATCTCTGCACCCATTGTGGGGCTCCAACTCATGACCTTGAGACCAAGAGTAGTATGCTCTTCCAACTGAGCCATCTCGGACTCCTTTTCTTCTTTCTTTCTTTCTTTCTTTCTTTCTTTCTTTCTTTCTTTCTTTCCATGTTTAGTTATTATTGAGAGACAGAGAGAGACAGAGCATGAGCATGGGAGGGGCAGAGAGAGGGGGAGACACAAAATCCAAAGCAGGCTCCAAGTTCCAAGCTGTCAGCACAGAGCCCGACGCGAGGCTTGAACTCACAAATCACACAGTTATGACCTGAGCTGAAGTCGTACGCCCAACCGACTGAGCCACCCAGGTGCCCCATCAGATTCCTTTTCCATTTTTCTTAGTATAAATAAGTGGCACCAGTATCTGTCAATCTCATTGCCTAAGGAAAAATCCAGACAGTTATTTCAAGATTTTTTTCCCCCTTCGACTCACATCTAATTAATCAATAGCTACTGTTGATTCTGATTTCTAAATGTATGTTTTATCTTTCTCCTCTTTTCCAACCTTAGTACCTCTGGAATGGTTCAGCTCTTCAATATCCATTGTCTGCACTATTGAAGTACTTGGTCATTGTTTTTTCTGCCTCCATGTCTGTCCTCCCCCAATTTATTCTATGCATTTTGTAAATAAAAAGCTGATCACGTTACTTGAAATTCTTCAATTAACCTCTATGGTCTATGGAATAAAAATTACATATTTAAAAATGATTTATTTATTATTATTTTTTAATAAAGTATTTTAATTTTATTTTAATTTTATTTTTTAAAGTTTATTTATTTTGAGAGAGAGCAAGAGAGTTTGTGTGTGTGCAAGTGGGGGAGAGGCAGAGAGAGAGAGGGAGAGAGAGAATCCCAAGCAGACCCCATGCTGTCAGCACAGAGCCTGACATGGGCCTTGATCCCACATGAGATTATGACCTGAGCCAAAATCAAGAGTTGGATGCTTAGCCGACTGAGCTGCCCAGGTGCCCACATTTTTATTTAATGTGAACTGTATGCCCAGTGTGGGGCTTGAACTCATGACTGAGGCAGCCAGGTGCCCCTATTCTTTTTTTTTTTTTAATGCAGAAATAGCCAAAGTTTTAGTTTTTAATATTTAACAGCAGAGCAGACCAAGGTCTGAGATGTGAAGTTACCATGTTCAAAAAATTGGTGGGGCAGGAGGTAGAAATCACTCTACAAACTAATGGTATAGTATGTGATAAAAAGAATACTCATTTTATAAAAAAATTAATTCTGAAGACATTCTTAAGCATAGCATAAAATGAATTTTGCTATTTGTCCTCAGAATCCTGTTCATACCTCGTTTCTTTCATATTTTGTTTTAACAATAATAAACTAGTTGTGTTTTCTTAAGCAGCCTAAATTATACATAGCTCTATGTCTTGGCATGTGACATTCTCTCTACCTGGAACAGTTACTATTTTTGCTTCTTTTTATTCTTGCTCATTTTTCTTTCTTTTTTTTTTTTTAAGATTTAATTTTTTTTTTTAATTTTTTTTTTCCAACGGTTTTTTTTATTTATTTTTTGGGACAGAGAGAGACAGAGCATGAACGGGGGAGGGGCAGAGAGAGAGGGAGACACAGAATCGGAAACATGCTCCAGGCTCCGAGCCATCAGCCCAGAGCCCGACGCGGGGCTCGAACTCATGGACCGCGAGATCGTGACCTGGCTGAAGTCGGACGCTTAACCGACTGCGCCACCCAGGCGCCCCTTAAGATTTTATTTTTAAGTAATCTCTGCACTCAATGTGGGGCTCAAACTCACAACCCTGAGATCAAGAGTTGCATACTCTCTTTAAAAAATTTTAAGGGGTGCCTGGGTGGCTCAGTCAGTTAAGCGTCCGACTTCGGCTCAGGTCATGATCTCGTGGTCCGTGAGTTCGAGCCCCGCGTCGGGCTCTGTGCTGACAGCTCAGAGCCTGGAGCCTGTTTTGGAGTCTGTGTCTCCCTCTCTCTGACCCTCCCCTGTTCATGCTCTGTCTCTCTCTGTCTCAAAAGTGAATAAACGTTAAAAAAAATTTAAAAAAAATTTTTTTAAAAAGGGGGGTGGGGGACACCTGGGTGGCTCAGTTGGTTAGGCTTCTGACTTCAGCCCAGGTCATGATCCCACGGTTCATGAATTCAAGCCCTGCATCAGGCTCTGTGCTGACAGCACAGAGCCTGGAGCCTCGTAAGGATTCTGTGTCTTCCTCTCTGTCTGTCCCTCTTCTGCTCATGTTCTGTCTCTCTGTCTCTCAAAAATAAACAAATGTTAAAAAAAAAAGTTTAAGAGTTGCATGCTCTTCCAACTGAGCCAGCAAGGCACCCCTTCTTATTCATTTTATCAAGTTCTATCTCAAAAGCTACTTCCTCTATAAAGTCTTCCAGACTCCATCATAGAACTGTAATTCTCTTCTTATATTTCTATTGTGCACTGCGCTTGCTTATCACATAGAGATGACCTTATTGTAATTTAATTGTTTATTTATTTTTTTTCAACGTTTATTTAATTTTTGGGACAGAGAGAGACAGAGCATGAACGGGGGAGGGGCAGAGAGAGAGGGAGACACAGAATCGGAAACAGGCTCCAGGCTCTGAGCCAACAGCCCAGAGCCCGACGCGGGGCTCGAACTCACGGACTGCGAGATCGTGACCTGGCTGAAGTCGGACGCTTAACCGACTGCGCCACCCAGGCGCCCCTGTAATTTAATTGTTTAAATAAATGCTTCCTCAAGAGACTGTGACATCCTTGACTTCAGCAACTATGTAGGCCCAATGCCAGATATGCAGCATGTTGTCAAGTGAGCAGGCACTCAATACGTATTTGTTGAATGCTCACTGGACTCCAGTGTTGATCCTTCCATTAGTAAAAATGCCCTTAAACCACAATGGCTGTGCTGAATCACTAAAAAAAACCTTGAGTGAAATTAAATGGTGGCTATATGCAAATCCTTCACCACCAGAAAATAGTATATTTGTTTGTCATCATGGGAACAAGCCATAAAACTGGATATAAAAGCAACATAAAGGTTCATTACTCTTCCATCTTTTGAATTTTTTTTTTAGTGTTTTTATTTATTTTTGAGACAGAGAGAGACAAAGCATGAGCAGGGGAGGGGCAGAGAGAGAGGGAGATACAGAATCCGAAGCAGGCTCCAGGCTCTGAGCTGTCAGCACAGAGCCCAATGCGGGGCTCGAACTCACGGACTGTGAGATCATGACCTGAACTGAAGTGGGACACTTAACTGACTGAGCCACCCAGGCGCTCCTAATCTTCCATCTTTTGTAAGCAAGCTCTAGGTATTAAATTACCTCTTACGGGACAGATTTTTTTTCTTTTACCATTAGCAACTGAGTCTCTATTTTAAAAAATGTTGCTCAAAACTTTCATATTATAGATCTTACAAAAACTTGCATATTAATCTCAGAGTTATCCCTTAAACAAGGGTATTTTGATAACTCCAAATAGCTATTTTAAAACCGTACATCAAAACTTTTTTATGGTATCAGGTTCCCTGAAAAAACATGCAAGGAATTTCCTTTATTTTTTTTGAGGACTGTATTTGGCTTAGGCTGATCCCAAAACATAATACTTTTATTTTATAAGCAAGAGTTATTACATTTTACTTGACTTTAAAGTCATTGCCTTTGTTTGTGAACTGTTCTTGATAATGTTAATGGTTCATGGATAAAGTTATTTGGAAAACAGATTTCATGCTACTCTGAGGAATGTCAGAGTTGAAAAATCAGCCAGAAGTAAAGACAATAATACCTTAAGCCTAAAAATCTGGTCATTCTATCGCACTGTTAGTGCCTATGCTTACTGGTCCTTCAAGACTCTGAAATGGAGGTGAGAAAACTAAGCTGTCTTCTTAGTTCTGGAGGGTGGTGTGCAGATTAGGGAGATAAGAGTTAGACCGTAGGGTTCACCAGTAAACAGATTGGAGTTTCTCCCCTTTAATGGCTAATGCACAACATTCTGGCGAAACCATCATATTTCTTACCAGATGGCTGAAACTTTGTCCTATGATGTAGTTTGGAGACAGTAGAGAAGTGGGCATAGCTCTCCCCAAAACAGACTTAAGTCATTGCCACTAGTTTCATCTTTATTTCCATGATGCTCACTTTCTCCTATTGAATTAACTCATCTATTGGGAACCATTTGGAGAGAGAGGAAGAGTGAACAACATGAGAGAAAATAGAGAGAAGAACGAGGAGACAGGGAGGGAAGGAAGAATGGCAGGGTATAGGTGAGGGCGCCTGGCTGGCTTAGTCGGTAGAGCATGTGACTCTTGATCTTGGGGTGGTGAGTTCAAGTCCCATGTTAGGCGTAGAGCTTACTTAAAAAAATCAAATCGATTTAATAAAAACTTTAAAAAAATCAATGATATTACAAAAAAGAATGGCAGGTGTAGAAGAAGAGGAAAAGGGAAGAAAGGACAGAGAAGGAAGAAGTATGTGTGTGTAAAAGAGACAGACAAACATGGGTGGGGGGTTGGGGAGAAGCAGAGGAAAGAAAGAGAAAAAGATAATAGGTGATATTCAGTGGGTTTTCTAACAGCTTTCACTTGATCAAAATAAGTGGAGACAAATTAAAGTCTTCCCTTGAAAGTTCTCTCAACTTATTTTTCCTTGAAGATGAGGTAAAATGTCAACATTTCTACTAGGAAATTTAATAACTTAAGGGAGTGTACATTGTTACTTGGGCTTCACTTAATAATGATTTCAAAAATTCAGAATAGGAATAATTTTATTTGAAAGTACTGACTATATTAGGGGCACTTGGCTGGCTCAGTCAGTGGAGCATGCGACTCTTGATCTCAGGGTCATGAGTTCGAGGCTCACATTGGGTGTAGAGATTACTTAAAAATAAATAAAAAAAAATAAAAGTATTTACTATATTAGATCATAACATTTACCCCTGAGCAGAACAAATACAAAAGCCAAGCTCATTCCTGCCCCCACCCAAGGTCCACCCAGAATATAATGCCATTTTCAGAAGGGAAGGAAGAAGTCCATACCTTTTTCTTTTGCTCTTGCTGATATGAACGAATGGCCCTATCCTCCTGAGCTTCATAGACCAAGTCTGACCAAGATCTCACAGAGTCAATGTTTGTTAGATGCTTTGTCAGCATCAGTTTCATCCTGTACTCTTCCCAATAGTCTCTAGTTTCCTTTGGGGGTCTATGTAATTTTATGAAAGCCTACCTCACTGCATCCTAGAGTAGGCCAAGCCAATCACCGCATTCTATCTTCTTGACTGCAGCAGTGGAAGCAAGGGTCAACATGTGAACTGAGCTGACCATACAGTGGCTATAGAGGGTTTTCTGGGAATGCTGGAACAAAGTTGCTCTCCCTGACACAAAAAAAGAAGGCATATGGCTCCAGAAACTATGAGCAGCCATTTTGGGAGTAGGCGTGGAGCTAGTCTTGGATGAAGCTGACATGAATTGCTGGAAAGAACTCGCCAGATCTTTTGGATATCCTTGAGGTATCAGATCAAGCATCATCTACAACATCCCTATCTCTGGATTTTTTGGTTGTGTGAGGTGATAAATGTTCTTTTCTGTATTATTTACTGTCAGTCTGAGTGTAATGTAAATGTTTTCCCTTCAGTAAAGAGATTATGCTGCCAGAAAGAGCCATTACTATGCTTTCTGTTTTAAGTAATGATGACTGCTCTTTTTGAAAAGATCCTGGGACAGGCAGCAGCAGAATTTTATACTGGGAAGATACTTTCAGACTGCAGAAAACAGAGTATCTTCAGGGGTTGGCCAAGGGATTTCAGTCTGGGATTCTTCTAAGAATGTCCCTCTTGCTATAAGATACTAAAGCTTTTTCATGATTAAAATTCCATTGTAACTTGTTTCTGATTTATTTATCATCTATAATATGTGAGAGAAATTAATGTATAAAAGTTCATGAATGAAATAGTGTGAAGATTAGACAGAATCTTTTGAAATAGGGTAAATGTTTCATACTTGGAAGTCAAAGAAGAGAGTACAATATAGTTCTATTCTACAATTCCTGGAGCCCTTAGTTTATGCCTGGAACTCTTTAGATTCCACAGGCGCAGCAGAGGCAGGCAGGTAAAACAGACTTTACCTTCAAGAAGTTTCTAGTCCAGCTGGTAAGGATTAGACAGGGGCTTAAATTAGACTAGCAATAGCTGTCATTATTAGCTACACTTATGAGCTTATGAGTAAAAAGAAACAAATATCATAATAAAACTATAATGTGGCATGGGGTTTGGATGAAGGAGAAAGACCATATAGTTGGGAGAGAATGGGGAAGGGCAAAGGTAGGTTTCATGGGGCTGAGACCATGTGAGCTGGATCCTGAAGAATCGCTACTTCTGTAATTCTCTGTCCTTTGTTGCTCCCTTTCATGGCACCCTTTTTCTTCTTCAGCAGCTACTTGCATGTTTATTTACTTAATGATCCATCTCACCAAGCTATTGATTTCATGGGGTGGGCCCCATGGTCCACTCTGATTTGCTCCCCATTGTATTCCCAGCACAAAGCCCAGTGCCTGGTACATAGTATGCGATCAATAAAAATCTGTTGAGTAAATAAATGAACAATTAGATGAATGATGGACGGCACTAGGTACTATTGCTGAATGCCAGTTATGGAACACTCACTGTGGTCAGCACATAGGTGATCAAATGTATTGCATTCAACAAAAATACGAGGTACATTTTATGTCAGCTTTATAGAGGAAGAGACGGAGAACTACAAAAGATAGATAGCTTACCCAGTGCCATGCTACAAGTGCCTGGCTATAGCCATATCCACGGAGGTCTCTCTCCAAAATTTGCACTGCCAATCACTGCACAATATTGCTTCCCCTTCACTATGTACCATGTGCCAATTGTTGGACACGCATTACCCCATTTTACTTTCTCATTTACTTCTAGCAACAACCTGTGAGTTAGTTATCGCTAGCCTCGTTTAATAGCCGCGAAAACAGATTCAGAGATGTTTGTTCATTCACTCAACAAATATTTATTATCTGTCTACCAGTTGCCAGTCGCCATGCTACTCCTGGAGACAGAATAGTGAGACAAACAGTCATCCTCCCTGCCCATGTGGAACTTATGGACTTCTAGGGGAGGCAGACAGTGATCAGATGTACAATAACAAACTGTGAGAAGTGCTGCAGGGAAAGTCAGGGTGTCATACGTGCACCTCATGGCTTCAGTGAAGCCCATGTGACTCCAAGGTTCTCAAGTTTTTTTTTTTTTTTTTTTTTTAATTTTTTTTTTTTTTCAACGTTTATTTATTTTTGGGACAGAGAGAGACAGAGCATGAACGGGGGAGGGGCAGAGAGAGAGGGAGACACAGAATCGGAAACAGCTCCAGGCTCTGAGCCATCAGCCCAGAGCCCGATGCGGGGCTCGAACTCACGGACCGCGAGATCGTGACCTGGCTGAAGTCGGACGCTTAACCGACTGCGCCACCCAGGCGCCCCGATTCTCAAGTTTTTATACGAGTCTTTTTAAAAAAATTTTTTTAAGTTTATTTGTTTATCTATTTAGTTATTATTTGAGAGAAAGTGTAGGAGCGGGGGAGAGGAGCAGAGGAAGAGAGAGAGAGAAATCTTAAGCAGGCCCCACTCTTAGCAAGGAGCCTGACGCAGGGTTCAATCTCACCACCCGGAGATCATGACCGGAGCTGAAATCAAGTCAGATCAGAGTCTTACCCGACTGAGCCACCCAGGTGCCCCTCTTCTTGGTTTTTAACAACATGGTGGATAAAACTTGAACTGGCAGAGAGGAAGGGCGGGAGTGGCCCCCAAAGTGCAACTCTCTAGTACGACCAGAGAAGGTGGGGAGATATGTGTAGGAAATCATGTGAGTAGCTGAGGCTGGAAAAATCACAGAGTGTTGAAGGTCTAGTAAGGGACTGTCCTTCTTTAGGAAGGCAATGGAGAGCCATTCAAAAGGTTTTGAATGAAATCTCAAATCAAAGTATCTTTTAGAGAAGAGTAGCTTAAAAAGCAGAAACAGTGACAGAGGTGGCACGGGAGGGAAGACTTACTGACTGGTTCAACATGGCACTAAGTTTGGATTTATTTTGCCTATGTTTTTTTTTTAATTTTTTTTTTAACATTTATTTATTTTTGAAACAGAGAGAGACAGAGCATGAACGGGGGAGGGCCAGAGAGAGAGGGAGACACAGAATCCAAAGCAGGCTCCAGGCTCTGAGCTGTCAGCACAGAGCCCGACGTGGGGCTCGAACCCACAGACCGCGAGATCGTGACCTGAGCTGAAGTCGGACGCTCAACTGACTGAGCCACACAGGCGCCCCAATTTTGCCTATGTTTTGTCAGTGTATTAGTTAGGATGTAGGCTTAGCTGAAAACACAGGGGTTTTAACAAGACAGGAGCATATTTTTTCTCTCACATAGAGGTTGAGCTGAGATGGCAACTCTGTTCCCGAAAACCATTAAGATTCTTTTATTTCGATTTGAAGAGGGAGAAGGGTGAAAAGAAGACCTGCCACTTAGGGACCCAACAAGGAGGAGGTTGCACACGTCACTTCTGCTCGCTTCATCTCGGCCAGAGCCGAGCCTTAGAGCTGCACTCGGCAGTTAGAAGGAGATGTGTAAACGTCATCTCTGGTTTTGCTGTCTGCATGCCTTAGGGCAAAAATCCATAACTATGGAAAAGAGGGCATGATTATTAGGATACGACCAGCAGTCTCTGCCATAGTCACAGGCTTCTCTTCTGAGAAAGAGAAATCTCGGTGATTCATTTGCTCCTGTTAGAAAAGCATCCAAGAAAATTTAAAAAAAAAAAAAATTTTAATGCTTATTATTTTTGAGAGAGAGAAAAGAGCAAGCAGAGGAGGGGCAGAGAGGGAGGGAGACACAGAATCAGAAGCAGAATCCAGGGTCCGAGCTGTCAGCCCAGAGCCCGACGCAGGGCTGGAACTCACATACTGCGAGAACTCCCATACCGGGAGATCATGATCTCAGCTGAAGTCAGCTACTTAACCCACCGAGCCACCCAGACCCCCCCCACCGAAAGCATCCAAATTTTAAATAATGTTGGATTTTTAAAGAATTAAAATTGTTAAAAAATTTTTTTCACATACCATAGAAAACTAAGTAAAATTTGACAGCTTATAACTCTAAGTAATAACACAAAAAGCAAAATGCATTCTAATTCCATAGATAACTATGGAGAAAAACTTTATTTTAAAACCAATTACCTAGAAAAAGATAAAGTAAGTAATCCATGATATACTTTTATGTCCTTAAGACTGCAAAAGGTACTATTTGACACTCTGATATTAATATTAATGTTAGCCATACTAGTATTTGACATTAACGTTGCATATATTTTCCTTCCCCCTTAATTTCCCATTAAAAAGTAACAACCCATTCCTTAGTTGAAGACTGAGAGTCATTTTTACCAAACTTGAAGAACGAGCAGTCAAAAGAAAATGCCTCTGTGTATGGGGTGTTCCCATCTTGGCAGGTTCTATGATGTGAGTGGCTTCTGCCCTGAACCATGAAAGGAAGGATTCCACTGGGAGGATTGGGGCTGAACTGATGCACTTCCTGTGTCACAGCTGGGACAGCAACATACAATATCCACGCCATAGAGTAAAGCACATTTGCTGTCCTGGGCAGCCCTTAATTTTAGTTCATTTTCCTGCACCTATTTATTTGATCGCTCATTAATTGCCTCTGAGCAGAGAAAATGTTTCCTTTAAGAAGGTTAAACAAAGAGTTTATTGACATAAGTGAATTGGTGGAAGAAAACATTATTAAATAAAAGACACTTATTTAAACACCAAATTAATCATTTAAAGGCAAATTAGAGGTCATATCCCCTCCTAACTAAATAATGTTAACCAGTAATGAGATATCCATTTTAGATATAAGCACTTTCAGATTCAGGCTGCTGGTTGAGCTGTGCCTTGGGTTTCCAAGTGTTCAGAGTCCATAATTACACTGGTGCTTTAAACGTCACTATTTTAAACCATATTCCATCTATAATGGGATAATGTGATATCGTTTTTCATTGTATAATTAAAAACTGAATAAATAAAGCTTCTCTTTCATCCCAGCAGAAAAGAAGACTCATGCTCTGAGAGAAGACCCCCAGTGGAGACAGACTCACCTCGGGCTCTGGCTCCAATTATTGAACTTCCCACACCACCGGTGCTTGCGTGTTCTTGGCGACGGCCAAGTTGATCCGGCTGGGCCACAGGTAACTTTCCGATATCCTAGCTGGGGCCATATGCCCGCCCGGCTATTCTACACCTGCACCTCTTTCAGGACTCCACTATGTAAGCTTCAGAGACTGAAGAGAAAGTCACAGCGATTTTTGTTGTGCTAGAGGTAGTGCAGTTCCTGCAGTTGTCTGGTATTTTAGCGTGGTATTTTTCTCTTCCAGTTGGAGGGTGTCACAAGTGCCTACCCACATCCAGCCACACACCTTTGTCACGCAACCACAGGGGCAATGCCCCATGCACCAGTCCACTGCTGGGCTCGCATTAGCCGAACTCCCAACCACCATGACTGTTGAGTGTTGACAGGTGCCAGAGATTCACCCTCCAGGCTCTTCCATTGAGAAACTGACGCTGAAACCAGCGGCTTTGTGCCACACGGCGCTGAAGTTTCGTTTGTAGCCAGACAGGAGTCAGGAAAATTTTAAGGTTAATCCAATCTGACGTTAGCCCGCCCCTGTTGGATATGACCATCAGATGGTCCAGCAGATTCTTTTTTATCAAAATATTTTATTGTGCATATGTGGAGAAGATGGGGGAAAGACTCCCAATGGACAAGAGCTTGATTTGGTTCGTATTTTTTTGAGCGTCCGTTTCCGACTGATCTTTTAACCCCCTGTAAGTCAATTAATCTTGCTTTTATAATAATTGTCTTGATTCAGCATGGTTTATCAATGAATACTGCTTACCTTAACTCATTGCTGCCCCTTGCTTGGGTAACCTATGCGTTTGGAAGGCATGGGACTAGATTCAGGCTTTAAAGGCCTGAGGTAACTCTTGGAAATACCATCCAACAATCTGAGTCTCGCTGTTCCCACCACATACTAACTGGAATTATGGCCTCCTCCAAATCCTATTCTCCTCCCAACCACATGACTTCTTTTTTCAGCTGTGACAAGAGAATCAGCTTATGACAAATTGCGCATCAGAGAAGGTATATCTCTATGATGTGGGTGGGCAACGTAATTTAGGATTCTACAGGCTTATGCCCAACCCATTATCTGAAGGCTAAGGAGCGGTAAAGGGAAAAGTTGGTTCAAGCAATCCTGATACTGCTCATTAACTGGGAGACAGAAAGGAATAAAATAGGACTTTCCTGATTATTTCAGGAGCTCTCTCCACTTCCCCACGCCACACCCCCTCCCCCCCATCAGACATTTAGACTGAGGAAGAAAGGCACTTTGTGTTTAAGGTTAATCAAGTTTCAGTACAATTTTTTTTTTCAAACTAGAATCACACTAATCTTTTTTTCTTGCTCTAATGTGTGGCTGTTGAAATCCTCAGCTGTGATAAATTAAGCTACTTATTAATCTAATTATCGTACATTCATCCTAGAAACTTTCATGTGACTTGAAAAGGCTATTCAACCTTTTCCCTCCCCTCCTAGAAAGGGCTCAACCTTGCACCAATTAAGATCATTCTGAAGTAAGGCTTTAAAAAAGCTTTCTCTAATCACCCAATGGAACATGGACCAGTGGAAACCAAACTCAGAGCTCTGGGAAAAAGTTTAGCATTCCTTTCTGTCTGCCAACTTTTATGGTTTCATGGCACAAGGGAGGAAGACTTCATTTTCCTATTTAGTTGTTCTTTCGCTGACCTCCAAATAAAGTCCATGTAATTACTGAGCAAATAAAGTTGCAGCATGTGTTTTAAAAATCAATTGCCATTCTTGGACTATAGAAATGTAACAATACACAGATTTGCCGGAAAATGCCCAGCACCAACCATATGAACTAAACCCTGTACTGTATCTGTACAATGGAGTAGTTTTGACCCCTAAAGCACATATTTACTATGCAGATTTTTAAAAGGGTTTCTTTTATGACTTATCTATTGATATTAAAATGTCCCCATCCTAATATAGGTTCAATTTAGGATTAAAAATATGTTGCAAATGTATCATATCTTAAACATCCATTCATTGCCAAATGCCTCACTTCTTTTTTTAAATGATGGCATAAATGGAGCTATTTTACATTCAAATTAAACTAGCTATTAATTTGAATGCAAAGCAGCTCAATGTACAGGATGCAATTTCAATGACAGGTTTACCCCAAGACAGAACGGAGCAAGTCAACATGGGTGAGTCCTGGTGGATTGTCCCCTACTCTTGGTGCCTGGCAAACTTGCTCACTGTGAATAGTTTTTGAAGTGAAGATTAAAAGAGTGGCATTATAAAGTATAATTACATTTTATTGAAACTCTAGAAATCAGAAAAAATTCAGCAGGAAACTTTTAGTGAAACATGATGTGTTGTCATTATCATTAAAAGATAAAAGTTCCATACTGTTTTTATCTGTTTATTTGGAAGAAATCCAGCCTTTACAGTTATGCAGGAAACAAAAAACGGGAATGCAGGAGTAATTATTAAAACTGTGTGATTTGTTATCTCAGCTACTGTCTTTCCAAATGGTAATGCGATATCAGCAGCTGCAGACGGTGGCTGATTTCCTCTATTAGTAAACAAGTGCTTTGGAGACCTGTGTGGGGCACTTTAAGCTCGCTACTCCCCGAAGTGCTGTCAGGCTTAACTACTAATCCATGGTATTTCAGAGCACTGGAAATTCATCTTTATAAAACCTGAACAAAAAAGGGAAAAAAGCCTGGAGGGCATGAGCTCCCTCTGGTGAGACAAATGACATGTTCATTTATTAATGAAACAATAACCCTGGAAAGAGGATCAAAGCACATTCCATCCTCACTTTACAATCCCCAATTTTCTCAGGCCAAACCATTTAATTGAGCCATGACAATGGAATACTTAATTGTTGCCTTAAAGTTTTGAAGAAGCGACTTCTTCAGCATCAATGTACATTTCAGGATTATTATTCAAGTACAATGTAGCCGGATTGAAGCTGGTGGAATTTGATTCATCCTACATTGGGGGGTCTTTAGCAGGCAGAAAATAGGTTTTCTTGAACATGCCAGCAGCACCCACCACCAGCACCTCTTGCCTGTCACTGCCCCTTCCCTTGCCTGAAACAGCCCTGATGGGTTGCTTCCTCATGATGAAATAACCGGCCTCATGTGTGGGTGACTGGGTAAGACTCAGGTCCTTTTTGGCATTTCCCTTGCATCTGGGACATAAGTGAGGCACAGGGAGTTGCCAGGCTCAGAAGCTGGGAGTTTAGGGAGTTTGGGGGTACCCAGCATGGAGTATTAAGTCTTGATAGACCCATGGCATGTGCCGTGGAAAAGGCACCCCTGTGGGCTATTCTCCAGTTGTTTTTGAGAGTGATTATCACGATTCCATCCTATCAAAACTAACAAACACACATGTAATATTAAAAAAAATGAAAAGATCTATATTTAATTTCTACATATGAATCCTGGATTTTACCACAGCATTCCAGCTTGATAATTTGTTGTTTATACTCACGTAACAGCTATTCTAGGGTTTACATGACTATGCTGTTTTTCACATTAACCAAAACTTTCAGGGGAGTCTTAAGGCACAGAAGTAGGGTGTCCAAAAAGTGCTTGCTGACCCATTGTGTAAAGAGGACCATGAAGATTTTATATGTAATCTCTACGACTCACCTGTTTTGCGTTCAGATATTCTAGGCCAGTTTGATTCTAGGCCCAATTTTCTATTACATGGCCTCATTTGGAGTTTATAAATAGATTTCCTTTTACTTTGCACCTGCTCATATTTATTCCTTAGGAGATCCATTAAGCCAATGAAAACCAATAGTCAGAAAGGAAGGTTGCAAGCAATAAAAACACTCCTGCTTCTGTGTTCATGAACACCATCTATTTTATTATATTTATTTATTTTTTTAAGTAAGCTGTATGCCCAACATGGAGCTTGAACTCACGAGCCCAAGAGCAAGAGTCACAGGCTCTACCGACTGAACCATCCAGGCGTCCAATCACCCTCCATTTTATTAAAACTTACGCGAGCTGGACAGTGTATTTTGAGATGATTTCGATTACCTGTACATAGGATCTTTTTTTCTGACCTGCTTTTGAATGCCAACCTTCTAAAATTCTTTCTTTTTGTTCTGGGTTATCAGACATAGGCATAAATGTTAGGCTTATGAGTATTTTTATGTTGAATTTTAGTAAAGTACTTAGGGAATTCCTTATAAAGACATTTTTTTTTAATTTTTTTTTTAACATTTTATTTATTTTTGAGACAGGGAGAGACAGCATGAACAGGGGAGGGTCAGAGAGAGGGAGACACAGAATCTGAAACAGGCTCCAGGCTCTGAGCGGTCAGCACAGAGCCTGACGCGGGGCTCGAACTCACGGACTGTGAGATCATGACCTGAGCCGAAGTCGGACGCTTAACCGACTGAGCCACCCAGGCTCCCCTAAAGACATTTTTATAATACGGCCATCAATTTGAAAAAGTTGCATTTGGTCGGAGCTCTTCTTGGTAAACTTTTCTGCAAGATAATTGTTTCAGCTGCACACAGGGGAGTGATGATTGATTATTCAAAGTGTATAGTGAGCTCTATGGGAGAACACAGAACCCTGTAAGTCAACAATTATAGCAGGGATTGGCCTAAGAGCCAAAAGGGAGTTTCAAAGGGAGGGTCTATATGTGAAACAGAAACAATTATTTTTCCAATCTCCCCGTTTGGTTATCTTTCACCCCAAGATACAAAACATGTATTTTCAAAAATACACACCTAGAAAGACTTCATGGGCTTGGCTCATGAGTGTTCAAACTGCCATGACTTTGATGGCCACATCACACATTTCATACAAGTCAAAGATGAGACAGAACAAAGATATTTACATCTGCTGAGAAGATATCCATCTCCATGAGCACACTCGACTAATATTTATATCATTCATTCATTCATTTATTCATCTTTTTCTGTCACTTATTTAGCCTGTCAATTAGTTACTCAGTGACTACTGACTGAGGTCCTACTGCATATATATCATATACATGACAACAGATATAGCTTGGGTTATGTGTACTTTTGGAAGTATGTGGAACCTGAGACTATATGTAATCAAAGGAAGCAAGGAGTGGGTTGGGGATAAATAATTTGGAGGCAGAAACAGAGCTCCCCTTTAGCACTGTTTTGAAAAGGGGCAAAGACCCTTTGGGGTGTGTCTGTTGAATATATGATGGAAGTATTCATTCAGCAGTATCTCTCAAGCAACTACCTCATTGCATGTGCCATGCAGAACACTTACTCAAAAAAAAGAACCACTGTCCCTATCTCCCAGGATCTTCCATTCCGTAGTCTGAGATGGGCAGGGCATAATATAAACACATAAGACAGTTAGCTCAAGGTAAGTGATGAGACTCCATATTTGAAAGGTACAGGCAGGGGCGCCTGGGTGGCGCAGTCGGTTGGGCGTCCGACTTCAGCCAGGTCACGATCTCGCGGTCCGTGAGTTCGAGCCCCGCGTCGGGCTCTGGGCTGATGGCTCGGAGCCTGGAGCCTGTTTCCGATTCTGTGTCTCCCTCTCTCTCTGCCCCTCCCCCGTTCATGCTCTGTCTCTCTCTGTCCCAAAAATAAATAAACGTTGAAAAAAAAAAAATTTAAAAAAAAAAAAAAAAAGGTACAGGCAATTTCAAGATGAATTGTAAATTTTGAGTTGTTATAATTTTCATCATGTGGTCTGGAAGTTGGGGCTTGGGCTTCCTATTTCCCATTTTGCTGAGAAATGTGTGCTCTGAGAAGGAAGATGATAAAGAGGCACATAAACAGGTGCATGCATTCATATTTTGGCTCTTATCTCCCACTCTTGGGACCTTTGTTCCTTGAAAAAGAAATAGGCTCATTTCTAAGAATGTAATGTTTGATCATTTTTGCTATCTGTAATAGCAGATACATAAACTGATACTGCCACTATAATGGTGAATAAACCCCATATTCTTTAAACCTGCAAGATGAAATTAGGAATATAAATTAGGTAAATACATATGTACGGACGGTTACACGAACGTTTTTAATAAGCACTAAGGATTAAAACCAACAACAGAACTCCTGTACTCTTTGCCCCTTCTGCAGTCCAAGTAACTAAAATTTAAAACAATACCAAATCACCAACAAATGTAAGGAGGAACAAAGATAGGGTTTTTCTTTTTTATGATGACTACTTAGAATTATGTTGAGATTATTGGAATTCCTTACAAAATCAATTATAAAATTTAAAATATTTTTTCTTACTTCTTTCCCCTGATGCCTCTGGTATGCTGGTAATGGGTAATCCTGCACTGGTTTGGCATTAGAGTTGAAGATGTGATTACGTTGTTTTTCTCTTCTGCCTTTTACTAAAAAATGAGCTATCAGAATGCCCTGGTGTGGCTTCAAGTTCTGTTTTCTTTTTATTCCCAAATTCTGTGCGTAGCATACAGGAGCTCTAATAATATACTTAACCAGTTTCACTTCGGGGCAATTATCCCTTTTTAGCATTCTAAGCTATGGTTAAATTCTCCTAAATGTAGCACAGGGACAAGGAGCATATATTATCTCTTTAGGTTCTCCTTGGTCCGTATCCATTTCATTACATGCCAAAAGGAGCTTATAGTGTGGAATATTTAGAAAATATATAAATAGTTCAGGATAAACGGCTCAAAATAAGGCCATGGCTCCTTACTTAAATTAAGCAACATTTTTTGCTTAGCTGTTTGCTATTGATTTCTTGAACTTAAGAAAGAAATTATATTTTAATAAGTGCTGAAATAATTAGTTGCAAATATTTAATAAAGTGAAACTACAAAACCTAACCAAAACCATTTATTTTCTTATTCTCTGAGGTTGATGTTTATATTTAATACTGTTAAAAAAAAACATGCAATAAGTATAATGAAAAGGACATTTTAAATAATAAGGAAAATTTTAATGAAAAATTCAACACATATTTTCCTAGTTAAGGTTTATCTTTCTCTAATATCTAAGATGTTACAAATCATTTTTAAAGTTGCTATTCTTTTTTTAAAAAAATCAGTAACTTAGAATAAACAAACACTGCTTTCCCTAATTACACCTGCACTCACCACCCCCATTGGACACATGATTTCATTCCATAAAATAAGTAAATTTTGTTGACTATATGTACATGACAACATAATAGTATCACTATATAAAGATAACACACCAAGTAGACACAAAATAATTTATATCTCCTGCTTAAATAATTTCTGATTGTTTCTATCAGTCAGTAAAAATTAACTGGAGGTCATAAATATATACCTCTTCTTGACATTGGTAAAACAAAATGGCTCCCACAGCCGATTTGTGGGGAACACAGAGGATAGTCTATATCACTTAAATGAGACTAAGTACCGAATACGTGAACCATTTTGAAATTTGTTGCGGTATTTCTAAAATGCAGGTGGCTTATCTAACATGATAGACGCTGAATGTTATTAATTAATTAATTAATCAATACATTGCCTCAAGGCTCGTGCTGACATTTAGGTCCATGTTAACGATTCAAAAGTAAGTCCCGGAATAGCTTCAGAAGGAGAATATATTCTGACAGAGAAGCAGAAACGGGTAGGTCTTGAAGTTGTTTCCCAAGGTCCTCTGGGACTTGGGACAGCCTCTAGAAGCACTAGTTTCAGAAAGGGGAAGAGTGGCTCAGGAGCACCCCTGCTCAATTCAATAGTCAGGCAAAGAACGAGAGCTTACAAACAAAACAGAAAATAACTTTCCCAGACAGGGGAGAGAAGAACCCTTGGCATTCCTGAGGAACAGCTGTTTATGATAATAAACTAAACTGGGTGAGCATTTCTTAAGAAGAAATATTTAATTATCCTGCTCACCATTATGAGGAACTTCTGCCACTCTTCAGGTTATTATACAGTAAATAACCATTTTTCTAAAGGACAGAGCTGTTTTAATTATATGACAATGAATGCATAATTATTATGTTTGTTAGGAATGAATCACAAGACAACAGACTTGATATTGCTGCTCTGGTTAGTGCATCTTAATTACTTTTTCATTTATTTTGCATATAAAAGCTATTTGCTAATTGTCTTTGCTGTAAATATGCAAAATATAATTAGTCATTCATAATTCTTTATGTGTTATCTAACTGTACATTTGTTTCTGAGGAACATATATTAAAGTGTGAATATTTAATGAGCTTTTCTGTGTGTGTGAATTCTTCTTTTTTTGACTAAGTTTTAAGTAAATATTAGGCATGTAACAGTTTTAACCCTATTCTTAGGGAAACTTGCTCTGAAAAAAAAAAAAGAGAGACTGGAAAATACAGAGTTATGGAATGAAAACCAAACTGTGTGGAATTTTAAAAAATCTTCCATGTGAAGATACTGATGATGACAGGGAGTATCTCTTATTAAGCCTTTAAATTAACCTTTTAGATAATCTCCCAAGCTACTCAGATAAATCTTTAAGCATTACCCATTTCAATTTAAGTTTTTACATATTTGTGTGGATACTTACCAGAAGGAGAAAAGAAATCCATGGATGTGCTTATTACACATGCCTTTTTAAGTGCTACCAATAGATTGCTTACTGTATCTGTTTAAAACCCTGGGCAAACGCTCTCAAATTTTTAAAATCTTAACTATGAGTACTGTATAAAATCTGTGTGAGCGGCAATGTGAGAGTTTTCTTCAATAAGGTCATTTTTGTGTGTGTGAATAATGTGGATGTTCCATAGTGGCATCTCAAGAGTGAACCACACTGACCAGTTTTTCAGCCTCGGGCGCAGTTTTTTTTCCCTTTTTTTTCTTTGTTGGAAACAGAACTTGGGCTACTTTCTCCTGTGGTTATCACTACTCAGTAGGAACTAACGTTGCAGGGTATGTCTTAATGCACTCAGATTCATTACAGTGACTGACTGGTTAAATGGACCACGTGCTTTCAAAATTGTGCAGATATCAGGCACATCGACCAATGATGACAATTTTTCTTTTCACTTGTCTCCATCAAATCCTGCCCGTCCATCCTGCTGATGCATGTCACATTCCACTTTCTTCACCTCAAACATTTGATTTACTAACCGGTTGTACTGTTAATCCCATGTCATGACACTTCTATTCACTTCTGCTTTTCAACTGAAAGCAGCTTCCTATGAAGATAAAGCTAGGTAAAATCTATTGTAAAGAGGAGAATAACTTGAATGCAGCTATCATATCAAAATGAAAACACACTTCTGCTCTCCTCACCCACTAGACATCCTGAATACTTTTCTTAATGATGAAGTCAAATAGGATAGCGGAAGAGAATACGACCGATGATTTTTTTTTTTTTTCCCTTCAGAAGTAATCCTGCTCTGTAATTCTGTAATTGTTCTTATTTATGTTTGGCAAATCTTTTTAGATGAACGTATATAAAACCAGAATGATGGCAGGGTGTGAATGAGAAAAGAACTAGTAAACATGCTTTGGAAAATTGTGATATGAATACATTATATTGATTCCTGTTTATCACAAAAATATTTCAAAGTCGCTTCAAATAAGGCTTTTTAACCAGCACTCGCAAAAACCGTAACTGTTATATAGGGTTCTTTCTTTTCATTGTGAGATTTTTCTTTTTTGGCTCCTTGAATATTTTTTTTTCTTTTGCCTTCAGAATAGCCAAAAAAAAAAGCGAAATATATATTTCAAATATCATTCCACTCATACAGGAAAGTGGTAGGGATAACCCTCTTTCTATCAAAATCGCAATTATAAACACCTAGTGTCCTAGAGTGAAATGATTTAGTTGGATGAGGTTGTAAAATGAATAACATTGTGCTAAAAAAAATTAATCATTTCACTCTACCATCTGAAATAGTGAAATTCAAATTGATGAATTTCTGTTACGAGTGATTCATCATACCTTTTATGCATGTGTTGATAACATGAAGTAGGTTTGAAAATTAAATTTCCATTCATACTACCAAATACCTTCATTATTATAAGGATAATCATAAGAATGATTTTGTTTATAATTTTTATAAACCTATAGTATTCTCAAGTGATTTAAATATATGAGTGACCAGAAAATGCAATGTGTTTTGCGATATGACTAAATGTTCAAAAGAGGCAATAGGCCTTAGGAAGAAAAAAAAATTTAATTTTTCACATTAGCTAAAGTTACTCTGATTGTATTGTGTGGCATGAAAGTATTGAAAACATTGGAAAATTCTAGATTTGCCTTCAATGATGACAAGGATCACTATCTGTCCTTCTTTACAAGAAGTTTGAGAGGGTAATCACTTAAGGGGCTTTTGGTCTTTCCAAAATAATCCTTATCAAGCACCTATTTCACAAAGAATCATGTCAGAAAAATAAACACAATCTTTCTAGAAGCATTATGCATGATAAAATTCAGAAGAATGGTAAATGTAAAGAGTGACTGATGTTGAATAGATGATAGGAAAGTAGGAGCCATAAAAGCTTCCTATCAGTGTATTGACTGAAAAATTCCCAGTCTTTGTATCTTTCAAGATTCTGGATATTTTTACATAGAATTTTCCAAAATATACTTTAATTTAAAGACTTCTTTACAAGCTCTAGGAAAAAGACAATTCCAATCTTGTGGGTTCCGAATTGCACATTGTAGAGAGGAACCATCTCATTGGCCTTAGCCAACTAATTCTAGAATCTCAGTGCTCATTCCTAAAGTTAAAACACTCAAGAAAGAGGATGGGCAATGGCTCATGGAGATGTTGTAATCACATCGGTAAACTTGTGGAGATAATAAATAAAAATTATTGCAATGAAAACCCCTAAGACATTGTTAGAGGAAATATTTAACTGTTAGAAGGATATGTGTGTATGATGTACTATGTACAGTGTATTACACACACACACACACACACACACACATCTATTTTCTAACCTTCTTTATGGGGAAACAGTGTCTGATCTAAATCTATCAAATAATGAAATATCCCAATGGCAACCAGTATTTGTACATTGTCTGTTAATTCAAATTTGAAATCAAGAGATAAGACACTAGTTCATTTATCTTTTTTTTTCTTAGGTCCAAGCTTACTTCTTTTCCTTAACACTTCTAAGATTTTGCAAACCTTTTACAGTTAAAAAATTTTTGTCACATGGTGCCACAATTTGTCCCCTGAAAAATGGTCTCAGATGATCATCTGAAGAGTCAAACTTAAAATATCCGACTTTCTAGAAATAAAAACAGCATCTTCTCTGGCGTTCGACAAAGTCTTTGGGCTGGGGGAAAATTGTCCGCCTAAGAAAAAACAAACAGTCCTTCTACTCTGTGTTTGTGTTTGCATGGATCAATTGTGAGACAAACAACATTCATTGACAGTTGCTGGCCATGAGTCTGCCTGTTTGAAATACCTTAGTCA